>NW_024080712.1:330239-789534 GCF_003009895.1 Hyaena hyaena | reverse complement strand
CAGCCCTCAGTTTGTTCTCAGCATTCAAGAGTCTCTCATGGTTTGCCTCCCTCCCTCTCCCCCACTATTTTTCCCCTTCTTCTCTACCATGGTCCTTGGTTAAGTTCCTCTTAATCCTCCTATAAGTGCAAACATATGGTATCTGTCCTTCTCTGCCTGACTTATTTTGCTCAGCATGACACCCTCTATTTCCAACCACGTTGCTACACATGGCCAGATGTCATTGTTTCTCATTGCCATGTAGTAGTCCATTGTTGAGATAAACCACATCTTCTTGATCCATTCGTCAGTTGATAGACACTTAGGTTAAGTTTTCCCCACACACACACAAAATTAGAACGATGAGATGATGGATGTGTTGGCTAACTTTCATGCAGTAATCATTTTGCAATCTGTGCATATAGAAAATAACTCTGCTGTATGTCTTACACTTACACAAAATCCTATGTCAATTATATCTCAATAAAGCTGGGAGGAAGGGATGCAGCCACTGGTCTCAAAAGATGCAGAAAAAGCATTTGACAAAATTCAACATCCTTCCATGATAAATCTCAACAAATTGGGTAAGGAAGGAATGTACCTCAACATAATAAAGGCCATATATGGCAGGCCCACAGCTAACATCATACTCAGTGAGGAAAGGTTGAGAGCTTTTGTGCAAAGGTCAGGAACAAGGCAAGACTGCCCACTCTCACTACTCTTATTCAACATTGTGCCGAAGCCCTAGCCAGAGGCCTTAGGCAGCACAAAAAAATAAATGGTGTCCAAATCAGGAAGGAAGAAGAGAAATTTTCTCTGCAGATGATATGATCTTATATGCATAAAACCCTAAAGATTCCACTGAGAAACTGATACGACTAATAAAGGAATCTCGTAAAGTGGCAGGATACAAAATCAACATACAGAAATCAGTGTGTATCTATATACTAAGCAGCGAACTATCCGAAAAAGAAATAAAACTGTCCCATTTAAAATAGCATCAAAAAAAGTAAAAGACTTGGGAATATATATAACAAAGGAGGTGAAAGAGCACTACACTGAAAATTATATGACATTGATGAAAGAAATTAAAGAAGACATAAATGAGAGTTATTTCAGATTCATACATCAGAAGAATTAATGTTAAAATGTCTATACTGCCCAAAGCCATCTATAGATTCAACGTAATCCCTGTCAAAATTCCAATGGCATTTTTCACAAAAATAGAAAAACTGATCCTAAAATGTGTATGGAACCACAACAGACCCCAAATAGCCAAAGGAATCCTGAGAAAGAGCAAAGCTGGGAGCATCACACGTCCTGATTTCAAACTTTATCACAAAGCTATAGTAAGCAAAACAGTATGGTATAAGCATAAAAACAGACACATAGACCAATGGAAGAGAATCAAGAGCCCAGAAAAAGCCCCATGCATATATAATCAACTAATATTTGACAGGGAGGCCAAGAATCCGCAATGAGGGAAAAGATAAAATGGTGTTGGGGAAACTGGATATTCACATGCAAAAGAATGAAGTTGGGCCCCTGTCTTACACCACTGAAAAATACTAACCCAAAATGGATTAAACACTTAAATATAAGTCCTGACACCATAAAACTTCTGGAAGAAAATATGAGGAAGAAGCCCCTTGACATCACTCTTAGTGATTATTCTTTCAGCTATAACCCCTGAAGCACAGGCAACAAAAGTTAAAATAAACAAGTAGGACCGACATCAAACTAAAAAGCTTCTGCACAACAAAGGAAATAATCAACAAAATGAAAAGGCAGCCTATGGAATGTGAGACAGTGTTTGCAAATCACCTGGTAAGAGGTGAATATCCAAAATATATAAGGAACCCATTCAACTCAATAGCAAAGATAAATCAATAAACCAACGTAACAAATGGGCAGAAGACTCGACTAGACATTTTTACAAAGAAGACATACAAATGGCCAAGAGGCGCATGAAAAGGTGCTCAAAATCCCTAATCATCAGAGAAATGCAAATCAAAACCACAATGAGAGATAACCTCACACATGTTAGAATGATTATTCTCAAAAAGACAAGAAACAGGTGTCGGTGAGGATGTGGAGAAAAGGGAAGCCCTGTATGCTGTTGGTGGGAATGCAAACTGGTGCAGCCACTGTGGAAAATAGTATGAAGGTTCCTCAAAAATTTTTAAATACGACTACCATATAGTTACTTGTGGGCTATCTAGCAAACCCACTTCTGGGTATATACCTGAAGGAAATGAAATCACAGTCTCAAATATCTATATCCTCATGTTCACTGCAACATTATTTACAATAGCCAAGGCATGGAAACAACCTAAGTGTCCATCAACAGATGCATCGATAAAGAAAACAGATACAACGGAATATTATTTGTCCGTAAAAGAAGAAGGAAATCCTACCTTTTGCAGCAATGGGGATGGACCTTGAAGTCATTATGCTACCTGAAATAAGTCAGGCACACAAATATTGTATGTTCTCATTTACATGTGGAAGCTTTCAAAAAAAATGGCTGAGCTTATAGAAACAGAGAGTAGAATGATGGTTACCGGGGACTGGGGGGTTGGGAGAAGGGAGAAATGTTGGTTAAAGGAAACAAGCTTTCAGTTTTAAGATAAGTAAGTTCCGATGACCTAATGTATAGCTTGGTGACTATAAATAACACTGGAAGAGACAAGAAAGGAATATTCCCTAAATTTTCAGATGGTACTGCTAACGTCTTGATCTGTGACCTCTAGCATCCAGAACTATGAAGGAATAGATTTAGTTTCTTTTAAGGCACTCAGTTGAGGAAACTAATACTGGCTACTTCATTTAGTTATTCCCTTGCTCATATTCTTTCTTTCATCATGGGTCTGGCTCCAATCTCTGCATGCTCCCTTAATACAGAGGTCACAGGGTACAAGCTCTCTCTAAGAGGTACCAAGAAGCCCCTCTCACTGACTTGAAGTGAGGGTAAGCGTCCAATTTCACCTCCATCATGGGATGAAGAAAGGAAATGTCACACAACTACAGAATCCAAAGAACTTCTCTCTCTCTCTCT
Organism: Hyaena hyaena; assembly: GCF_003009895.1. Classification (NCBI taxonomy): domain Eukaryota; kingdom Metazoa; phylum Chordata; class Mammalia; order Carnivora; family Hyaenidae; genus Hyaena; species Hyaena hyaena. The sequence continues at coordinate 786,497 of NW_024080712.1, read as the reverse complement.
CTCCTTCTCTCCGTCTCTCTCTCACTCTCTCTTCCTCCCTCCTTTTCCCTCTCTCCCTCTCTCTCTCAATCTCTCTCTCTCTCCCCCCGCCCTGGCCTCTCAAGCATCAATCCTCTGACATACTTGAGTTGATACTGAGCTAAGGGTCCAAAATTCCATGTATGTCAATCCGGCACCTCATGTTGGAACACTGGAATGTGAGATTACTTAATATTTTTTATTTTATATTAAGAGCCTTTAGGACCTAAGCAAAAACAAAGACAGGTAGAATTCCATTTTATACTTCTGATACACTGGAGGGCAAAACATCTTGGTTTTCCGTTACCTTGGAAACTACTTTCTAATTTCTCATCCAGAGAAACTTAGGTGAAACTACGCTCTGCTAAGCAGCCAAGGTCCTCTTGCTAATTGTCTAAGTCAAACAGAAACGAAATGGTGCTCTGAAAACATCAGAACTCATGTTCCCATGAGTCCCTCCAAAAATCATTACATCCACTTAAATCATAATTGCATATGGTTTACAAAGTGAAGTCATTATTTTTCAAATCCAAAGGTTAAAGAGAAAAAGGAATTTTCCAAACTATGTGCAGTTGCTTTTCAGATGTTGAATAGGTTATGTTCCAAGAGTTGGTTTGTAAGGTTTTTGAAACTTAGAACACATTTGCTAACAAAATGGTGTCCAAAAAAGTGATTCATTTGTTCAGATTAAGCCCTCCACACACATTTCGTGTAGCTTGATTTTGTTGATTTTGGTGTAAGAAACAGGTCTCGAGCCGCAACTCTGTGCCAGGTACCAAGCTGAGCATTAGATTTCTCGCAGTCGCTGGTAATGTCCCATCCCTGACACCCAGCACATGCTCAACACATGGTGCATATGTTGATACATTCACGAATAAATGAATGAATCTTAGTTGAAGGGACATAAGCTTGCAGCCTGACAGACCTGGATTTGAACCCTGGGCCCTTCTTTTACTTGTTTTATGACACTGGGCCAATCACTCTCCTTGAGCCTTGTTTTCCTTCTGTGGAGGCAAAACAGTGCTGAGAGGACGAAATGAGGCCTGGTGTGTATAGAGCAGCACGTAAAACGCCTTGCACGTGGGCTCTCAGTAATGCCAATATCATTAGAATCCTCTGGAATGAATGCCTGCCGAGTCAGCATGTCAATCAGACACGAAAGGACAGTCTCGTTTCTCTAACTCCATGTTTCTCAAGTGGGAGGGACTTTGCGCACACACGCCCCAAAGGGGACATTTGGAATATCTGGAGACGTTTAGGGTTGTCATAACTAGCGATGGGCGGTGCATGCTCTCTTGGATAGAGGCCAGCGATGCGGCTCCACTTCCTACAACGCCCGGGAGAGTCCCCTAAAACACGTCAGGCCCCACATGTCAGTAGTGCCAAGCTTGGGAAACCTTGCCGTGTGTTCACAGGACACATCGCTTTGCGGTACACCTACTCCCTTCTGTCTGAGTCCAGCCACCCCCTCGCTCTTTCCCACTTTCAGCATCTTTAGAATCACAGAACCGTTGGGTCGTGAGAAATGATCTTAGTCGGGTCCCCCCCCCCCCGGAGGCAGACTCGGGGACAAGGTTTGAGGGTAAGTTATGGGGCGGTGGAGGAGACAATAGGCGAGGAGGCAGAGAGTCAGGGAGCCGAAGGGAGATAATAACGGATGCGGAGTCGGCCGCCATGGTGGGCACCTGGAGCCAGGAGCCGGGGAGGGGTATGTCACAGTTATCCCGGGGGCGCGGGAGCCAGGGCAGGTTTCCACAAACCCACAGCAACCATTAGCTGAGGACTGCCCCCGGGGTGCTGATACCCTGATACCTTTGGTCTTCCCCGTGAACAGTAAAGTGGGATTCAGAGGCCAGGGAGAGTCCTTGAGCAACAAAATACAGATGCTGGGAGTTAGAAGTCATGCCAGGGTGCCACGAAGTAGTAAGAGTGATGGGCTGTGCACAGGACAGTGACGGCGTCTGCTTCATCGTTTTGTCACCATGGCTTTGCTAATGAGCATGGGCTCGGGGGTCTGCGTGCTTGGATGCAAAATCTGGATGTGCCATCGACTTGGCCCGGGACCTCGAACAAGTTACCCTTCCGACTTCACTTTCCTCCACTGCCGAATAGAAATGACAGGAGTACTGACCTCACAGAGCTGCTGCGGGAGCGAAACAAGAAAACACAAGTGAATCACATACAGTGTCTTGATCAGACAGCCTTGGCCGTCATAGTGATCGAGGTCATAGTAATAGCTAACCGTGGTCGAGCATTTACTGCATGCCAGGCGCCCCTGTAAGGATATGGCACGCGCTAACTCATTTAATCTTCCTAGTGACTCTTTGATGTAGAAGCCAATCATTATCCCCGTCTCGCAGGTACATGCAAGGTGCTGAAAGGTCAGCCCGGTAAAGTTGTGCTGCTTGAGATAAGACCGGAAAGTTGGGAGCCATCAGTTATTTAACGAGGGAGAAGAGAACATTCCAAAGTAGGAAGTACGCAGTGTTCACGCATGCTAAATCAGAGTCTTCTGTAAAATCTTTCTCTCCTTGGGTGGCGACAAAGTCAGACACTGAAATATGACCAACTATCTCCTGATGATCCAAGTGCCAGGTGTAATCATTCACCTGAATTGCACGATGACATTTTGCCCAAGCCCTGTGCTCGCCAAAGCAAGCGGTGGGTGGCAGCTTGATCCCGAGGAATGTGGTCTTTTCCTCACCGTCGCCCACAATCACAATGAAACCTGACCTTTGCGGTTTCATTTTCGGGCTTTTGAAATGAAGATGTCGGGATTCAAAATTGGACAACGTTGTCAGCAGGGAGACGCCTGGATGCAGAAGATTTATGATAATAAAAACTTGTGCTCTCAAAGGACCAGCTAAATTACAGTTGGCACGGGGCATATTAGAGCTTGTCCACATTTACTGTCAGCCCTCTGAATTCATGGCCTTAAAAGGCAATAAATTGTTGGAGGAGTGTACTGCTTAAGCAGATCAGAGGTAAAAACGAAAGTGGAGAGCCTATAAAATGAAAATTATTGGATTCCAAACTTTTCTCCTAAATTTTATCAAAACAGAAGATCTCCTGACATGAACGGGGGTGTTATTAAGGAGTCTGAAATTCCTGTTGCCGTCTGATCCCTCTGTCTCATTCTCCCCTACCCCGATCTAGGGCAGGGGGGAGGTGTCTCAAGGTGTTTGAAGAAGCCAGCAAATGAGTTCATATCACTTTGCTCATTTATCCCAGTCTATTTTTGCTCTTCGGTGCTATAAAATTGTGAACACTAAATCTGGAAATTGAGAATGCCTCAAAAAAAAAAACAAAAAAAGAAAAAGAAAGGCTCACTCACCATGAGTACCCTGTAAGACTTTATGGTATTAAGCATAGATTTTATTCCTTTCATGACACGCCCATCTGTAATACGAATATCCTTAATTTACAAGTAAATTCAACACATTTATCAAGTTAGAAAAAGCTATACCAGCATTATGTGCAGTATAATAAGGGGATGATGATTAAACATTTATTCATACCGTCCTTAATAAGCAAAATATTTCTCCTAAGAAAGGTGAAAAGTTAAGAAGCGGGGGGGGGGGGGGGGGGGGGGGGCGGGGGGGATGTGAACATAAAAGAATACAGAACAAAGTGTAATCAATGCTGAAAATCTATATCTTGGCCCTGCTTAACGGGATGACAGCTCTGTGCCGCCTCAGTCCAGCACCGCCTCCTGGGCGCAACGTTCGCCAAACTGCCTTCTCGCTCTCCCAAAACACATGCTATCTAGTTCTCTCCTAACGGCACAAGCAAAGTCAAAAACCCCAAGATAAATAGGAAATAGAAAATCTTTCCGTGTGTTTTACCTCGAATACCCATGCCCACGAGAGTCATGGGTGATGAAATTACATCCAATTTGAGGAATATAACAATATTCCTTCTTTCTTCACACTAGCCCTTGGGAAATGAAATTCCACACCCTCGCATTATAGCCCAGCCCAATTTTTTACAGGCAAGAACATGAAAAAAGGATCTTGCTTGTAACTAACCTAAATCTTTAATCTTGCACTTTAAACCACTTTATCTTCTCCAAGTTCCTCAATTTCACTGCCATTCTTGTTTTTTTTACATCTAGACATTTATTATCTGGGCTGTGTGTGAAATCTCGAAGGTTCTTAAACTTCATGAGTTTTGGAGTTCAGGATTACATGGGTTATTTAAGAGAGACCGTGAGGCACCTGGGTGGCTCAGTCCATTAGGCATTCAGCTTGATTTTGGCTCGGGTCATGATCTCACGGTTCGTGAGACTGAGCCCTGCGTTAGACTCTGCACTGACAGTGCAGAGTCAGTGCTTGGGATTCTCTCTCTTCCGCTCTGTCCCTTCCCCCATGTATGTTCACGCTCTCTCTCTCTCTCTCAATAAATAAATATTTAAAAAAAAAAAAAGAGGCCTTAACCAAGACTGTACATGAGTTCTTTTTCATTTCAAATTTATTATAAATATGTTCCTTTTGTAAAAAAAAAAAATTAAACAGTATAGAAACACATGGATTAAAGATAAAAGTCCATCTCAGGGCACCTGGGTGTCTCAGTCTGTTGAGCATCCAACTTCAGCTCAGGTCATTATGAGGTCTGTGAGTTCGAGCGCCGCGTCCACCTCTGTACTGACACTTAGAGCCTGGAGCTTGTTTTGGATTCTTTGGTCTCCCTCTCTCTCTCTCTGCTCCTCCCCTGCTTGCATTCTCTCTCTCTCTCCCTCCCTCCCTCCTCTCTCTCTCTCTCTCAAAAATAAGTAAACATTAACAGGTTTTATTTAAAAAATAAAAGTCCATCTCAAAACACTTCCTTAAAGTAGCTACATTTAAAATTTGGTATGTGTCCTCCTGGACTCTTATCTTCCCATTTACAGACCCAAGTGCAAACATAAACATGTAGTGTGTTGAATTTTATAGAGATTATTTATCTTTGTTTATATAATTTATCTTTGTGTATTTCTTGGCGATTTTGTTATACTGGCACATAAGACAAAACTGTTCAAGACCAACATGGATGTAACTTCAGTCGGGGACAGAGGCTAGAAATAACAATGACTTGAACAAATTAGATCACTTCTCTCTCACCATGGCAGAGACTAGCTCGTTGGTCTCCAAACCATATTCCTTTTCCTCCTGGGCATACAGTTAAACTACACTTCCCAGACCCCTTGTAGTTGATCACGGCCATGTGACTGAGGTTCACCAATGAGCAACAAGCAGAATTCGGGTGTGCCACTTCCAGGCATGGGTGCTGAAACCACCCCACAGGTGATCCTCCACTCCCCCATCCAAATGGAGTGGGCTCCAGGGGCTAGAAAGTAGGGGAGTCACAGATGGCAAGTAGATCGCTAGTTGCCACTTTGAAAGGATCTGCCAGGAGACTCATTCACCGCAAGCATCTAAGATGGACATTTACATGAATGAAAATGAACTTTCATTGCACTAAGCCACTAAAATTGGGGGGTGCTTATTACAGTAGTTAGCCTACCTTGAAAACCACACTCACATAAAATAAACCCAAGTTGAGCATGGTAGGGTGGCTCTGCAGAGTCATCAGAAATCTGAACTTTTATCTCCTGCTTCACCATTCTTAACAAGTCTGGTAGATCTTGGTACCGGGTGCTGTGCTTAGTCTCTGGACCTTGTAGGGAACTGAATGTGTGAGTCTCCAGGCTGCCATCCTTTCTGTGATTACAATATATCCCGTGTCTGATGCCTATTCACTACTATATAATCTCAGAACATTATAGCAAGATGATATTCATAGCATAATAAGAAAATGTAGCCAAATCTCATATAAGGCCTCAAAAAATGGTATAGAATTCTCCAAAGCCCCAGATCAATTCATCTGTACACTGCCTCATAATTCTAGGAGCCCCTGTCTTCCCAGAAGGCAACTGGATTAACACCAAGGGATAACAGTCTGTGTGTATCAATATTTTAGTGTTCCTTGCCTCGGGCCATGCCCCAGTTGAGGCTGACATGCAGTATTACGGTTCTCCTGGCTCCTGGCACATAGTCCTGATTCCTTGCTCCTAATCAGGTGCATAAACTGAGGCTTCTATGAAGATACTAGCTTTCTGTTCATACTGGGTGTGGCAGAGATTGTCAAGGTATTCACCAAACCCATGTCTTCTTCTTCTTGAGCACACAGCTAGACTACATTTCCCAGCTTCCCTCGCAGCCAGGTGTGGCCAGATGCCTTAGTTCCGGTCTATGGATTGTGGGAAGAAGTGATGTGCATACGCTTCCAGCCCTGGCCCATAGGGGTATTTGTCAGCTTTCAAGTCAATGTGGACAGATTTTTAATGCCTGTATAAGAACAAAGTCGTAAATTAAGTGTGGAAGGGGAAAAGAGGACATTTCAAGGGACAAAAGAAGAAATCGTAGAAGAGGATACATTTTTTTTTAAAGAGAGGGCAGAATATATTTTATATAAACATTCAAAAGAAATACTTGGGGGAAAACTCTCAGGACTAGCTAGCATGCCCCAATCATATACAAATCAAATCCTTTCGTTTAGGATAAACCACAACGAATATTCAGTCATAGGCCCAACCGACAGTCTTATGAGAGGGCTCACGTGGGACTCAATGACAAGTACGTGGATTCGTGGCTCTGATGTAAATAAAGGTGGGTTCACATCCTGGCTCTCTGGTTTACTAACTGGGTACATTTAGATTAATCATTTAGTGACTCCAGCCTTCTGTTTCGCAACTTCAAATACAGATAAAAATACTACTCGTCTCATTGATTAAATTCAATCATGCATATAAAGTGCTTAGAACAAAGCCATGCACAGAATCACTCCTTATTCAATTCACGACCTGTGGCAGAGACATTTACTGCTCTCTGCACATTCATGTGCACCCCCGTATTTCCCAGGCCCTTTAAAGCTGAACAAGACTATGCACCTAGTTCTGTCCAATGAACTGTGAGCATGTGATGTGTGTCACTTCTGGACGAAAGCATTTAAGAACCATTGCTGAGCCTTCAAAAGGAGGATGGCTGCTTTGAATCACTGTCTCCCATCAGACTTCATGTGAGTGGGAAATACACCTTTGTTGGGGCTCAACCGCTGAGCCTTCAGGATCTTGTTACCACAGCATGGCCTAGACTAAGCTGACTAATACACCATTGTAATGCAGTCTCATTATATGCACGATCAGATACATTCAGTTATGTAATCCTGGCAGAAAACAAAATTAAGAGAGAGGGAACGGACCGGAAAATTAAGATTGCTGAAATGTCCACCTTACCCAAAGCAATCTATAGATTCGAGGCCATCTCTGCCAAAATACCAACAGCATTTGTCACAGAACTGGAGCAACTAATACTAAATCTGCATTGGACCACAAAAGACCCCACAAAGCCAAAGCAATCTTGGAAAAAAAAACAAAAAACAAAGCTGGGAGTATCACAATTCCAAATTTCAAGACCTACTACAAAGCTGTAGTAATCGAAACAGTGTGGCACTGGCACAAAAATAGGCATGTAGATTAATGTAACAGACTAGAGAACCTAGAAATAAACTTATGATTATATGAATAATTAGCCTATGACAAAAGAGGGAAGAATACACAATGGGAAAAGGACAGTGTCTCCAATAAATGATGCTAAGAACACTGGACCATTTTTTTAACAGTATACACAAAAATAAACTCAAAATGATTAAAGGCCGAGGAGCACTTGGGTGACTCTGTCAGTTAGGCATTCAGCTCTTGGTTTCATGATCTCACGGTTCATGGGTCCGAGCCCTGCATCAGGCTCCATAGCTGGCAGCGTGGCGCCTGCTTGAGATTCTCTCTCTCTCCTTCGCTTTCTGCCCCTCCCCCTCCCCTACTGTCTTTGTCCATCTCACAATAAGAGAACTGTTTTAAAAAAGATTTTAAAAAATGATGAAAGACCTAAATGTGAGGCTTGAACCCATAAAAATCCTAGAACAGAGCACAGACAGTAATTTCTCTGGCATAGGCCTTAGCAATATTTTCCTAGATATGTCCCCTGAGGCAAGAGAAACAAAAGCAAAAATAAACTATTGGGACTACATTAAAATAAAAAGCTTCTGCACAGTGAAGGAAACCATCAACAAAACAAAAAGGTAACTGACTGAATGAGAGAAAATATTTGCAAATGATCTATCCAATAAAGGATTAACATCGAAAATATATAAAGGACTTCTATAACTCAGGACCAAAAAATATATATGTGATTTTAAAATGGGCAGAGGACCTGAATAGACATTTTTCCAAAGAAGACATCCAGATGGCCAACAGACACATGAAAAGATGCTCAACATCCCTCATCATCAAGGAGATACACATCAAATCTACAATGAGATATCACCTTACATCTGTTAGAATGGCTAAAATCAAAAAGACAAGAAGTAACAAGTGTTGGAGAGGATGTAGAGAAAAAGAAGCCCTAGTACACTATTGGTTGGAATGTAAATTAGTACAACCACTGTGGAAGACAGCATGGAGGTTCCTCAAAAAATTAAAAATACAAATATCGTATGATCCAATAATTCCACTATTGGATATTTACCCAGAGAAAACAAAAGCCCGAATTCAAGGATATATGCACCGTTATGTTTATTGAAGCATTTTTTTACAATAGGCAAGATACGAAAGCAACGTCAGTCTCCATCCATAGATAAATGGATAAGGAAGGGGTGTGTGTGTGTGTGTGTGTGTGTGTGTGTACAGAACAGAGTATGAAACAGCCATAAACAAAGGATGAGATTGTGTCATTTGAGACAACATAAATGAACCTAGAGAGTACCATGCTAAGTGAGATAAGTCAGATTGAGAAAGACAAATACCACTCATGTGGAATCTAGAGAACAATGAATAAACAAATGAAAAGCAGAATCAGGCCTATAAATACAGAGAAGAAACTGATGGTTGCCACGGTGTGGGGGCTGGGGTGTTAGGCAAAATGGGTGAAGGAGAGTGGGAGATACGGGCTTCCAGTTATGGAAGGAATAAGTCATGGGACTAAGAGGCACGGGATAAGGAGTATAGTCAACGGCAGTGCAATAGCGCTGTATGGTGACAGACGGCGGCTACACTTGTGGTGAGCACAGCATAACATACAGAGTTGTCAAACCACTGTGCTGCACGCCTCAAAACTTTAGAAGTTATCAGAAAAGGGAAGGAAATACCATTCTGCTTCTTGTTTTCACTCAAAAAGTGCAAGATCTAGCATGAGCACGAGGTAAGAATCATCCGTGTATGGACGCAGCCTCATTTGGTCCCCGTGTTTACTGCTTCTTATATAGTATAAGCATCTCACTAGCTAAATATAGTTGTAGTTTTTAAAGATGCATATTTCATATACATCGGATTCCCTAAACGGACAGCTCTTTTTCCCCATGCCCGACTGAAAAGCAAAACTCAGAACTCTGTTCCAAAGCTGGTGGAAAATACAGCTTTGTTGAGCTTACTAAGAGAAGGCAAATCTCTTGCCAGCCAGTGTGGCCCTTTTCCTGAGGGAGCTTCGTGAATCATTTTGACCAGAGAAACTTCCCAGCTAATTTTAGAGCCTGACGCCAGTGTGAGATATGACTCCACCTGATTACTGTGAGCATGAAATGATAGGGCAGGGTAACTTGATAAGTATATAGAATTATTGGGACACAGTAGCCGTCAGTAAATGCTAACCTCTACCCTCGGCTGCCGCATTTACTTGAACAGCATACTTGAGAGGCCCCAGGCCAGTGGATGACCTTCTCCTGGTCAGGGCTAGTGAATCCATGTTAGGTGAAAGAGGGACGTTTGCACCGCCCCTCCAAGTCAACACACCCCTTTATGTTTCCATACAAGAAGGGACCTCCTCACCTCTCTACCTGATGGCCAAGAGTCAGCGGGAACATCTACAATCGCGCTCTCTCCAAAACCTCTTCCCAACAGAAGGCAAGGAAGCCCATTGGTTAGAGCCTAGGCTATCCATCGGGTGCTTTTTTCCCGCAATCAATAGGGTTATGGAGCTTTAAGGCCACAGTCCACTCGGGCACATTCTGCCTTTGCTCTTCCTGAGCTCGGGTGGCCTTTCAGGAGAAAGTCCTCCATCTTTGTGTCTGACCTTCATGGGATGAGGCCTCCTGGACAGAGCTTCCCTGTGAAAATAGGACTTCCCTTTCCTTCCCTCTCAGTGTATCCTACCGGCATGTTTCTCCCCCTGAAGGAATGCGGGGAGGCGGACATAAAGACGGCCTGCAGCTCCACTCTTCCAACAGGCAGATAGAGGGGTCTGGGCTCAAAGAGAAAGCAGGAAGTTCCACGCCTGGCATCTCCCTAAAGTGAATTCCATTCCAGAGACGCCTGTATTTGAGAATTGAGCGACTCGTATCCAGCCACTAATGCTGACACCATTTGATTTGGGGTACTTTGCTTATGGTCTCCATCACCCAGAAGCTTGCGAAGGATGCATTGTGAGTGCAGAGGTCGCCCCCAGTCCCTGACGCAGAGAAAGGCACACCTTCCCTTGGGACATTATCCATATAAATGTTCCCTTTATAAGGAGGTCAGGAGGACACTTCTTGCGATGAGCACTGAGTAATGTATAGAATTGTTGGGTCATTAAATTGTACACCTGAAACTAATAGCGCACTGTATGTTAATTATACTTCAAGAAAAAAAAAAAGAAAAATGTTTCCCTTCTAAACTGCCCTAACTTCCTTTCTTATCCTTTGTAGAATTACAGGAACTATAACTAAAGACTCGTCTGGAAATAAGTTATGAGAGCGACATGTAGCCAGACTTCATCTCTAAGAATTGTTACAGCCATTCATTCAGTAGTAGCTTGGGCAAGGGAGCCTCTTATGTGGTTACATATTAAAGTACTGCATCACTTATGAAAGAAATTACATCACTCCTTTATAACGCATTTCTTTATCGCACAATAGAATAAAATATGCAAAATCTGATATACTCAATGCGCACAGACCAAAGCTGTTTATTCCTGCTGGGTCTTATTATGAAGACAAATGCTGTAGAAATGGGTGTTCATATATTTCTATTTATATTTTATATACACATAAAGATGTATAAGTATGCGTGAATATGTGGGAAATATTTTAATAAGCAAAAGCCTAAGATACCTAATGTAACAAATTGAGCTAAAACTTCGGGCTTTTTATGAATTGCATGGAGCTCACCTTCGGATGATGCTGTAATATAATTAAGAGGTGAAGGCGGCTCAGGCCATGGGAGTCAGAGAGGCAGCCAACATGTGTCATGTGTCCCACGTGTGGAACAAAGGAGGAACTAAACATACAAGTGCATATTCCAAGAAGGCTACTTCATGAACCTAATTAAGAAATTACAACCTCTTTGGTGTGTGTTCCATGCCCCACACCTGTGCAATTTGCGTTCTTCTGATGTACAGTGCTGTCTTCCTCAAGTTTCTGTTAAGATGATGCATACCCATAGGGCGCCTGGGTGGCTTAGTCAGTTAAGCGTCCGACTTCAGCTCAGGTCATGATCTCACAGTTCCTGAGTTCGAGCCCCACGTCGGGCTCTGTGCGAACAGCTCAGAGCCTGGAGCCTGTTTCGGATTCTGTGTCCCCCTCTTTCTCTCTCTCTGCCCCTCCCTGGCTCTCACTGTCTCTCTCTCAAAAATAAATAAACATTAAAACATCTTTAAAAAACAAAAAAAAAGATGATACACGCCCACGGATTCCTGCCCCTCCCCCAGCACATCAGTGATTGCAACAGTTCATGCATGCCTTTTAGGTTTTTGTAGGGCGAAGGGTAATTTCCGTTTGTGATGTACAACCTCATGTTGTTCAATATTAGGCCACACCTAGTCAAATTTTTAAAAATACGCTAGTGACTCTTGGCTGTATTTATCACATTATGTGGTGACTGCAGCCCATTAAATTAATTTTCTTTCAAGAGGCTTTTTTTTTTTTCATTTAAAAAAATGTTTTTAAATGGTTATTTAATTTAGAGAGAGAGACAGAGCTTGAAGAGGGGAGGGGCAGAGAGAGAGGGAGACACAGAATCCAAAGCAGGCTCCAGGCTCTGAGCTGTCAGCACAGAGCCTGATGCAGGGCTTGAACTCACAGACTGCTGAGATCGTGACCTGAACTGAAGTTGGTCACCTAACCAACTGAGCCACCCAGGCGCCCCTAAATTTTTTTTTAATGTTCATTTATTTTTGAGAGAGCGAGCATGAGCAGGGTAGGGGCAGAGAGAGAGGGAGACACAGAATATGAAGCGGGCTCCAAGCTCTGAGCTGTCAGCACAGAGTCCGACGTGGGGCTCGAACTCAGGAACTGTGAGATCATGACCTGCCAAAAAGTCAGATGCTCAACCAACTGAGCCACCCAGGCGCCCCTCTCTCAAGAGGTTTTCAATGTAAGCTCTGGAAGAATTTTCAGGTAGGGGAAAACTGATAGCAACTAATATGTAGGAGGCCCCTAGGTGGCTCAGTCGATTAAGCAACCACCTCTTGATTTCGGCTCAGATCGTGATCTCAGTTCATGAGACCCAGCCCCATGTTGGGCTCCATGCGCACAGCAAGGAGCCTACTAGGGGTATTCTCTCTCTCTCTCTCTCAATAAATAAATAAATAAATAAACAAACAAACATTAAAAAATAAAATGCATGTTTTTTAAGAAACTAATATCTACAAAGTAGAGGAGCTGCACTTCCACCCCCTTGGAGTTTCCACTTGAAACATACCGGAAGGCTGTGCACCCCTGTCTCCAATTTCAGTTTCTTCCGTCGTCTGTCTCTGCAAACTTACCTGTCTCCTGAAATTGTTATTTACCATTCCAAAGCGTTCCTTTATGTCTTTACCACATGTGTATGTACTCATAAGCAAACCATAACTGCTGTGCGTACTTTTAAGTACTGCATAAATAGTGCATTCCTCTACATCGTGCATTCTCAACTGGAATGATAATTGGTTCTTGGAAGGGGAGCAAAAAATACATACTCTTCTAATGTATAAAGCACAGATGTACATACAGTTGGTATGCAGATATACAGTGTATTTGAGGTATTTCAACTTCATGAGAGGGAATTAGGAATAAATGTCTAAAAAAGGCTCTTTGGGGAGGCAATAAAAAAAGTGAGAAACCCTGTCCTACATTTGGCTATTTCCCCTTAGTTTTCTGTCTATAAGTGTCTGTGTTGATGTGTATAACTCTAGTTTATTCCTTTCCACTGTGAAGGGCATTCCTTTGCATGAGCTTATGTATCTATTCCTCTGTGCAGAATGGGGTCAGTTGAGCAGATCTCCCTGCCGTGTATGCCTAAAGGTCATGGCATTGCTGGGGCTCCAACAGAAGCATATTCAGCCTTACTAAATGCGGGTCAAGCAGTTACAAAGCTACGCAGATTCAGAGAGAGACATAAACCCCACCTCTTGGAAGGAATTTCAAAGAATGGGCGGCCATCTTTAACTTCTCCAGGTTGGGGACATGGGGAGACGTCCCCACCTCCCCACCAGTGCAGCGCAGCACAGAAGAAAACTCACTCTATCAATAATACTCTCTACTTATATCCAGTCTATCACCTACTTTTGTGGACTGTGTGTGTGTGTGTGTGTGTGTCCCCATCCATCCTTAAGGTTGTTTTCATACAGAGAAGAGTAGTTTGGGGTTCTGTGTGTGTGTTTTAAAAATCAACATTCAATTTATTAAAATTACAAATTCAAAAATCTAATTCCTTAAGGTTTTTTTTTCTTAATTACTGAAAAAATTTTACAGGGGCGCGTGGGTGGCTCAGTCGGTTAAGCATCCAACTTGGCTCAGGTCATGATCTCACGGTTTGTGGGCTTGAGCCCCACATCGGACTCTGTGCCGACAGCTCAGAGCCTGGAGCCTGCTTCAGATTCTGTCTCTCTCTCTCTCTCTCTGCCCCTCCCCGACTCATGCTTGCTCTCCCTCTCTCTCTCAAAAATAAACATTAAAAAAAATTTTACAAATGGTAATAGTATTGCACATTATGTTAAAAATGTCATTACCTTGGGGCACCTGGGTGGCTCAGTAGATTAAGTGTCTGACTTTTGGTTTTGGCTCAGGTCATAATCTCATAGTTCTTGAGTTCGAGCCCTCCGTCGGGATCTGTGCTGACAGCACGGAGCCTGCTTGGGATTCTCTCTCCCCCTCTCTGCCTTCCCCCTACTTGTGTGTGTACTCATACTCACTCACTTGCTCGCTCTCAAAATTAAATAAATAAACATTTTTTTAAAATGTCATTACCTTTGAGAGATAATACTGTATTTGTTTCTTCAATTTTTTATTTAAATTCTAGTTAATATACAGTGTAGTATTGGTTTCAGGAGTAGAATTCAGTGGTTCATCACTTACATACCCAGTGCTCATCCCGACAAGTGTCCTCCTTAATACCCTTCGCCCATCTAGCCCATCCCCCACCCACTTCCCCCCATCAACCCCCAGTTTTTCCTTACTGTTAAGAGTCTGTTAGGGGCGCCTGGGTGGCTCAGTTGGTTAAGCATCCGACTTCGGCTCAGGTCATGATCTCATGATTCGTCGGTTCGAGCCCCACGTTGAGCTCTGTGCTGACAGCTAGCTCAGAGCCTGGAGCCTGCTTCAGATTCTCTGTCTCTGTCTCTGTCTCTGTCTCTGTCTCTCTCTCTCTCTCTCTCTCTGGCCCTCCCCTGTTCATGCTGCCCCTCTCTCTCAGAAATTAAAAATTTTAAAAAAAAAGAGTCTGTTATGATTTGTCTCTATCTTTCTCTCTCTCCTTTCCCCTTCCCATATGTTCATCTGTTTTGTTTCTTAAATTCCACATATGAGTGAAATCATATGGTATTTGTCTTTCTTTGACTTATTTCACTTAGCATAATACACTCTAGCTCCAACACATTGTTGCGAATGGCAAAATTTCATTCTTTTTGATGGCTGAGTAATATTCCACTGTCACATCTTATTTATCTGTTCATCAGTCACGGGCATTTGGGCTCTTTCTGTAGTTTGGCCATGGTTGGTAGTGCTGCCGTAAGCATCAGGGAGCACGTGCCCCTTCCCATCTGTATTTTTGTATGCTTTGGGTAAATACCTAGTAGTGCAATTGCAGGATCATGGGGTAGTACTATGTTTAACTTTTTGAGGAACCTCCATAGTGTTTTCCACAGCGGCGACACCAGTTTGCATTCCCACCCACAGTGCAAGAGGGCTCCCCTTTCTCTGCCTCCTCGCCAACACCTGTTGTTTCTTGTGCTGTTAATTTTGGCCATTCTGACAGGTGTGAGGTGCTATCTCATCGTGCTTTAGATATGTATTTCCCTGATGATGAGTGATGTTGAGCATCTTTTCATGTGTCTGTTAGCCATCTGATGTCTTCTTTGGGAAAATGTCTATTCATGTCTTCTGCCCATTTCTTCACCAGATTATTTGTTTTTGGGTGTTGACTTTGATAAGTTCTTTTTAGATTTTCGATACTAACCCTTTATCATATATGTCATTTGCAAGTATCTTCTCCCTTTCACAGGCTGTCTTTTAGTTTTGTTGATTCTTTCATTCTCTCTGCAGAAGCTTTTACCTTGATGAAATCCCAGTAGGTCATTTTGCTTTTGTTTCCCTTGCCTCTTGCGACAGGCCTAGTAAGAAGCTGCTATGGCCAAGCTCAAAGAGGTTGCTGCCTGTGTTCTCCTCTAGGATTTTGATGCTTTCCTGTCTCACGTTTAAGTCTTTCATCCATTTTGAATTTATTGCTGTGTATGGTATAAGAGAGTGTTCCTGTTTCATCCTTCTGCACGTTGCTGTCCTGTTCACCCACACCATTTGTTGAAGAAACTGTTTTCTTTTCCATTGGATACTCTTTCTTGCTTTGTCAAAGATGAGTTGACCATCCTTAAGTTTTTAAAAGCTTAAAATTTCGTTCTATGGAGAAGGCTACCAAAATTTAGGAATAACCTTTAAAAGGCCCTAAGTAATGTCAGTCCCATTTCTAATTTAATTAAATGTCTTAAGCATTTTTAACTAAGTTTATACATTTAAAGTATTTCATTTTTTTTAAAAAAAGCTACAGTTGTCTGACTTCACCAACAAAAACTTTCAAGTTCTTCAGTACTGTTTATAAATATAGTAAGCTTATAAATGGGACAGTATTTAAGTAGTTTAAATATTCTAATTCAGCTTACAAATTTGGTAAACTTTCAACTTAGCACAAATTTAAACTGATTACTCGATTATATGCCATCTGAAACACATCTGTCCTTAATTCTAAGTTTTCTTAGGGCTAAAGACTACTAACCCATTAGATCATCCCACACAATTTGTGGGTTGGTTTCCTATGTAATTTGGGGGGTTGGTCAGAACATGACTGAATGTTTGACTATGACACTGATGGAACTTACCAGGCCCTACTTATTCTTTATAACAGCGACTTCAAAACTTTCTAATGGGATGACACATAGCATCCTTTTGATGTGAGTCAGATTTTCAAGCCAGATTAGACTCTGTCGCCCCCCCCCCCCCCCCCCCCCCCCCCCCCCCCCGCACACACACACCAAGGTGATTGCCCCACTTGATTTAATTTTGCATTTCTTTGGCTCATCAGACATATACATTCATTTTCCATCTAACTCAAAAAACCTTTGAACTTCATTCTTTTCATGTAGTTCTTATCTCTTATGACCACATGATTTTTGCAGAAATTAAAAGCCCAGCCAGATGATCTCCAGATCTCATTCATGGTTTTTTCTGATCATTTGATCACAAGCCCCAGTGTCATTCTACAGAAACCAAGCCCCACACGTGGGGCTTCCCCAGTGGAGGAGAACAGTGGACCCCCCCACCCTAAACACAGAGCAAAGAGGATTTCTAGGCACACACTGCTGCAACTGTCCCCACCCTGCCCTCCTCAACAGAGGCATGAAAAAAGCTTAGAATACTCTTCCAAAGCATTTCAGAAGTCTGCAGCTTTCCCCGAAACGTCCACACTTTGCTTTGAAAGTCAATTTTACAAAATGATTCAACTTTCTCTCTCTAGCTGAGCAACAAAATAAACAGTGCCATCTGGGGCTGCAGAGAGTGAGGTACTGAATACTTATCATGTACCCTGCCCTATGCCAAATGTATTTTACGTGTGCCATCTCAACTTCGTATTTACAGTAGCCCTATAAGATACAGATTGTCCCTCTCTTGCAGATGGAGAAAATCGAGGCTGAGAGAGGTATATCGTATAAGAACGGGTCCAGCGGGTCTTGGAATCCATGTCTGAAAATAAAGCAGGTTCCATCTAAGGCACGTTGTGTCACACTGGGCAGTTTTCAGTGTTTCTGGTGTTTCATGTTTCCCTTTAAAGCACAAGCCAGCAAACCTTTCTAGTAAAAGGCCAGTTAGTAAATATTTTAAGCTTTGCAGGCCCTGAGTATTCTGTTGGAGCTACCAAATCCGGCTTCGCTGTAGAGGGAAAGCAACCCTGGACAGGCTGTGAACGAGGGCGTGGCTGTGTTCCAATAAAACTGGATCTCCAAAATTAGGCTGTAGTTTGCTGGTGATGGAAATGTCCAGAAGCTGGGTTGTGGTGCCGCCTACTCAGCTCAACTCTACAAATTTACTGAAAGTCATTGAATTATACACTGAAGATGGGTAAATTTCACGGTATGTGAAGTATGCCTCGATAAAGCTGTTAAAAACAGAAACTAGTTAGCTTCCGGGCTCAGAAAGCATGAGCTGATTGGCCAGCCACAAACAATTCTCCTCACGTAAAGCAAACCACCTCTTGTCTTCTTCTTCTTCTTCTTCTTTTTTTTTTTTTTTTTTTTCAAATTCCTCCTCATATTTTATTTACGATGTGTGCCTCTCAGGACCATAGGATGAGGCCCGGAAGACCTACCAAAGAGCTAAATAGCTCCGCACACCAAAAATTTGGCCCTGTGTTTCCTCGTTTGCATTTACTTTTTTCTTACGTATACGTCTCCTCAGGCTGCACAGAGGCAGCCAAAGCTCTACGGTGAGACACAAAACCGTTCTGGAGAATTCTTTATCACTTCACCTACAGAGGGGAAAACTCATGCTTATGATTCGTTATCCTGTAATTAAATATGCATTGTTGCCTGTTTTCCTTTATAAATCCCAGCACATGATAACCAACTAAGAATAATAGCATGGTGTTATTTTCCCTTTATTTTAACATCTCCTTGGCTGTGTAACACCTTTTTTTTTTTTTTTAATGTTTCCAGGTACTTCTTTTATCCTTGTAGAACTCTAAAAGATATGCAGAAAGTCTTTGGTCTCTTCAGGGTGTAGCTCAACTGGGGGAAGTTAATGAGGACAGAACATTGAACCTCTTCCTTCAAGGGTGTTACCCGCTATGGAGTCCCGCAAAAAGCTCCTTGCGGTGCGAGTGTGGTGGGACCATGGAAAATGCCAGAAGGGAAACATCAGGCAACCTTAAGAACATTGTTAAGTCCCAGACCTGTCCTACAAGCTCACTCAAAAGGAAGCTGCAGGAGAAAAGGGATCATTGTCCACGGGCAGAAAAGCAGTGCTCTTCAGACACATCAGGTGCTGGTCACTTCGCAGTGAGCCGTTTTCAGGCTGTCAAAAGGAAATGAAAGAAAACTGTCTCCTCTTTATAATTAATTTGCTTAATCTGCACTGCCCAGGCAGCTAATCTTTGCTCGATAGGCTTTTTTCTTCTTCCTAATTGAACTCTTCCTCGTGTATGAGAAGGCAAGGCACACCGCATGCTGACGGAAGGGGGTGGGCGGTGAGCTCCAAGGCTGGGGGAGAGAAAGGGAAGAGGAAGAGACAAACAGGGAAAAGGTGGTAATGAGGCTGGGTAGGTGGATGAGGGAAGGAAAAGAGAAAAGTTGGACTTTGCGAAAAGATAAAACATCCAAGCTCTCCTACGCCCACCATGCAGTGGGCGCCAACCCAGAAGAACTTTCTGAGGAAAGCCTCGCTGGCCCACAGGTGACCCTGGGTGCGTCTGCCTCTCTCCAGCAGCATCTGAATGGATTTCTTTCCATGCAGGTTCCACAGCAGGCAACTTTATCCCTGTCTCTGCCAATTTCAAAGTGTCTGTATCCAACCCGAAAACATGGAGTCTGTGTACGCTGACTGCTTGTCAGAGAGGAGAACCACTCATTTAACAAAAGCTAAATTTTAGCAAATAATATTTATAGAGCGCCTCCAGCACATTCTGCTATCCACTCGATCTGACATTATTCTTGTAGAAACCAGATCATCAGGCAATTGTGCTCTTCATGCCTTTTATTTTGGCTCTTTCTACTCTTGGACTTACTGAACTGAGCTTTGGTATCAGGCCATCAGGCAATATCAAAGGAATTGATAATAAGCGGCTCATATTGATTTTTTATGCCGGGGGGGAGGGTGTTTGTTTTTTAGAGCGCATGGCACTTTATCCTCTATTAGGACCACTCAGAGAAGAAAATTCTTTCAGGACCCAGGAGCAGGGTCTGTTACATACGTTCCCTCTAAACTGTGAAGGGTCTTTACTTTGGCTTAAGTTGGGATACAGGGCACATCTCTCTCTTTCTTGAAAACAGAATTTACTCTTTGAAGCAGTTTGGGGGCCACAGCAAAAGTGACCAGAAAATAGAGTGATTTCCCATATCTCCCTGTCTCCACACACGTGGGCACAGCCTCCCCGACCATCAACATCCCCCCCAGGGTGGTACGCTTGTTACAGCCTACAATGAGACCTCGTTATCACCCAGAATCCATAGTTTACATTAGAGTTCACACATGGTGGATTGCATTCTACAGGTTTCACCAAATGTATGATGACATGTATCCACCATCAAAATATCACACAGAGTAGTTTTATTGCCCTGAACATCCACTGTGTTCTGCCTATTCATCCCTCTCCCCACTGCCCCTGGCCATCATTGATCTTTTTCCCGTCTCCATAGTTTTGCCTTTCCCGGAGTGTCATAGAGGTGGAATCGTATACTGTGTAGGCTTTTCAGATTGTTTTCTTTCTCTTAGCCACATGCATATAAGTTTCC
Organism: Hyaena hyaena; assembly: GCF_003009895.1. Taxonomy (NCBI): domain Eukaryota; kingdom Metazoa; phylum Chordata; class Mammalia; order Carnivora; family Hyaenidae; genus Hyaena; species Hyaena hyaena. The sequence goes on along the minus strand of NW_024080712.1, from coordinate 766,503 downwards.
TCCGTGTCTTTTCATGCTCGATAGCACATTGCTTTCTAGTGCTGAATAATATTCCATTGTCTGGATGTACCACAGTGTATTCATCCATTCACCTACTGAAGGACGTGTTGTCGATTCCAAGTTCGGGCAATTATGAATAGAACTACTATAAACACTCGTGTGCAGGTTTCTGGGTGGGCATAAATCTTCAGCTCCTTTGGTAAATGCCAAGCAGCAGGATTGCTGGATCCCATAGTAAGAATATGTTTAGTTTTGTAAAAACAAACAACAAAAACAAAAACAAAAAATCTGCCAACCTGTCTTCTAAAGTGGCTGTACCATTTTTCTTCCCCAGCAATTCACAAGAGTTCCCATAGCCCCGCCTCGTCATCAGCATTTGATACTGTCAGTGTTGTGGATTTTGAACGTTCCAACATTGTGTAGTGGTATCTCACTGTTGTTTTAATTTGAAACCCCTAACGACCTACGGCGTGGGTCATCTTTTCATGTGCTTCTTTGCTAACTGTCTGTCTTTGGTGAGCTGTCTTCTCAGGTCCATTGCCCCGTTTTTAATTGGGTTGTTCAATTTCTTAGTGTTTAATTATAAGAGTTTCTTGTGTATTTTGGACAGCAGTCCATTATCAGAGACATCTTTTGCAAATATTCTCTCCCAGTCTGTGGCCTGTCATCTCATTCTCTTGGGAGAACAGGCCTTCAGCAGAGTCCCTGGGCGCCTATTCTGGCCCATTCGCTCGGGTTCCCGGATCAGCTGCTTAGCCTCTTGAAAGTTGGAGTTCCCAAATCTGGACAGTGAGCTCAGCAAGGAACAGTCCTGAGAGGCCTTCTGACAATGGGTAGTGGAGCACAAATGACAGTAGAAATGGACTCGAAGTCCTAGCTGTAATTCCACCAATACCCACTGAGTGGCCTTGGACAAGTCACCTAACCTCTCTAAGCCTGGTCTGTAAAATTGGGGAGATAATGCGGTGTACCTTTTTTTAAAAGTTTATTTACTTATTTATTTTGAGAGATAGAGAGGTTGGAGGGACAGGGGGAGAGGGAGAGAGAGAGAGAGAGAGAGAGAGAGAGAGAGAGAGAGAGAGAGAGAATTCTAAGCAGGNAGAGAGAGAGAGAGAGAGAGAGAGAGAGAGAGAGAGAATTCTAAGCAGGCTCTGCACTGCCAGGACAGAGCCTGATGGGGGCTTGAACCCATGAACCATAAGATCATGACATGAGCCAAAGTCAGACACTCAACTGACTGAGCCCCCCAGACACTGTTTTCTTCTTCTTTTTATTTTTTAAATTTTTTGAAAAATGTTTAACATTTTATTTATTATTGAGAGGCAGAGCATGAGCATGGGAGGGGCAGAGAGAGGGCAAGACACAGAATCTGAAGCAGGCTCCAGGCTCTGAGCTGTCAGCACAGAGCCCAACGCAGGGCTTGAACTCACAAACCATGAGATCATGACCTGAGCAGAAGTCAAACGCTTAAAACCAACTGAGCCACCCAGGTGCCCCTCCTTCTTTTTTTTTTTTTTTAATGAATACTTATCTATAGAGTTCTTTTACAAAATGAAATCATGTCATCATACTGTTCTGTGAGCCACATTTTTTTTAACACTTTCACACTATATGAAGTATTTTTGTACAAAGTTATGTTCAGTAGTTACACAGTATTTTATCATTTATTTAACCAGTCTCCTTTCATTGGATATTTTAGTAGATTCCAAGTTTTCACAAAACGTACTACAGTGAACATACTTGTACCTGTTTCTTTGTATAGATTCAAATTGATTTGCCTCCTCTTTTGTGTTAAAAATAGAACTACAGAGAGGCACCTGGGTGGCTCAGTGGGTTGGGCATCTGACTTTGGCTCGGGTCACGATCTCGCTGTCCGTGAGTTCCAGCCCCGCGTCTATGCTGACAGCTCAGAGCCTGGAGCCTGCTTCGGATTCTATGTCTCCTGATCTCTCTGCCCCTCCCCTGCTTGCTTGCTCTCGCTCGCTCGCTCTCTCTCTCTCTCTCTCTCTCAAAATAAATAAATAAATAAATATTTTTTTAAAATTTTAAATTGAACTGCAGATTCTAAAACAGTCTGAAAAATTTACTCATGACAGTAACTTAAGGGGAAATAGAAGAGAAAGTGCTGAGGTCAGATGGACACATCAGGAAATGTATCATGAAGTAACCCTCTATAGAACCTTTCAGAGGAAACACTGATGCCCCGTGGAGAAACCCCAGCTGCTGGGATGCATGTCACATGGACAACCTAGAAGGTTGGGTGGTACTGGCCAGAGAAACAGCAAAGCCAAGGTCAAGAGCACTTGAGACCATTTAAGCAAAGATATTTTTCTCTTTCTTTCTCCGTCTTCATTGATGTAGCAGATGGGGGGACGTCAATGGAAAGGGAGAGAAGGGATCCCAAAGCAGACAACCTTCTCTACTCTTGTTTACCACACTCCACATTAGTATCATTCCAAACACCAGGCATCTGTTACCTTCAGGATATACTATTACTGAAGGGCTAACACCTTCTGAAGGATCAATATCTAGTTAATTGATACATCATGACACACTTTCTTGGGGAAGGATAGGACCCGAAGGAAATGGGCATAAGACAAGTGTATTTTGATGAGGCAGAGAAATCCAACCAAGCCTGACAGTTTTCAGAAAAAGGAAGGGGCAGGAGAGAGATCTAAGACAAAGGTACCCTGCCTCCCAATTCTGCCAGCCCTGGCCAAAGTTGGTTCTCCACAGGATGCAAAAGGTAGGTTTGATTTTATGGATTGTGAGATTGAGCCCCTGGTGTTTTTTTTGACTAAACTGTTTATTCAGGGAATTCGCTTTCAAGGCAACCCACAGAGCACCTCCAATTGCCTGGACTCTCTGTGTTAAGCTGGCTGACGGTGCACAACCCATGTGAGGAGGCAGAAGACATCCTTCTTCAAACAAAACGGAATTTTAACAGAAAGCAGCAAACAAAGGACAAGAGAAATGTTGGCTCTCATCCCCTCTTCTCCAGAATCTGTCACCCTTGACATAGCATAACATGGACACTCAAACTCCAGGCACAAAGCAGCTTTGTTCTGTCCCTTTCGGAGCAGCGACAAGGGAGCCTTGTTACAACTCATGTGCATAGGGTCCATCCCCTGTAGCCCTAGGAGTTGTCACAACACCTGCCTTGAAGGCCTGTTGGAAAGCTTAAGTGGAATAAGGCATTGAACTACTTGGTGTAGCACCTAGTATATAACATATGCTCCATAAGTGTTACTTCCCAGCAGCACAGACTAGAATAATTGATGACTCTCCAACGTCCATCCTTGTTAGGAGGGCAAACCTTCCGTTGCCTGCTTCCACCCATGCGTTGAACCTCATCTCCTGTCATTTCTCACCCACTTCTGGTTTTATCTAGGTTGAAAAACATGCACTTAACTGAACGGGCCCTGCTTCTGAGCACCCACGGGCCTTTGTATATTCTGCTTCCTCTGCACACTACACCCCGTGGAACTCCTCCCTTTTCAAATTCCCATTCATTTGCCGTTTCCTGACCTCCCTGCTCACATCCCCCGCTGTCAGCGGACGAAAGCCAGATGGTGTTCACTGCATTCCCCCACGACTGTGTTTACATCCATTCCGACACCTGCTCACCTGTTGTCCTCGGCTTTTTACTTGTCTCTGCTTTCTAACCAGGTGCTTCTTAAACTTTAATGGGCCTACAGATGACCTGGGCATCTAGCTGAAATGAAAATCCTGATCGATACATCTGGGTGGGGACTAGGATTCTACATTTCCAACAAACTCCCAGGTAGCGTTGATGCCGGCAGTCTATAAACCACACTTTGTTTCACTATGTGTTTTATTGAAGTATAGTTGACACCCAGTGTTGTATTCATTTCAGGTATACACCATGACAATTTGACGTTACACTATGCTCACCATGGTTTTCACTGGGCACCATACAATGTTATTACAATATTATCGCTATATTCCTTATGCTGTCCTCTTCATTCTCTTGACTTATTTATTTTATACCTGGAATTTTGTACCTCTTAATGCCCTTTACCTGTTTTCCTGTCCCCCCAATCCCATCCCCTCTGCAGCCATGAAGTTTGTTCTCTGTGGTTTTTTATTGTTTCTCTTTTTTTGTTTGTTCATTTGTTTTGTTTTTTAGATTCCATATGTAAGTGAAATCCTATGGTATGTGCCTTTCTCTGTCTAACTTATCTCCCTTAGCATAACATCCTTTGGGTCCATCCATGTTGTTGCAAATAGCAAGATTTCATTCTTTTTTATGGCTGAGTAATGTTGCATTGTGTGCATGTATATATATATATATATATATATATATATATATATATATATGCTACATCTTCTGTATCCATCTGTATCCATTTATCTATCACTGGACAGTTAGGTTGCTTTCATGCCTTGATTATTGTAAATAATGCTGCAATGAATATAAAGGTGCATATATCTTTTCAAATTAGTGTTTTAGTTTTCTTTGGGTAAATATCCAGTAGTAGAATTACTGGGTCATGTGGTAACTCTATTTTTAATATTCTGAGGACCCTCCATACTGTTCTCCATGATAGCTGCACCAATTTACATTAAAACCCACAGTGCACAAGGATCCCCTTTTCTCCACATCCTCACCAACACTTATTGTTTCTTGAGTTTTTATTTTTTATCTTTTTTAAATGTTGGTTTATTTATTTTGAGAGAGAGAGTGAGAGCAAGCAAGCACAAGCAGGGGAGGGGCAGAGAAAGAGGGCAAGACAGAATCCCAAGCAGGTTTTGAGCCATCAGCACAGAGCCCAACACAGGGTTCAAACTCATGAACCATGAGACCATGAGCTGAGCTGAGATCAAGAGTCGGACGCTTAACTGACTGAGCCACCCAGGCATCCCTCCTGTTTTTTATTTTAGCCATTCTGACAGGTATAAAGTGACAGTCTCATTGTGGTTTTAATTTGCATATCGCGACGATCAGTGGTGTTGAGCCTCTTTTCATGCGTCTATTGGCCATCCATATGTCTTTGGGAAAATGTCTATTCAGGTCTTCTGCCCATTTCTAATCAGATTATTTAGTTTTGTGAGGGGATTTTTTTGGTTTTGAGTTGTATAAGCTTTTAAATACATTTTGGATATTAATCTTCTACTGGATGTATTATTTGCAAATATCGTCCCCCATTCGGTCGGTTGCCTTTTTGTTTTGTTGATGGTTTCCTTTGCTGTGCAAGAGCTTATTGTTTTGGTCTAGTCCCAAAAGTTTATTTTTGCTTCTGTTTCCCTTGCCCAAGGAGACATACCTAGAAAAATATTGTGAAGGCTTATGTCCAAGATATTACTGGCAATGCCTTCTTGTAGGAGTTTTATGGTTTTAGGTCTCACATTTACGTCTCTAACCTGGACAACGCTTTGAGTACCATGATGCTCAACAGTGGGCTCTTTGCTATCAGGGATCCTGTCTCCTTAACTGAGCTTTTCCAGTACTCAGCCCGTTCTCGGATAGGCAAAGTCTTCTTCTAAATGTTGGTTAAATGAACATATGATTGAATGGACGCAGCAGGACAGTCAGCCCCAATTACTCGCCCTTGTAACAAGGCAGCTTCCTCATCTAGGAAACTTCTGCTTCAGTTTCCCGTACACTACTCAGCACTGTGTTATAAGACCTTATTTCTATTGCACGGCTCACTTCACTTCTCATCTTCCTGTTCCAACCTGCGATTCCTCTGTTACAGTTTCTGTCCATGAGAAGATGGCAGTCAGAGTAAAGTGGGATAGACAAGCAAAAGAATGAGATGTGGGAGAAGAGGAGGGAAAGAAAGAAAGAAAGGAAAGGAAGGGGATGATATGGATGAAAGGAGAGGAATAGAGAATGTCAGAGGAAGGAGAAACGCCTAGTCCCTCGCCTCATGTTATTCCAGTTCATACATCTATTAGCCTTACATGCCTGAACTTCCTCTCAATACTTTCCTCATGTACTGACCTTGACCTTCTTTACTTATTAACTTACCCATTCAACATGTCTGTTTAGCATCAACCACTGAGCCAGGGATACATTTATGGGCAAAAACCAACATAAACTTGGAGTCTATAGTCCAGGGGGTGGGGAGAGAGAGAGACTAATTAAAGGAGCACCCATTGTAAAATTATGACAGTGTTAAGAGCAGAGAAGTCTCCTCTGGGAAATAGGTGGTTGAGCTGAGGGTTAGCAGCAATTAATCAGGTGAGGGGGAAGCAGAGTTTTGCAAGAACACTGCATGTACAAAAGGCACCGAAGCTAGAGTCAGCACAGCACATTGGAGAAACCGAAAGGTCAGAGGTCCTGGAACCCCAGAAAAGAAAGCTGGCCGGACCAGAAAGAGCCTGTGTGGCAGGCAGCCTCCAAAATGGCCCCCAGTGATCCCTGCCTCCTGTGTTCACACCCTTGGTTAGTCCCCTCCCACATTGTACCACACTGTACCAGGGATGGTCTGTGTGCCAACTGCACACAACACAAGTGGTGATTTTCATAGTCATTTAGGTTATAAAAGACTAGGGCATCTCTCTTGGGCACGTTCTTGCTCTCCTTTCTCACGCTGAGAGAAGTAAACTGCCTTGTGTTGAGCAACCCTATGAAAAGACACACGTGCCCAACAGTCCACAAGGAACGAAGGCCTACCAACAACCATGGCTGAACACAGATGTGTATTCTATAGGCCCCGTCAAACCTTGAGGCGAATGCAGCCCTGGCCAATAGCTGAACTTGAATCTCATGAGAGGCCCTAAGTCAGAGCTACCCAGCTAAGTCACAACTGGATTCATAACCCTCAGAAATTGTGTGAGGTTACAAACGTTTGCTGCCATCAGCTGCTAAATTTGGGGGTAATTTGTTATACAGCAATAGATAACTAATGCAGCCTAGGCCAGACCACATACTGTATCGCTAGCACGCTAAGGTCTATGGGACCTTGTAACTCTCCCTCGTATCCTGAGGGAAAAAGATATAATGTGACACTTTGTATCACCTCAGAAGATAGAGGGAAGCTTCAGGAAAATTTGGCAAGCCTCTTGTGAACACAGGGATAACAGCTGGGCTCCTTCATGTGCCCCCTGCAGCTCATTGTGATCCATCAACTGAGGTCAAGTCCACGGTACCATCGGCCTATATAAGTTCAAGTGAAATATGACTTATAAAAGTTTAATATCTCTTCATTGGCTTTTAAATTTTATTTTAGTTGTTAATCATAAGATCCTCACTTAAAGTATTAAAATCTAAGCAAACAAGAGGATAGATTCTTGCAGTTGTTTCATACCACACAATGTGTGGGAGAGGACAATTGTCTAGAAACAATGCCTGCAGGTGCCCCAAGGCAGCAATAATACATCTATGACACCGGAAAGGAAGATCGCCAAGGGACTTGGTAGAATGGCACCCCTCTCAATTTCCCAAGCATTGTCACTTGGGAAGCCGGGAGCCGAACGTCTGGATTCTAAGGAAGGCTGTAATAGCTTCACACGAGAGCTGCTATGCCTCCTCGAGGAACCTTCTCCTTATTGGAGAGAAGGAGAGACCTTGAGGAGATAACTCACTTTCAAACTGAACCCTAAGGCAGAAAGACAAGCCTGAGGTCCCGTGAGAAGACGTGGGCTGTTGAAGAATATTCTAGCGCCTGAGTTCATAAAATGGTGGAAATAAAAATAGGAAAAAAGGCAGCAAAGTTATAACTGAACCCATGAGTAAATAAAGCTGAACCAAGCCGTATTGTGCAGAAAGTAAATTCTCTTACCTGTGACTAACCATAAACATCCTTAATCACCAGTAAGCTTTAAGGATAGGCAATGGAAATTTTATGGTAAGAAAAGAATTTTTTATTAAATATTTCCTTATCAGTCTCTTGTGGGGGGAAGATTCCATTAGGGTCATAACCACCAAACTGAAAACTCTTTTCCTTTGGTTTAGCACTTGGGATCAAAAGACATCAAAAATAAATCTGCCTGAGAAAATATTATTTGAAGTTCTTTTCATCTTAAAATTAGGATGGTGTGCAATTGGGCTTGGGTAGAAAGAATGAGAATCTCTTCGTTTTCGAAAAGACACAGAAATCTTGCTCTCCAGAGCATGGCAGGAAATCATGGCACCTCCTCTAATTTTACGAGAGGTCAGGCTTCCTTCACGTAAGAGCTGCAGCTTTGGTGAACCTTCGGGGGTATTTCTCCATAGGACCATTGGTTCAAGATTCATGCATGTTTTATTCAAATGTATCTTACCTTTGGCGCAGTAGAATGTCCATATGATAATTTCCAGGTTCTACCAGAACCCAGAAATAGGCTTTCCAGAAATTGGCACTTTGCCTGACATAGGCGTGTTCCTCTCATCACTGCTTATAAATTTATCAACCACACAAAGTAATAATAATTAAGAATTGAAATGCCAGGGACTGCAGTTAGCTTCTGAATAAAGCCCATGTCTTTCTCCTTTATGTGTTCACGTTCCCATGCTGTTAGTCAGGTTAGGATAAGTCCTGCTGCAATAACAAATAAACCCCGGAATCTCAGTGACATCGTGCAGAAACGTTTATTGCTTAGTCATCATATTCAGTCCACCTTCCTCCATTCTGTGGCTCTGTGGCTGGAACATAGGGTTTAAAAGGTCAAAGTAGCGTGTGACGAAATAGATGGATATGACACGCAGATTCTTGATTGCTGTGTCCAGGAGTGACACACCTCACTTCCAATCAGAGTTCATTGGCCAGGACTAAGGACATGTTCAAGCCTAGCTTCAAGGGAGTATGGGAAATTTAGGGGTGGATGTGTTGATTTAGTGAGCATTACAGTCTCTTTCACACCCATCAAGCAAAATAAATTATTTAAATAAGCATGGAAGTGATGTTCAGTGGGGAAAGGAACCACGAAGATATACACATACTCAGACTGGAATGTCCACCATCTTCCCTAGGCCCCCATGCCTAGGGCTAGAACTCACGTGGTCAGTGAAATTCCAGGTTGTGGGGGAACCACTGGTGCTTCTAGAATAGTCTCTCAGCAGCAAGGTGGGGCATCTTCTAGGCAATAGTAGCTTTGAGCTGACAGCACATAGCAAAACAGAGGCAAGAGAAACTGGCCAAATTCCTGCTGAAATGCTTGGTTTAGCTCAACTTGTTATCAGACGTGCAAGATTTATTTTCCAATAATTAAATACAATGGTGTTCTTCAGAGACAGGAAATGTCTACCTGAACTATATACTTGGAAGGAGGATCCTATAATGAGTTAAAGATTATATATGTTACATGGTGGATGACTGGGCAACAAGGAAGCAAAAGGTATTGTTAGCTCCGCGTTACAAGGAAAGTGATGGTGTAGCACGTGACCTGCCCCGGGGCCAGCCCTGGTGGCTGTGGGTGGTTTTCCACCCGCTCGCATGCAGGCTGCTTGCATTCCTGACAAGCGGGGGGAAGCGAGAGGAGTCAACCGTATCCTACAGCGATCTCTGGCGGGCATCTGCGGTCATTGCACCTGAAGCGTTCTTGCGCACACTGGGGTCTGCAGAGGGAAGAAGCTTTTGGCCAACGTCAGAACTGAGTGACGCCTTAGGGGTGACCGAGTGTGAGCCTCTCATTTTACAGAAGCGGACGACCAGGTTTAACAGAATGGGTTGTTTCAGAAGCTGATTTGAAACCTGAAATAACTTAGATCCGTTCAGATCTCCAGGTGGCTGTGCATCAAATGACAGTCGGCGGGGCAGGTTCCACATATCCTCTAACCCTGAAAACGGCCTGCAGGGTGCGTACCATTATTCCCCAAACTCATTCGGGTCTCACAGCTCGTAGTAAGCTCTCTTCTACCCTTTCCTTCTCTTCCCTTTTCTCTTTTTCCATTTGTGTCCCGGGCGCGCTCGGCTATTTAGAGGCCACGCTGTGTGTTCCAGGTGCCCAGACATTGCAAGGTCATCATCACTGGGCTCTGCTTTCTGGTAGGTGGTCTTTCCTGACAAAGGTGGCCACCGGCAGCTCTGGATCTTCCCTCTGCTACTTTAACAAGACCAGTGGAGGAAAAAAGCGCCTTTTCCTGAGAGGTCACCCAGAGTCCTGCACAAGGCTCTCACGGGCCAGACCCGGGCCACGTGATCACACCCGGAATCTAGGGACGGCATCAGCCCCGTATGTACTGTGAGGGTGCCTGACCATCTACTGAGCAGGCTGAAAAACAACTATTCACTGTGCCCTTAAGTGAGAGGTGACTTCTGCTCTGCTACGTGTTTTCAGCTCAAGGCCCTTTCACCTTCTACTTTACAGTTCCTCGGGCGTCGCGCTGCTCTTCCGGGGGCCAATGCTGAGCAGTACATAAGGGGTAAAAGGAATGATCTCTTGCTTGCCCCTAACTCAGAGGACTCGTGCTTTCCTTCTGTTCTGTGCTGTTCAAATGGGAGAAGTCATGATATTCGTGACTTCAGCCAAGAAAAGGAATATTTTCTAGACTTCATGTCTTCTAGAAGAATCTATGACATTATTTAAAAGTATTCCACCCTATCAATGTCTCCTACGTTCCACTACAAGTGACATCACCATTGCAAAGGCTTGAATAAAATCTTTCTTTTATCAAGGAAACGCTGTCTCATTCCTTCATGCCCCCTTCGGTTCAATTACACCAAGTTACCCACAGCTTCTAAAATTACATTTAAAAAAACAAAAGATTGACATTTGCATTTTTATCAAGAGGTTTCATGAACAGTAAGTGTGCCATAAGAGCTAGTTCTACGGTTTGAAACCCTAAAATGGGGGTGGAGCAAGCGCTTAGAGAACAAAAATCTAAAAATAATTGAGACAATGAGGTAAAGAAAGCCAGGCAGTTATCTCCTGGAAGCTGTTTTTCCACCTACAAAAGACTGCACCCAACCTCTCAGAAGCCAGGCTGAGCCATTTATCAACTAAATTTTCTTCATTTCAGAATAAGTGCTAAATGATAAGGTCGTCCAAAAGTCTTAGGAAGAGTCGTCTTTTTAAGAATGAGAAAATATCCAGGGATAATGGTTCCATTCAAACCCTCACTTCCGGGTCAGCAAGCAAACCCTGGCAGCCAGAATGACTCCTTTGGAAGGCTTTTATAGTTAGTTAGCCGAAAGTGTGGGACGCGCTTCCTCTACCCCTTTGGAAAAACAGAATCTTGACACTTCACTCAGATGGGAAGGGAAACAGATGTGATAATTGTAAAATTTTGAGAAACAAGAGCTACTAATTTAATATATTTGATAAGAGCTAAGAATTTGAGAAATAGGTAGCTTTTTAGCCATTTGTTGAAAGCACACCCAATTCTTGGGTCACGTGGTGTTTTCGGGGTTTTTTTTTTTTTTTTTCTGTCTTTTTTTCAAGTAAGGGTAATTGCGTTGAAGATAAGGCTTTGCAAAGTTTGCCTGAGCTAACCTGCAGTTCACAAAGGAACCAAGGCGTCTCATTCCACACGTATCCCTACCAGCTCCACCCTATCATCCAAGGAATATTAGCTTTGGCTCTGGGCATGTCTAGAATCAGAAAGTTCTATGGGATCCTGAAGAGTTCCAAGTGGACCACATATCTTGTTGACATTTGATCTCTCCGTGTTGTAGATTTTCACTGCTAAAGAACTTCATCTACATAGTGACTGATTAACTATTTCGATTCATATTCATGTCTTCTCAATCATCCTGGGTGCAATTCACAATATAGCAATTCATATTCCACATCACAGGGTTACAGTCGGTAAGAATATCAACTACATCTGGAGGGGACATATATCAGACCCATGGGGGCAGCAAAATACTCTTCAATAAGAACGTATTCTCCTAGCGACTGTCAGATGCTCTCAGATGTCTGTCAGAACCCCACATGCTATGATATACTCTCTTTATGCAGCAGCAGCTAGACAGGGAAGTAGGAGAACATAAAAGATAATACAAATGATATGCACACCTCAAGAAAATCCTACACATGGAGTTTATTAGGTCATTACATTTGTCCCTAAGATCACCAGCTTTTAAAACCGGTTTTATAAGACCCATGGGCTATTGCACTATTTCAATTACATTTAGTTTCATAGCTGAATTAATAATGAATGATGTTTATGGTATAAGAAGTATTATAAATACTCCAGGTGATGTTTTCAAGAGGTCACCATATTTTCATTGCTATATATAATGAATCTCATTTTCCCGGATGAAACATGTGACCCACAAAATAGTGGCCCCATGTGAAAATAACGTGCACAGAAAATATGACCACCGCTGGAAAATGTGACCACCGTTCTAATGTATTCTGAAAAAGTTGGCACCCCATGGGACATTTAGTGGTCTCTACCCAAAGGAATTGATTTCCATACTGATTAAAAACTGATCTTGTAAAAGAATATCTCATCCATAAATAGTTCCCCCAGGACCCATCGCATCAATGGATTTGAGTAGAATTTGAGTGGGGTTTTTTTTGCAAAGCATTGCTTGCTAACAATGAAATTTTCAGAAAGGTGAAATTTCTGAAGGAAAAATAAGATGCTCTGTCATTACGCTTTTTCATTGGGTGGGAAATTTTTCCGTCCATTTGAATGAACCTCTTGTGCACTGAGCACCATCTGATACTTTGTCTAGGAACTTTGCCATGCAAGTTGTCTCCATCTTCTGCCTCTTCCCTAAAATATACATACCAATCATCTCTCCTTGCCTTTTAGCTCCATTTTCTTAACCTTACTGATCTATGCACCTCTTCCTTCTCTCCCACTGTCTTCCACAAGACCGCCTCTAACAATCAAAGGTCTATTTTGGAAATTAGCTCCTCCAAAGGTTCCCACCTTAACCCCACTTCCTGTGATCAGGGGGTTCTCTGGGGGCGGAGGGCTGCCTCTCGTTCATGAGATCCTCCTTTGCCCTGGGTAATACGGTCGGTCCTCACAGAGGCCCTTGCAAATCCCAGTCTAAGTGATTTTCTCTCTCATCCTGTTCTGCTCACATCCTCCCTTGCTTGTATCACAGTTCATAATTGTGTTTTTATGTTTATTTGCATGCTGATTATATGCCCCTCCCAAATACACTGTAAACTTCGTGAAGGAGAAACTCTGTTTTCTTTTTCTCATTGCTCCATAGCCAACACCTGGCATGGTTCCCAATACATAGTAGGTACACGAGTGCTTGAATAAATGGATCCTTGTCCTGAAACTATTCCCTCTGTGTTTTATTGGACCCAAATTATTCAATGGCCAGTGTGTCTCCCTGAATATTCTGTCACCCCTTCCATTACTGTGCATAAGCAGTCATTCAGAAAATGATAAAACACATATATTCAAACTCTAGCAGTATTAATTGATACACCTAGTGGGTAGCAAGCAGGAAAGCAAGATGGCTAAAAACATTGTATCTGAGGTTCTCAAACTGACGTCTTAGGACATAGTATTAAGGGGTCTGCAACGTCTGGGAAATTTTTTTAATTTTGCATTTTCCATCAAATACTCGTCTCAGGTTTTAATATGCCACCTTCTAGATCATCAGAGTGTCCTTTTTACACCAGAAACTGTCTTATTTTCAGATATGTCTTCTTGTTTTCTTACAATCGCTTTGGCCTCCAAGCGATTTCGCAGAGTGACGGCGCTCAACTTCACACTATGTTGATAAGCATGTCTGGCTTCCTCTGGGTTGGCATTTCCTAACGTTCAAATGACAGCAATCAGCCCACATCTGCCTTTGAAGTCTTCCTCAATTCTTGTACGAGGCGTGAAGGCAAAACTTGATTTTGCAGTAATAATTTGTGCTTGGTAGACACGCTCACAGAATATAACTTTGGTTTCTAACATGTTTGTTATTCAGAAACTGAGACTGTTTAATGTAATGAAAGCTTCATAGTGTAATGGGTCAAAGGTTAATATGAAAACGGGAAAAAGGCCCAGCAAGTTGGTGGGGTTTTTTGGTAGAAATTGAATGTTGATTCCAAACTTTATAGAGAAATACAAAGGACCAAAATTCCTAAGAAAAGGAAAAAACTAGAAGACTTACATTCCTGCCTTCGAGAGTTCCTCCAAAGTAACAGCAATCAGGGGCACCTGGGTGACTCAGTCGGCTAAGCGTCCGACTTCGGCTCAGGTCATGATCTCACAGTTCATTGGTTCGAGCCCCACGTTGGGACAACTAGCTCAGAGCCTGGAGCCTGTTTCACATTCTGTGTCTTCCTCTCTCTCTGACCCTCCCCTGCTCACGCTGTCTCTCTCTCTCTCTCTCTCTCTCTCTCTCTCTCTTTCTCTCTCAGAAATAAGTAAAACATTAAAAATAATAATAATAATAATAATAATAATAATAAATAAAGTTAGAAAACAATACAGTGGGTTTTGGCATATGATCCACAAGTAACAAAATACCATAGAGAGAAGAAAAGTGGACACACCTATGGTCAAATGATTTCTGATGAAGATTCTACAAGATCCACGTTGGTGAAGGAAAGTACTTCAACAGCTGACACTGAAACAAGTGGATATCCATATTTTAAAAGATGAACTTTGACCCTTGCCTCACACCATACCTCAAGATGTATTGCAGGCCCGAATGTAAAAGTTTCACAATAAAGCTACTAGGAAAATAGGCAGAGATTTCTTAGCCAGAGTGCAAACGTCTCCATCCTTAAAAAATTTTTTTTTAAAAATGATAAATGGGACTTCATACAAATTTAAAACTTTTACTGATCAAAGGACACCATTAAGAAAACGAAAATTCAAGCCACAGACTTGGAGAAGAATTTATCTATGTATCTATGTATCTGTCTATCCAGCTTGTACCAGAATGTGTAAAGAATGCCTACAAATTAATTACAAAAAAAGACCAACAACTGAATAAAAAGGAAGCCAAAGAATTGGACATGTCAAAAAAGAAGATGTATGAATGGCGAATGAAATGAGAATGACAATGAGAGACCACTACGTATTCGTTAGAATGCCTAAAACTCTAAATGTAAATTAAAAATCTAAATTTAAAAAGTAAAAACTAACAATACCAAACTCATGTTGGCAAGGATCCAGAGCAAAGGGAACCCTTCATACGTTGCTAGAGTGAATGTGAAACAGTATATCCCTATGGCAGTTTCTTAATAAAGTTAAACAAAAAACTACCTCATGATCCAGCAGTTCCATTCCCAAGGACCGACCAAAGAAAAGTAAAAGCATATATCCTCAGAAACACCCTATCAAGAATGTTCGTTGCAGCTTTATTCATGATAGCCCAATACTTCAAACGGACCAAGTATCCATCAACCGGAGAAACATCATGGTAGAGCTATACTTTGAAACACAACTCAACAATAAGAAGAATGAGCTAAGAATGCATGTATCAACATGGATGAATCTCAAAATCATTAAAATGAGTAAAAGAAACTAGAGGCCAAAGAGTATGTACCCTGTGATTCCATGTATAGGAAGCTCTAAAACAGGCAACACTAACCTGTTGAGATAAAAATCAGAACAGAGGTTGCCTGGTGGAAACGAGAATTAACAGGGAAGGGGTACAAAGGAACTTTCTGAAGTGATGGAAGATTCTCTATCCTGATTGGAGTGTTGGTCACATAGGCGTACATATTGTCAAAATTCATTGAACTGTCCACTGTAGATTAGAACATTTCTACTGTATGTTGTTACACACACACACACACACACACACACACACACACACACACAGCGGTAGGAGGAACAGCTGGTATAACATTTTTTATGACATGGTTCCGTGTGTTTTTATTTTTCTTCAACTGTGATAACCCTGTGAAGTGTTATTTCTTAGAATATAAGTCACAGAGGTAGGAGCCACATCCATTTAACTTGCTTAACGTAATACCAATCCCATGGCCAATTGCTAGTGCGGGTGTTTGATGAGGAGGAGGAGGGCAGAGGTAGCTGATGGTTAAATAACAGAAACTTGCTTTGTGTGCAGAAAAAGAAAGTAGCAGAAAGTGAATGGTAAATACCTTCAAGCATTTCCGTTTAAGGTTTATCATGTATGAAGCAACCTGTCCCGTCTGAGTGTGCAGGCCATCAGTTAAATAGTTTCTAACTGTGCGAGTGGTTTGCGTTCCATTTCTTCTTTACCTCTATTGAGTTCAAATGGCACCATCTGTCAGTGGAGTTTAAAACAGACATCATTACCACCGCGAGCATCTTATGCTCTCCACTCAGAACGGGAGAAGGTAGTGTGGCAGGTAATTCACGAACGATGTTTTGATGTTGCTTGAGAAGTGATAAAACATGAAGCCCTGTGAGCCATTTACCACAAACACAAGACCTAATCAAATGAAAATGCTCAGTTAGAGCTCCTAGTTCATGACCAACGAAGCTTGAAAAGCCAGTGTCTTGCCTGGGCTGGCTGATATCGCTTAAAAAGTGGAGGCAAAAATATCTCTAATATTATTAGATGTCCGCGGTAGGAATTGCGCCTTGAAAAGAAGAAGGACAAGGTCCAGACCTGCTTGGTAAGCCCCGCAGCTAATAGAACAGTCAAGCAATGCACATCCATGACTCATGGGTATGGTGGAGTCATTTATAAGAGACAAAAAGATCAGAATGGGAAGCCCGAGTCCTCAATCCCATGGGTGTCAATAGAGAAGAGAGGTGAAGGGGTGGGGGGGCCTCAAAGCTTGCTGGTGCTTATGAAATCCCTCCTAAGTACGGACAAGAAGCTACAACGAAGGGGTAGATCAGAAAAACAGGAAATGGGATTTGTAGAAACATGGGTGACATGGAGCCCTCATTCTTCTCTCCGATTTCCACTAAGAAACTGTTGTAACTCAGGCAGGTGCAAACAGTTCCATAAACGATGTGACAGAGCCCTGTAGTGAGACAGGCTAGGAAATTTTGTATAAATGCAGCATTCTAAGGATGAAAATGGAGTCACCTGGTTGAGTATCAGACAAATGCAAATTACTGTTATTTTCAACAATGCTGTTAAATTGTTCTTAAAAGATCCTTTCAGCTATTATAGGCATTTTGATATATTTTAAATTTCTACCTGTAATAAACAAGTGGCAATGTGTGCCCTTGTGATGGGATATCAGTAAAATGCAGAGGAAAGCAACACTTTGCAAACTATTTTCAGATCTGCCTTTAGAAGGCTTGCCCAGACAGAAAGGGATTACAGTGAATCTCAATTCGAATATCTGACGCAAAGTTTTATAGCCAGGGCAGTGTGTAACAAGAGCAATAAATATTCATATATAGTTTGAATAATAATCATATATTAGAGAACATGTTTTTTAAAATTTATCAACAGAATTAAAATCATAAGCATAGAGGTGTTCATGCAGCAAGAACCACCAGAGCAGAAAACTAAAAATAGCATATGCGTAACATTAGAATAGTGGAGAAAATCATACTTCACTTAAATACCATTCAGACATTAAAAACTATACTACTACAAAATATATATAATATAGAGGATCTTAAAATACTGCGGGAGGGGCACCCGGGGGGCCCAGTGGGTTGAATGTCTGACTCTTGATTTCGACTCAAGTCATGATCTCACAGTTCACGAGTTCTAGCCCCGCATCAGGCTCTGCACTGACGGTGGGGAGCCTGCTTCGGATTCTTTGTATCTCTCTCTGCCCCTCCCCTGCTTGCTCGCATGCTCTCTCTCTCTCTCTCTCAAAATAAATAAACTTGAAAAAAATGCCATGGGAAACGCAGTTAAGTGACTAAAGCAAGATTCCAAACTACGTGTGTTTATGATGCCAGTACATAAGGACATAAGGGAGAGAGAGAGAGAGATGCATAAGTATACACACACACACACATACACACACACACACACACACACACACACACGACACAGGGCAACATTCAAAAATTGACAATCCTTTTTTCTTTAAAAAAAAAAAAAAAAACACAGGGGCACCTGGGTGGCTCAGTCGGTTAAGTGTTCGACTCCTGATTTCGGCTCAGGTCATTATCTCACGGCTTCCTGGGTTCGAGCCCCGTGTTGGGCTCTGCCCTGGCAGCACACAGCCTGCTTGGGATTCTCTCTCTCCCTGTCTCTCGGCCCCTCCCCCCCACTCACGCTGTCTCTGTCTCTCACAAAACAAATAAATTTTTAAAAACTTAAAAACGTAATGCTATTTTGCATTGCTTTATAATAAGTGTTTCTACATTTGTAACTGAAGCAGGAAAATGACATAGTCTATTCATTTAAAATGTCGACTGTAATAGACAAGAGTGCTAAGTCCTTACCACACATCATCTATTCCCCCAATCCAGTCAAACCTCCAAGATATCCAGCAATAACAACTCAGGGATTATCCTGCTACGTCTCTCACTGTACTGGTGTACAAACACATGCAAGTGAGAGAGAGGGTCTATTTTTTTTCTACCAAACTTATATCCTCCTCTATTTTCCCCAGAAGATTGTCCCCCCCCCGCCTTTCTTAGTAATGTATCACTGCCATCAAAGTCAATATATAAAGCTCTAATTCATGTTTCTGGCAATCACTCGAGGTAAGAATTTGCACAATTAATTCAGCCATATTTCTACTGAGGAACATGCACGTTGTTTCCAGTTTTGTTACTACAAGAAAAAGCTGCCTCGATTTATACCTTCTGTCAGGGTGTGTTTAATCTGGTAGGATGGGTCCCCATAGCGGCCAGTGCTGGGCCAAAGGCGTAGTCATGTTTCCATTCTTACAAATATGAGAAGACAGCTTTCCACAAAGGTTCTACGTTGGCTTCCCCACAAAAACACACAAACATCTGTTTTCCCAGATTGTCACCAGGACTCAATGTCCTCAACCTTTGATTGTTTGCAACCAGAGAAGTGAAAGTTGGTCTTCAAACCCGCATTCCTTTGAATGTTGATGAGGTTAGCCTCCTTTCGTTATTAATCATGGCATTTAGTTTCTATAAAGTTTCTAATGTGTCATTTTTCCAGTCAGTGTAGGGGAGTTCTTTGAAAATTAGAGGTACTAAGGTTTTGCCTGCCATATATACTGTGCATATTTGACTCTATCTTGTCTTTTGGGTTTTTTCTTACACATTTTTCCAGCCAGAAATGTTTTTAAACCTGTACTCTCTCTCCTTGTCTCTCTCACCCCCACTCTCCTAAATTCTTGTGGTTGATCCTGTAAATTCAATGTGAGCATGACCATGATACGACTCAATCGGACAGCCTGTGTACGCGGAACGAGCCCCTGCTAGAGCTAAAATTAACACAGAGTAGATCAACCCAGACCTTTGCTCCCAGACAAAACCACTATTTCCATCGGTGATACAAAGCCACGGGGGGAGTCTCCATCTCTCTCAAGAGCCACAGAATGATTTTATTGGGTGATTTCTGGGCCAACACGAATGGCGGGGACCTGCTATCCGGGCCACTGAGCATTACTTTGATGATCAGTGTGCCTTGATTTTAAAATCAAACTGCTCAGCCAAACGTTTCCATATCCACAGAAAAACTAATATCTCCCCTTCGGGAAAAAGAGTTATAATTTACAGTTCAGGCCTGACAACAGCATGAGCGAATTAACCAACCTCTGAAACAAAATAGAGCTATTTTTATTTTATTTTAAACCTGTTTAATAAATATGATATGCATAGCCGCTGAGGCAGTAGCCACCAGTAGGAAATCATTACGAACATAAATTACCAGAGCAATTTGTCTAGCCCACAGGTAAGCAGGTTTTCAGATGGATTTATTTTTAAAACAGAAATCAAAGTTGCCGAGGCAAAAAAGAACAATACATATAAAAATGCTAAGGCGCTGACACAGAGCCAGAAAAGGAAGTTTGGGGAAATTCAGGGAAAGAACTAGAGGATTCAAGCCACAGGTCCCAAGATTGATGGAAATTGTCGTGTAGAAGGAAGAGTAAGCTCTAAGTCAGAAAGCACAAAAATGTCCTTGACTACACTGATCCTGTCTGCCCTTGGGTGAACAAGGCAAGCTCTTCTGGGCAAGACCTGCTTCAAAATTTGCAGGGACTGGTGCAAAATGGAAACGCAGGGCCCCTCCTTGTTCGTAAATGGTGAAGAATTAAAAAAAAAAAAAAAGTGGCATTAGAGCATTAAACCAACAGGGACCTTCTGAGCACAAGAGTCACCCCGTCTTGGGGCTTCATTCTTTAACCAGTGAAATAAGAAGACACAAAATACCGTGTGCCTTGCCTCCTCCGTGGAATGATTGAGATGACAGCTGGAGGTATTTGTAACTGTGAAAGCTCTCTATCCAGAGCACTTAAAGGAAGTGCCGGATACTTCACCTAGAGGTAAGGGCTTGATAAATCACAAAACTGAAATGGAGCTCATTCTTACAAGTTTGTAGTGAATTAAAAGAAAGCAGCTCAAAGGGAAAAAAATAAATAAATAAATCCGTTCGCTAAATGCCGTGTGGTTTCCTGGATTGGATCCTGGAACAGAAAAAGAAGATCAGGAGAGCACTGATGGAGACACACCACTGTTAATTCTGCAGTGTGGACAAATGCACCACAGTTACGCAGGGCATCAACATGAGGAGACGCTGATGAAGGTTGTTTGGGAACTCTCTGTAGTATCTTTGCATCTTTTCTGTAAATATAAAATGATTCCAAAATAAAAGCTTTATTTCAAAAATGAAACAAGTCTTTTACTTTAAAAAAATGAAAAGGGGGGGTCATCTGGCTGGCTTAGTCGGTTGAGTGTGCAACTCTTGATCTTGGAGTCGTGAGTTCCAGCCCCAGGCTGGGGATGGAGTCTACAAGGGGGGGAAGGAAGGAAGGAAGGAAGGAAGGAAGGAAGGAAGGAAGGAAGGAAGGAAAGAAGGAAGGAAGGAAGGGAGGGAAAAAGAAGCCAACAAAGAAAGAAACTGGTCCAGTTTGACTGACTGGGAGGAAATGATGATTCTCACTTACTTGGAGGCAAAAAAACAAAACAAAACAAAACAAAATTAACTTCTCTGTTAAAATATGAAACCTGGGGCGCCTGGGTGGCTCAGTTGGTTAAGCATCCGACTTTGGTTCAGGTCATGATCTCACAGCTCTTGCGTTCGAACCTCCATCTGGCTCTGCTATTAGCACCGGGCCTGGTTCTGATCCTCTGTCTCCCTCTCTCTCTTCTCCTCCCCAGCTCGCTCGCTCACTCTCCCTCTCAAAAATAAATAAAACATTAAATAAATAAATAAAATATGAAAACGGTCCTAAGTGATCTAGACAGTTACTTTAAATTATATCTACCTAAGTACATACAATATAAATACACAGAAAGGAAAAGGGGGCAGGTGAGAAAACAGACTGGATAAATGGAAATGACTTGAAATTCTGCTGCCTGTACACAATATTCTACATATTTCTAATTTACTCAAAGGTTCTACTTTGATTCCAGAATCTGCTTCCCTTAACAGACATCAGTCCATATTCTGTTCTTATTAACATCTTCTGATCATAAGATTAATTCATGCTTGTTCTAGAAAGTATGTATAAATACAATCCCCCAAAATGATCTATAAGCTTATTGCTGAGAGACAAACATAGTCAACATTTTGGCTCATTTTTATCTTGTGTGTGCATGCGCACATGAACACAAAATATATTTTAGAACAATGGAAACCATGGTATATAAATCAGTATTTCCAAAATTATGTTCCATGAAACATTGGGATTCATGATGAAAGCACTGGGGAAGAGAGATACCATATTCTCCCTCGTAGAGATTCGTTCTGCAAAGTAACACAGTAAAAGCCAGGAGAGGCCCCGCATAAGTTTTTTAACTCAGATTTTTCAATATATGAATTCTATTATTAGCCAACAGAATATTCCTTGTGAAACTCTCGTATAAATAGCTCTATTCCAGATTTTTTCACTTAACAAGATGTTATGAGTATTACTTCATGTTACCAAAAATTAATTACAAAGATTTTAGCAGCTACGAATATTATATCATACAAGCATTCTGTTATTTATTATACCAGCAGTTGGCAAAATAACTCCAAAAAGCGCCAGATAGCAAATATTTGAGGCTTTGCGGGGCTCTTCAGCCTCATTCCAGTGACTCAAGTCTGCTGCTAAAACACGAAAGCGGCCATAGACACTGTGTTGACGAATGGGTGTGTTTGTGTTCCAATAAAACTTTCATGTAATTATTACATGTCATGAAATATTATTCTTCCTTTGAATTTTTTTCAGCCACTTAAAAGTATAAAAAAATCATTCTTAGCAGGACCTGGCTGGCTCAGTCGGTTGAGTGTCTGACTTCGGCTCAGGTCATGATTTCACAGTTCGTGAGTTCGAGCCCCACATTGGGCTCACAGCTGTCAGTCTGTCAGCACAGAGCCCATTTCAGATCCTCTGTCCCCCTCTCACTGCCCCTTCCCCCCCTTGTGCCCTCCCAAAAATAAATAAATGTTAAAAAAACCAGAAACATTCTTTGCTTACAGGCTGCATCAGGTGGTGGGCCCACAGGCCATAGTTTGCCAACCCATGTTTTCCTCCTCAATTTAAAAAAATTATAGGGTCGCCTGGGTGGCTCAGTCAGTTAAGCATCTGACTTTGGCTCAGGTCATGATCTCATGGTTCATGGGTTCGAGCCCTGCATCGGGCTCTGCGCTGACAGCAAGCTCAGAGCCTGAAGCCTGTTTCAGATTCTGTAACTCCCTCTCTCTCTACCCTCCTCTGCTCATGCTGTCTCTCTCTCTCTCTCTCTCAGAAATAAATTTTTTAAAAAAACATTTAAAAAATTATATTAGGCATTTAGAGAAACAAATCTTTGTCAAGTTCCTGATCATTTCCTTCGAATGAATTTCTTTTTTTTTTCTTCTTCAGAGAAAGAGAGAGTGCGTGCAAGTAGGGGGAGAGGGGCAGAGGGATAGAGAGCAAATCTTTTTTTTTTTTTAACGTTTATTCATTTTTGAGAGATAGAGTGCAAGTGGGGGAGGGGCAGAGGGAGAGGGAGACACAGAATCCAAAGCAGGCTCCAAGCTCTGAGCTGTCAGCACAGAACCCGATGCGGGGCTCAAACCCACAAACCAAGATATCATGATCTGAGCTGAAGTGGGACACTTGACCAACTGAGCCACCCAGATGCCCCAGAGAGAGACAATCTCAAGCAGGCCACCACAGGGCTCTGTCCCACAACCCTGGGATCATGACCTGAGCCGAAATCAAGAGTCAGACACTCAATCTACTGAGCCACCCAGGTGCCCCTGGATGGATTTCTAATAAATTCCTGGACCTGACCAACTAGGCCAGGGAATCTGAATGTCAGGCTCTGAATGCATACTGCTAAATTACTTTAGAGAAAAAGCGAGTGTCCAAAAGTGCTATCTTACTCTACCCATGTCAGTTTTGACTGTTATCACTTTTTTAACGTTTATTTATCTATTTTTGAGAGAGAGAGCGCAAGGGAGGGGCAGAGAGAGGGAGATAGAGAATCCCAAGCAGCCTCCAATCTCAGCGCAGAGCCCAGTGCAGGGCTTGAACTCAGGAACCGTGAGATCATGACCTGAGTCGAGTCACGCACTTAACTGACTAAGCCACCCAAGTGTCCCAACTGTTACCACTTTTTAACTTTTGATAATTCAATGGATGTAAATTAGCAATGTTTTACTATGCATTTCTCTGATTACCAGTGAAGCCGGACAGTTTTCTATGTTCACTGACCATTTGCATTTCTGCTCTGTGCCCTTTTCCTGTTACTGAAATAGTGTTTGTTTGGGTTTTTATGGGGTTTTTTTGCGTTTGTTTTTTAAAGTCATCTAGGTTTTTTATATACTGGGCATGTCAACTCTTCTTATTCTTGGCAAATATTTTCCTCATTTGTTGAACTTTTAATTCCATTTTTATATTCTCCATTGTAGAGATGCTTTTTCAATGTTATAAGTTGATGGTAGATTAAAAATAGGTATAGATTACAGATTGCTGTAAATTTATAAATCTATCCACATTTCCATTTTGGTCTCTCCCTTTGTTGTATGCATGGAAGGTCATTTCCTACTCAGAGACCCTTTGAATAGTCAAGTACATTTTCTCCTGCATTTTATTATACTGCATATCTTACATTTAACTCTTCATATCGTGTGGCATCTACTCAGTGTGGGGGCGAGGCAAAGTCCTCAACTGTTTTCTTTCCAAATTATTTTTTCTGAATTCCATTTCTCCATCATCATGTATTACTTAATCCACCCTTTCCCCCCACTGATTTGTGAACAATCTTTTTTCCTTTGTAAACACTGGTGTCTAAATAAGGGCAAAAGTGGGACCTAATACAAGGGTAAATGGGGGGGAGGGGGGTGTTTCTAAGCCATCCCATTTATCCGTCTGTCCTTTCTTAGACTGACTGAACGCTGTGTCAGCTGTTGTCATTTGTAGCATACTCTTGCACATCTGTGAGTGTTAAAATGCATGACAAAACACCATTCCACGCCATTACTCCACGTTCTTCTCAGAAGTCCTTAAAGACCGTCTGGGGAGTATTTATGTCAGGAAAGAAAAACCTAGTGTATGAGCGGATAATCTACACAGAAACTACACACAGATCATTGACATCGAGTTAACAAGAAAAAAACAAGATGAGAACCAAAATCATCATCAGAGAAAAAGAGTGGAGGGCCAACGCTATCTTGGAAAAGACTGTCTCCCCATTTGCGTCAGGCCTATAGATAACAGTCAATTCTTGATCGTTCCGGGGGAAGTCGGTTACAAAAATGTGTCCAGAACTCCCAGGATCATCAATCCCCCACGAGCCATGACGTTAGCCCTGTCCTCCTACAAATGCATTCGCAGAATCTTAACAGAAACTGTGCTCGGCGTGAATAGCATCTCTCTCTTGCCTTCCCCGGTCACCTTCCTTGGGGGGGCCGTGAGCACAGAAATGCTCCAAAGCGAGCCAGCTGGCTTTGACACACAGCAGCCCCACCTGACACTGGTCTTGTACACCTGGATTGGCCAGATCCAGCCGACGGCCTGCTGATGTACATAAAGTTTTACTGAAGCAGAGACCTGCTGTTCCTTTCTCTCGTCTAGGCAGTGGGAGCATTAGACAGGCTGTCCGGCCTGCGAAACCGGAAATATTGCTTTATTTGGCCCCTTATACAAAAAGCTTGCTGATTGCGTCAAGGATCTGAGTGCCCCAGCTCCCTGCGAGTACAGGCCACCACAGGTACGGCCTACTGACTGTAGAGATAGACTGCTATCTCTCTCGTTTTCACCTCACTCATTCCTGGCAACCTGTAATTAGAATCGAACCCAGACCTCCGCCGTTCACACAGAAGACCGGTGCCTAATGCAGTCACAGCTTTTAATGTCCCTCCGCCCGCTGTAATCAACTCCTCCATTCAATCTGATGGTCAAGGCCACAGAAACGCTTCAGCTGGGACTGAGAAAAGTCAAGGTAACAACAGCCGAGCAAGGGGCAAGGTGCTATTTCTGCCGGAAGGAGAGGCCTAGGCCAAGGTGAAAATAGCAACGTTGGAGATGTCCACCTTCAGGGATCCCTGAAATAGATGCGTCATTTTTAAGCACAGTTCTGTCGGTCTGAAACCTCTTCACGGAACGGCCAAGACATTTGCAGGCCTTCGGTTCCTGAGCCATAAACTGAGTGACACCTTGTGCCAATAATCTTGTGTTTCCACAGCAGCAAACAAGAACAACAACAGACCAAATGATGATGATGTGTTCGGCCTTACACCGTGCCTCAGACTTCGGGGTTTGCAGCATGTAAATTGTTTTTCAAACCACTTCCTAAGAGCTCAGCCACAACATTCAGTGAACAAAATTATAGGAAGACTTCACGTATTCTGCTTTACCAGAACAGAAGGTGTTCAGACATTCTGCACAAGTACAGTTTTCAAATCAATAAATTTGAAGGTCAGAATTCTTGGGGCCATAGTCATTTTGGAAAGACATTTTTTCCAAAACGTATTACTTCCCTTTACATTAAATGCAAAACATTGGATTTTTCAGTAACCGAGGGCCATCATTTTGAGTATTTAAGGCTCTGCCAAGAACAATCCCGGCCTTTGAGGAATTTATAGTCCAAGTGTCAGCAAACATTTTCTGTAGGGAGCTAGATAGTAAATATTTTAGGCTTCGTGGGCCGCAGACGGTCTTTGTTGCATGTTCTCTCATGATGGAGGAATAAAATTCTAGCTGTGGAAGTTAGGCTTCTTGGAGAATGAGTTGAGTCCTCAAAGGATGAATATTCAAAAGCAAGTACACATCTAGAATATATAAAGAACTCTTACAACTCAACGACAAAAAGGCAACTCAACTGAAAAAAAAATGAGTAAAGGACTTAAACAGACCTTTCTCCTAAGAAGATATAGGAGCAGCCACCAAGCACCTAAAAAGACGCTCGGTATCATCAGTCATTAGGGAAATGCAAATCGAAACCACGAAGAGATATCACTTCTCGCCCACGAGGATGGCTAGCACTGGGCGTCATAGGTAAGAGGTAGGTCACTGGGTTCTACTCCTGAAGCCAAGACTACACTGTTTGTTAACTAACATGAATATAAATATAAATATAAATATAAGTATAAATATAAATATAAATAATATAAATGACAAATAACAAGTGTTGGAAATAATGTGGAAAAATCAGAAGCCTTATGCATTGCTGACAGAAAGCCGTTCGGCTGCTGGGGGAAACAGTTTGGCATTCCCTCAAAAAGTTAAACATGGTATTACTGTATGACCGAGCAACTCCATCAGTAGGTAGACGTCCAAAAGAATTGAAAGAGACACTCAAGGGGCACCTGGGTGGCTCAGCCAGTTAAGCGTCTGACTCCTGGGTTCAGCTCAGGTTGTGATCTTACAGTTCATGGGATGGAGCCCCGAGTCAGGCTCTGTGCCAATAGTGCAGAACCTGCTTGGGATTCTCTCTCTGTCTCTCTGCCTCTCCCACTCCCCCAACCACGCATGGGCTTGTGTGTGTGCATGCTTGCACACATGCTCTCTCTCTCTTTCAAAATAAATAAACATTTAAAAAAAAGAAGAAAGGGACCCTGAAGAAAGCATTTGCATACGCGTGTTCATGGAAACACGGTTCACAATAGCCACAAAGTGAAAACAGCCCAAATGCCCATCAACAAACGCATGGATAAACAAATGTGTAGTGCATGCATACAATGGAGTATTGTCCAGCCATGAAAAGGAATGGAGTTCTGACACACGATGCTGAGTGCAAGAAGCCAAACACGTGTTGTGTGATTCCATTTATATAAATACCCAGAATAGGTAAATCCATAAAGACAAAACGCAGCCTGATGGTTCCCAGGAGCAGGGGGAGAGGGGAATGAGAAGTGACTTAACAGGCTTTCCTTCTGGAGTGATGGAGCTGTTTTGGAACTAGATACAAGTAGTGGTGGCCCAATACCATCCGGGTACTAAATGCCACTGAATGCTTTGCTTTAAAGTGGTTTGTTTTTGCAGAAGAATGAAACTAGATCACTTTCTCACACCATACACAAAAATAAACTCAAAATGGAAAAGGACCTGAACGTGAGACAGGGAACCATCAAAACCCTAGAGGAGAAAGCAGAAAACAACCTCCTTGACCTCTTCCGCAGCAGTTTCTTACTGGACACATCCCCAAAGGCAAGGGAATCAAGAGCAAAAATGAACTAGTGGGAAGTCATCAAGATAAAAAGCTTCTGCACGGCAAAGGAAACAATCAATGAAACTAATAAGCAACCGATGGAATGGGAAAAGATAGTTGCAAATGACATATCAGATAAAGGGCTAGTATCCAAAATCTATAAGGAACTCACCAAACTCCACACCCGAAAAACAAATATTCCAGTGAAGAAATGGGCAGAAGACATGAACACACACTTCTCCAAAGGGGACATCCAGGGGTGCCTAGGTAGCTCAGTCGGTTAAGCGTTTGACTTCGGCTCAGGTCATGATCTCAGAGTTTGTGGGTTCGAGCCCCGTATCAGGCTCTGTGCTGACAGCTCAGAGCCTGGAGCCTGTTTCAGATTCTGTGTCTGCCTCTCCTCTGCTCACACTCTGTCTCACTCTGTCTCACTGTCAAAAATAAATAAAGATTTAAAAAAAAAAAGGGGCACCTAGGTGGCTCAGTCAGTTAAGTGTCCGACTTCAGGTCAGGTCATGATCTCACGGTTCATGGGTTCAAGCCCCAGGTCGGGCTCTCTGACAGCCAGCTCGAAGCCTTGAGCCTGTTTCGGATTCTGTGTCTCCCTTTCTCTCTGACCCTCCCCTGCTCATGCTGTCTCTCTCTCTCTCTCTCAGAAATAAATTAAAAAAAAAAAAAAACATTAAAAAAAAAAAGAGGACATCCAAATGGCCAACAGACACGTGAAACGATACTCAGCATCCCTCATCATCAGGGAAATGCAGATCAAAACCACACTGAGATACTACCTCACGCCGGTCAGAGTGGCTAAAATGAACAAATCAGGAGACTCTAGATGCTGGTGAGGATGTGGAGAAACGGGCACCCTCCTACACTGTTGGTGGGAATGTAAACGGGTACAGCCCCTCTGGAAAACAGTGTGGAGGTTCCTCAGGAAACTAACACTAGAACTCCCCTATGACCCAGCAATAGCACTGCTAGGAATTTACCCAAGGGATACAGGAGTGCTGATGCATAGGGGCACATGGACCCCAATGTTCACAGCAGCACTCTCCACAATAGCCAAACCATGGAAAGAGCCTAAGTGTCCATCAACGGACGAATGGATCAAGAAGATGTGGCTTATCTATACCATGGAATACTACATGGCAATGAGAAAGAATGAACTCTGGCCATGTGTAGCAACATGGATGGAACTCGAGGGTGTTATGCTGAGCGAAATAAGGCAGAGAAGGACAGATACCATATGTTTGCACATATAGGAGGATTAGGAGGAAGTTAATGGAGGATGAAGCAGGAGAAGAAGGGGGGAAATAGTGGGGGAGAGGGAGGGAGGCAAACCATGAGAGACTCTTGAATGCTGAAAACAAACTGAAGGCTGATCGGGGTGGGGGGGAGGGGAAGGGGGGGATGGGCATGGAGGAGGGCACTTGTTGGGATGAGCACTGAGTGTCATATGGAAACCAACTTGACAATAAACTATGAAAGAAAAAAAACCCTAAAAAAAAATGTTTAAAAATGTTTAAAGAATAAGTTAGTTGAACATAAAAAAAAATAAAGTGGTTTGTTTTATGTTATGTGAATTTTACATTTGTTTTAAAGACTAGGAAAAAAATGCATATACAGGGTGGTCACAAAGTCAGGAATCATAAATGCTGGTTTATTATGATATAATATCAATAAGCCATTCTATCTGCATATTTGCCAGTGTATCCACTTTTTGGCCACCTTGGATATGTATTGCTTGTTTACTGTTATAGCGATAGATGCTTGTGGTAAAATTCAAGGCATACAGAAAATGTCATAATGACAGCTAAAATATATTAGGCCCTGGCCATTTGCTAACACTCTGCTGAAATGAAGAAACCAACACACACACATCTGAAATCTCACAACAACCCTGTGAGCAAGACACTGTGTGCCCAGCTTAAAAGACGAAAAAAAAAAAACAAAAACAGAAGCTGAAAGAGATTAAGAAACAGGCTTAATGATAGAAAGCTAGTAAATAGCAGAGGCAGAATTGGAACCCCACAGTCTGACCCCAGAAGTCTGGCTGTGAAACTCTGCCTTCCACAGCTTTGAAACAATAGCGTCTTCCTAATGTCACTCTCTGGAGGCAATTACTATTAACTAAACATTTTCCGATCTTCTTTTTAAACAAAATGAGGATCCTACTCTAGTCACTATTCCAAAACTCAGTTTTTAAATCTAATATATCATGAGCATGTTTTCATGTCTACACGTTTATTTTATCTTCATGCAGCAGTGGCTGCATGAGATGCCGTTGCACAAATAGATCATCATTCAGTTATCGAATTCCCTAGTGTCGGCACTTAGGTCGTTTCCATTTTTTTCACTGTTACAATGTTGTGATACAACTCCCCAATGTCTTTGCTCACTTGCTTGATTACATTGTCAAGGTAGATTTCGAGAAGTGGAATTTCTTGGGCAAGAGATATGCCCATTAGTCACTGAGATGAATGTTGCCAAACTGTCCACCCCAAAAGTTGTATGCATTTAGATCTCTACCACTAGTGTGTGAGGGCCTCTTTCCCCAGACCATCACAGTCCTGGGCATTGCCAATCTTTTTGGTCTTTACCAACCATAAGTCAAAATTTATATCTTGTTATTTTAGTTTGCATTCTTTCATTATCAGCAAAGTTGAGCATATATTCACACGTGCATTGGCCATTTGAACTGCTTTTAAGAACCAATTCTTGGGGCACCTGGGTGGCTCAGTTGGCTAAGCGTCTGACTTCAGCTCAGGTCATGATTTCATGGTTCATGGGTTCAAGCCTCGCATTGGGCTCTGTGCTGACAGCTCAGAGCCTGGAGCCTGTCTTCGGATTCTGTATCTCCCTCTCTCTCTCTGACCCTGCCCTGCTCGCGCTGTCTCTATCTCTCTCTCAAAAATAATAAACAAAACATTAAAAAAAAAAAGAATCAATTCTTGGGGCGCATGGATGGCTCAGTCGGTTAGGTGTCTGACTTCAGCTCAGGTCATGATCTCATGGTTCTTTGCTTTGAGCCCGGCATCAGGCTTTGTGCTGACAGCTCAGAGCCTGCTTCGGATTCTGTGTCTCCCTCTCTCTCTTTCCCTTCCCTACTCGTGCTCTGTCTTTCTCTCTCTCTCTCTCAAAAATAAAAGTAAACATCAAAACAATTTTTTTTAAAGAATCAATTCTTTATGTTCATCTTTTGCCCGTTTTTCTATTGAGCGGTTTGTTTAATTGATTTGTAAGACTTTTACATGATAGCTAATACTCCCCCCTCCCATATTTTTTTTCTGTCATATGTGTTGCATACTTTTCCATGGGTTAATATTTGTCTTTTAACTTACGGCATTTTGGGCCACCCGTAAGGTTTTTCAGTATTTGAAGTCAAATCTCTCAATATTTTTTAAATGTTTATTTATTTCTGAGAGAGAGGGGGGGACAGAGGATCTGAAGCAGGCTCTGCATCTACAGCAGTGAGTCCAACGCAGGGCTCAAACTCACAAACCACAAGATCATGACCTGAGCCAAAGTCAGATGCCCAACTGACTGAGCCACCCAGGTGCCCCCAAATTTCTCAGTGCTTTAATGTTTCTCACCTCACTGCCACGCTTTAAGGGACACTTCATGTCAAGATTAAGATATATGTTCCTGTTGTGATATTGTGATTTATGATAAGAAATATATATCTGGTCTTCTTCCTCATTTCTGGCACAGACCTCCTAGGAATTTCCTAGTGATGAGAGAAACAAAGATGCCCTTTGCTTATTATGTTAGTGAGTTGACTTTTGGAAAGCCAGCAAAATGGGGCTGATTGCCAGGAGACCCAACTATGTGATTAGGTTGGAACTTTCATTCCCACTCCCTGACCTCCAGGGTCTGGAGATTGTGTTCAGTCACCAATGGCCAATGATCTAATCAATCATCACTATGTAATAAAGCCTCCACAAAAACCCAAATGGGTGAAGTTCAGAGAGTGTCCAGGCTGGTGAATTCATGGAAGTGGGAGCAGACGGGTCCACCTGGAGGGGCCATAGAAACTCCATACCTCTTCCCCATACCTTGCCCGATGCCTCTCTTCCATCTGGCCATTCCTGAATTATATCCTTTTGTAATGAACTGGTGATCGATCTAGTGAGTAAAATGTTTCTCTGAGTTATGAGCCACTCTAGCAAACTAATCAAATCCAAGGTGGGGACCGTTGGAACCTCCAATGTAGCCAGTCATTCAGAGCACAGGTGACAACCTGGACTTGCAAGTGGCTTCTGTAGTGGGGCGCAGTCTTGCGAGACTGAGCCCTTAACTGGTGCAATCCGATGCTATCGCTGGGTAGCAGAGATGAGTGTCAGAACTGAGTTGAATTGCAGAACATTAGCTGGGTCCAAGAATTGCTTGGTGGTGTGGGAAAAATCACATACACACACACATCAGAACTGCGTGTTGGGACCCTTTACCTATTTTTCTAGTCAAGTTTTACTTTTCCTGTTTAAGTTTTAGTCCACCTGGAATTGATGTTTGTTTATGATGAAAATCAGGGCTCTAACTTTAGAAATGAGGAGGGAGGCAGGATTTTGTGGTTCGGTTGGTTGGTTGGTTGGTTGGTTGATTGGGGGTTTGAAATTTGTTTTTGCTTTTGAAGAAGGGAAGTTTTTGTTTTTCTTATATTTTTTTCATTTATCTTGTACCTATTCTGCTGTAGAGAATAATTTAGCTGCAGAGCCACAACAGAATTAATTCAAGAGTTATGTTCAGAGTGTGGTATTGTGCTCCCTTTCCTCTCCATGGATATCTCTTTTGATTCCTGACTTGGTCCAATGGGGACTTGAGCCAGAGTATACAGCTGTAGAGGTGAATAAAATCAAGTTCAAGTCAAAGAAAAGGAAGGGAAGATGCCTGAGTGGTGACACCATGATGGCGTGGGCATTGATAACACTAATTGGCAATCCAGGTCTATGCTCACTCGACCAAGTCTCATAGAACTGGGTTTGGGGTCAAGTTGTCTTGCCCACATTCTTAGTTGTTCTTGGGTTATTGTGCATGTAGTGGGGATAAAATGTTGGCTGACAAGTTCATCCTTGTCTCTGGTGATTCTTAACTCATAGGTTTCAACAAAGAGCTGGAGAAAGGGCAACACAGTAACAGTGGCGGGTACTCAGAGACCACACGGAACACCTAACTCCCCAGAGCTTCCTTGAGCACGTTTAGCCCAGCTGGCAGACAGTTGGTGCATCTCTTCTTTACTCCTTCAGCTTATGCCTCCCCTTGTGAAATTTACCAGCCTACTCCTTACCCAGCATTCGTAATCCCATTCCCCTGCCTTATTTTCACTGAAGCATTTTCTGAAAATATTGAATTTATTTTTACAGGATTACATGTTGCTATGGGTTGAATTGTATCCCCCCACAAAAGACATGTTGAAGTCTTAACCCCAAATACCTGTGAATGGTGTTGGAGTATGACTGGTGTCCTTGTAAGCAGAGGGAAATCTGGACATAGACACAAACAGAGAGAGAGAGAGGACAGCCTCATGAAGACAGAGGCAGAGATTGGAGTTATGTTGCCAGAACTCAGCGAACACCTGAGACTAAGAGACTAGAAAGAGGCAAGGAACGATTCTTCCCTAGAGCCTTTCCAAGGAACCGTGAGCTACCAACACATTCATTTAGGACTTCTAGCCCCTAGAACCATAAGAAATTAGATTTCTGTTGTTCTAAGCTGCCCAATTGATGGTACTTTGTTACAGCAGCTACAGGAATCTAATAGGCGTGTTTACAATCTATCTTCCAGCCAGACTCTGGCCACGTACACCACAAACATGAAATCAAGGGCAAGGACTGGTCCTGCAACTTCAACACCAGAACGGTACCTCATGCATAGTTGGCACTTAATAAATATTGATTGGAAAGACAGAAGCGTGCTTTGGCTCTGCACCTGCGAAGATACTGGTGCTGTCTCCTGGTCCCCTTCCACATGCCATACCTCCTATCCCTCGACTCTTTACCAGTCTACCTCAAGACCCTTGCTAGAAAGCTTCCCACAGCTGCCTCTCCCTGCCTCCATATACCTTTGAGCTGTGCTGACCAGCTGTCTACATATGGCTGTTGAGCACTTGAAATATGCTTAGAGCACTGGAGGAACTTAATTTTTCATGTTATATCACTTTAATTAATTTTAAATTTAAATACCAAATAAATGCTCGATTCAGTTACTGGAAAGCTTTTAAGTATGCTTGGAACATCTGTTTTCAACTCTAAGTTTTATAAAATCTAAATGTGAAATAGGGATGTCAAATAAAAATTTAGTATGCAAGCTGAGTTGTGCTTTGGGTGTAAAATACACACTAGATTTTGAGGGATTCATGTGAAAAAAATATGAGTTCTTTTTATAGTGCTTACATTTGGAAATGACAATATCTTGAATATATTGGGTTAAATACAATAGATTATTAAAATTAATTTCACTTGTTTATCTTCACTTGTTTATTTTAATTACAGTATAGTTAACATACAATGTTATATTAGTTCGAGGTGTACAATATAGTGGTTCGTCACTTCCTTATATTATCACCCTGTGCTTATCACACGTGCACCCCTTAATCCCCATTACCTATTTCACCCATTTCCTCACTCTCCACCCCTCTAGTAACCATCAGTTTGTTCTCTATAGTTGAGAGTCTGTTACTCCATCTCATTCTTATTTTTTTCTCCTTTGCTTGTTCTTTTGTTTCTTTAATTTCACATATGAGTAAAATCATAGTACTTGTGTTTCTCTGACTTCATTACACCCTCTAGATCCATCTGTGTCATTGCAGATAGCAAGATTTCATCGTTTTTTTTTTTATGGCTGAATAATATTCCATCGTGTATATATACCACATCTTCTTTATCCATGCATCCATCGATGGACATTTGGGGGCTCTTTCCATAACTTGGCTACTGTAAATAATGCTGCTATAAACATCGGGGTGCATGTATCTCTTTGAATAATGTTTTTGTATTTGGAGGCAAATACCCAGTAGTGCAATTTCTGGATCATAGGGGAGTTCTATTTTTAGTTTTTGAATAACCTCCATACTGTTTTCCACAGTGGCCGCACCAGTTTGCATTCCCACCAACAGTGCAAGAGGCTGCCTTTTTCTCCACATCTTCACCAACACTTGCTGTTTCTTATGTTTTTGATTTTAGCCATTCTGACATGTGTGAGCTGATATCTCATTGTGGTTTTGATTTGCATTTCCCTGATGATGAGTGATGTTGAACATCTTCTCATATGTCTGTTGGCCATCTGGATGTCTTCTTTGGAGAAATTTCTATTCATGTCTTCTGCCCATTTTTAATTGGATTATTTGTTTTGGGGATGTTGAGTTGTGTAAGTTCTTTATATTTTGGGATACTAACACTTTATCCAATATGTCATTTGCAAATATCTTCTCCCATTCTGTATGTTACCTTTTAGCTTTGTTGATAGTTTCCTTCATTGTGCAGACGCATTTTCTTTTAATGTAGTCTCAGTAGTTTGTTTTTGCTTTTATTTCCCTTGCCTCAGGAGACATAGCTAGAAAAATGTTGCTGCAGTCGATGTCAGAGAACTTACTGCCTCTGCTCTCTTGTGGGATTTTCATAGTCTCAGGTCTTGCATTTAGGTCTTGAATCCATTTTGAATTTACTTTTGTGTATGGTATAAGAAAACAGTCCAGTTTGGGGGCGCTTGGGTGGCTCAGTTGGGCAACCAACCTTGGATCAGGTCATGATCTCACAGTCCGTGAGTTCAAGCCCTGCATCAGGCTCTGTGCTGACAGCTCAGAGTCTGGAGCCTGCTTCAGATTCTGTGTTTCCCTCTCTCTCTGCCCCTTCCCCTGCTCACACTCTCTCTCTCTCTCAAAATTTAAAAAAAAAAAAAAAACATTAAAAATTAAAAAAAAAAAGAAAAAGGTCCAGTTTCATTCTTTTGCATGTAACTGACCAGTTTTCCCAACACTGTTTTTTGAAGAGACTGTCTTTTTCCCATTGGATACTCTTTCCTGCTTTGTCAAAATTTAAATGATCATATAATTGTGGGTTTATTTCTGGGTTTTCTATTCTCTTCCATTGACCTATGTGTCTATTTTATGTGCCAGCATTCCATAATGTTTTGATTACTACAGCTTTGTAATATAGCATGAAATATAGAATTATGATGCCTCCAGCTTTGCTTTGCTTTTTCAAAATTACTTTGGCAGTTTGGGGTCTTCTGTAGTTCCATATAAATGTTAGGGGTTTCTAAAGAGGACATCCAGATGGCCAACAGACACATGAAATGATGCTCAGCATCCCTACTCATCAGGGAAATACAAATCAAAACCACACTGAGATACCACCTCACGCCGGTCAGAGTGGCTAAAATGAACAAATCAGAGAACTCTAGATGCTGGCGAGGATGTGGAGACACGAGCACCCTCCTACACTGTTGGTGGGAATGTAAGCTGGTGCAGCCCCTCTGGAAAACAGTGTGGAGGTTCCTCAAAAAATTCACAATAGAACTCCCCTATGACCCAGCAATAGCACTGCTAGGAATCTACCCAAGGGATACAGGAGTGCTGATGCATAGGGCACATGTACCCCAATGTTCACAGCAGCACTCTCCACAATAGCCAAACCATAGAAAGAGCCTAAGTGTCCATCAGCGGACGAATGGATCAAGAAGATGTGGTTCATCTAGACAATGGAATACTACATGGCAATGAGAAATAATGAACTCTGGCCATGTGTAGCCACATGGATGGAACTCGAGGGTGTTATGCTGAGCGAAATAAGTCAGGCAGAGAAGGACAGATACCATACGTTGGCACGTATAGGAGGATTAGGAGGAACTTAATGGAGAACCATGGGGGAGGAGAAGGGGGAAAATAGTGGGGGAGAGGGAGAGAGGCAAACCATGAGAGACTCTTGAATGCTGAGAACAAACTGAGGGCTGATGGGGGTGGGGGAGAGGGGCAGGGGGTGATGGGCATGGGGGAGGGCACTTGTGGGGATGAGCACTGGGTGTTATATGGAAACCAACTTGACAATAAACTATTTTTTTTAATTTTAGGGGGGTTTTTTGTTCTAGTTCTGTGAAAAAAGCTATTGGTATTTTAGTACGTAATGCATTAAATTTGTAGATTGCTTTGGATAGTATAGACATTTTAACAATATCTGTTCTTCCAATCCATGAGCATGGAATGTCTTTCCATTTCTTTTTGTCATCTTCAATTTCTTTCATCAGTATTTTAGAGTTTTCAGAGTGCAGGTCTTTTCCTCTTTGGCTAAGCTTACTCCCAGATATCTTACTCTTTTTGGTGTGATTAAAAATAAGACTCTTTTCTTAACTTCTCTTTCTGCCACTTCATTAATAGTGTATAGAAATGCAGTGGATTTCTGTACATTGATTTTATATCCTGTGACTTTACTGAATTCATTTATCAGTTCTAGTAGATTTTTGGTGGAGTCTTCAGGACATAGAATCTCATGTCATCTGCAAATTGTGAAAGTTTCACTTCTTCCTTCCCGATCTGGATGCCTTTTATTTCTTTTTGTTGTCTGATTGCTGTAGCCAGGACGTCCGGTACTATGTTGAATAAAAGTGGTAAGAGTGGACATCCCTGTCCTGTTCTGACCTCAGGGGAAAAGCTCTCGTTTTTTTCACAATGAGTATGATGTTTGCTGGGGGTTTCTCACAGATGGCCTTTACTCTGTTGAGGTGTGTTCCCTCTAAGCCGACTTTACTGAGGGTCATCTTTACTTTTTAATGGGACTACTAGAAAATTTAAAATTAGGCATGGCTCACATTGTATTTCTATCAGAGATCGCCAGTATAGACATTAAGAGTTCTGCAGTCAGCCTTATTTGAGTCTCCATCTACTAGAGCTGGCTTTATCATCTATGGCTTGCAGGCTCTTTGTTAAGCTTAAAGCGATAAATAAGGTAATTTGTACAATGAATGGCATATAAAAGCTTAATAAATTGGAATTCATTTTGAATTTTATTAAATTATTATGCTTCCAGAGATGGGCATTAAAATATTTCCTCCCGCTCTGACCTGCTACAGTCACCTCCCTATGAAAAATTACCTTACCTTGTGATGAACCACTGAATTCTATTCTGAAACCAATATTGCACTGTATGTTAACAAACTAGAATTTAAATTAAAAAAATTTTTTTAGATTATCTTACCTTGACCCAGGCTGGCTCTCTAACTTGCAGAGCTCAAGGCAAAAGGAAAATGCATTGAGGTTTTAATTGCTGTTTTAACCCTATAACATGAAACAGTGGTTAAAAAAAAAAATTCCTAGATGGGACGCCTGGGTGGCTCAGTTGGTTAAGTGTCTGACTTCAGCTCAGGTCATGATCTTGTGGTTTGTGAGTTCGAGCCCTGCGTGGGGCTCTGTGCTGACAGTGCAGATGCTGGAGCCTGCTTTGGATTCTGTGTCTCCCTCTCTCTCTGCCCCTCCCCCATTCATGCTCTGTCTCTGTCTCTCAAAAATAAATAAAAACATTTTTTTAAAAAAAAGCGAAAAGTGATCCAAAACTTATTAACATACAAAAAGTTTACCTTTCTTTACAGAGTCTCTCTCAACCTGTGGTGGTGTTTGCTCTTCACTCCCACAC
Organism: Hyaena hyaena; assembly: GCF_003009895.1. Taxonomy (NCBI): domain Eukaryota; kingdom Metazoa; phylum Chordata; class Mammalia; order Carnivora; family Hyaenidae; genus Hyaena; species Hyaena hyaena. Next base: position 728,391 of record NW_024080712.1, on the reverse strand, counting down.
TCCCCGGACATTCGTGGGGTTCTCGTGAGGTGAGTGCGGACCCTCACAGGTGACCAGGACCCTTGCCTTGCCCACGTGTGCACAACCCACTGTCTGCCCCGATCGCCTCTAGCCCGCCCCCGGCCATCTCGTCAGTGTCCCCAGTCCCCCCCCCCCCACCATGGGACCACCACCACAACCCACAGTGGGTGGCCAGTGCCCCCAGGAGGTGAAAGGCTCCAAGCCAGGACACACTCAGCACCCACATCACAGTGGGAGAGGGCGTGCCCTTCTCCCCCGCTGGGTCCCGTGTGGAGAGGACAGCCGCCAGCCTTCACCCAGAGATGTCCCGGGCCTCCCCAAGCCCACCCCCACGGCCCCCACCCTGCCGCCCCTCTGGAGGTGGACGGCAGCCATGGCACCCTGGCCTTCCCCGCCCACCGCAGCCCGCGCCCTCACAACAGTGACTGCCCCAGCGGCTGGGCAAGGAGGGGTAGGGAAGGCCACGTGGGCACCGGGCACCGGGGTCAGAGCAGCTACACCAGTGCCTAGAACCCGTCCCAGGGAGGCAGCAGGCGGTGGGAGGAGGGGCTCTGCGCGCTCCCTTGTCCCATCAGACTTCGCCTACAAAGCACGCAGTAGAAGATCAAATTAAGAATTTCAAGATGGTGTGGGGCGCCTGGGTGGCTCAGTCAGTTAAGCGTCCGACTTCAGCTCGGGTCATGATCTCGTGGTTCGTGGGTTCGAGCCCCGCGTGCTCTGTGCTGCCAGCTCAGAGCCTGGAGCCTGTTTCAGATTCTGTGTCTCCCTCTCTCTGACCCTCCCTGCTCACACAGTCTCTCTCTCTCTCTTTCTCTCTTTCTCTCTCAGAAATAAATAAAACATTAGGAAAAAAAAAAATTCCAAGATGGTGACTGTAGAGCATTGAATCCCAAGCGCAGAGCCCTTCCGAGGGCAGGACCGGGTGCAGTTGCACCTGTTGCATACCCATGAAGCAGGCCCTACCTTGACCTTTCAGCAGACCTGACCGGTGCCCTCCCTGACCCCTTAGGTCTCTTTTGTAGGTTCTGTGCATCCTCCTCCTGGCTTCTGTGGGCTTTGCTTCTGAAGGCTGGCGCTAAGCTTTGCTCGGAGCACTGCCCGCATCCTCTGTAAGCACCCGCCCTCCTGTACTGAGAGCACAAGTGTCTGCCAGGTCACTTCCTTCCGGGGAGTATGGGAGTCTGCAGGCCCCGCTCCCTCCCTTTAAGGCCTGGAGGCAGTATAGTCTCTGAGGCCCATTCCTCCTCCAGAACTCCCCAGGATTAGGCTGAGGCTGACGTTCCCCGTCGCGCACCCTCGCTTCTTCCCTCCTCTCCAGAACACTCCCCTCCTCTGGGGAGTACTCACCTCCTCTGGGGAGCACTTCCTCAGGAAATCCCTTGCTCGCAAGTTCTCATGTCAGGGTCTGCTTCTGGGGAACCTGAGTTCAAACATATCTTCCTTTTACTGCTTTTAGATCATAAGGTCATGCATTCGGGACTGCCACGTACCAGACGCGTGCTCGGTGCTCCATCCCGCGAAGCAGTCCCTGTATCTTCCCTGACGTGGAGCAGAGCAACCAAGCATGATTCGCTTGGAACGAAAAGCACAAATGTAAAAGAGCAGGCATCATTTGCAAAGCAGAATGCTTAAGTGAAGGGGTGGCGTGACACATCTTCAATTAGCAAGGCTCTTGAGACAGAGAATTGCCCAGTCATCGGTATGCTGTTTCCAGCATTATTCAGGCTGTCAGATGGTGCTCCCTAGGATTTAAAGAAGCTGAAGACCTCATTTGCTGCCTTTAAGCCAAAATATTCTTAAGCTAAACATAAAACCTTACTTAGACATGACCATATGTGACACGAAGGAGCAGAGTCACTTCTTTTGCTCTAATGGAGTAAGTGAAAGAAACTCTACTGGAGAAAAATACACTAATTGCAAAAGGCATAGCGCATGCTTTCGTTCTCCTAAAAGCCACGTTTTATTCAGATGAATAATACCAGTCATCCTAGAGAGAACAGAAGAGGGGAAAAAATCCTCTCTTTTAAGTAGGCAATTGGATCATCAAAGAATTTCTTTGATTCCTGAGAGTCTGCTTGAATTATAGAATTATGTCTTAACAGTCTTCACTCCTGTCATCATCCAGAAAGTCAGTTTTCTCTTTTAAAATGAAAGCCTGACTTTCCCCTTTTCAACACCAAAAGTTAGCAGCTCTACCCACATGGAGGTGATAATGCTGAACAAAATGTGTGTTTTTTTAAATTAGTCATGGGTATATTTTACCTAAATGATGACAACTTACAAAAGTTGTGCTATGTTCATTTAAGAAGTCTATATTTTAGGAAACATGGAGCGCATAATCCCATAGAAACAGTACAATACAAGGTCAAGACAGTTGGAAACCCTACGTAATCCACTGGGTAGCTAAATTTAATACGTATGATGTCATTATAATTCTAATTTCCACATATTCCTATGGGAAATTTGTCCCCAATGTCCACATGGTATGCCCAAAACTGGCTTCTTAGCAGGAGGAGCCTGAAACATAATAGTGATAAGACAACAGACAGATAGCCCAAGGCCAAGAATGTTAATCATTTATATCAGCATAGCTAGTATGTGGATATTTTTCTCTTAATTTTTTGGAACATATGTTAAATTTTCAAGGGACGAAATTGAAAGTTACAAAAGGCCATACAGCAAAGAGTCTCTTCTCACCATGTCCCTTTCCACCCATTCGCCTCCCATGATACTAGTTTCTGTGTATCATCTAAAGGTCTTCTCTGCACACTGAAGCAAATGCAAATCAATTTCTTCCTTCCCTTTTTATATCCATATTGTACACACTGGAATGCGCCTTGCTTTTTTGCACTTAATGATAACGGTCTATTTTAATTAGAGGCTATTAATAAGGTCTCTGAAACTCAAATTTAGTTTACGTCCATAACAGGAGACTCCCGGTGACATCCACTGGACAGCTAATATCCAAATCACCAAAAGCAGATGGCTGAGCTCAGGTTAGACCTAGAGAATCAGAAACGTATGCTACATACCAAAACGTGTAATCTGAAGATGTAGGAAAGAGACCATTAGCTCTGAAGTTAAAGAGATTTGTGTTGGACACAAATCCTATCTCTGTGTGGGTCCCCTGGGCAGTGGGAATAATGGTTTCTACCTCCATGTCCCGAGGAAGAGTACAGATGAATTGTATGTTCATATTAGGAAGCAACTTCAGGAACTGGTTTGTCAGTTCATAGACCCCGATGCCAACAGCCTACAGCCCACTCCCTGGAAGTCCCAGCAACCCCTCCCACCAACCCCAGCCCTGGCAAAGTAGGCAGTTTCTTTGGTGCCCCTCCCTTGTCCACTTTTCACTCTCCCTTACCATCCTCCACAATCCATTAGGAGATAGCCCCTGAAATTAAGATTTCCATGGATAGAATTTTGCCAGCACATTCATTCAGGGGGGTAACAGGCACAAAAAAGTGAATAAACAAATTGAAGTACGTATTGTGATAAAAATTAAGAAGCAAGGGCGCCTGGCTGGCTCAGTCGGTGGAGCATGCGACTCTCGATCTCAGGGTTGTGAGTTCAAGCCCCATGTTGGGTGTAGAGATTACTTAAAAAATAAAACAATAAATTTTTTAAAAGCTAAAGGGGCGCCTGGGTGGTTCTGTCGGGTAAGCGCTGGACTCGGTTTTAGCTCATGTCATGATGTCACAGTTCATGGGATCGAGCCCCATGTCTGGCTCTGCAGTGACAAAGCAGAGCCTGCTTGGGATTCTGTCTCTCTCCCTCTCTCTGCCCCTCCCCTGCTCTCTCTCTCTCTCACACACACACACACACACTCTCCCTCTCTCTCTCTCTCTCTCTCTAATAAATAAACTTTGAAGAAAAAAACTAAGAAGCAAATGAAGAAGAGATAAAGGGAGAGGACACTTTGGATATGGTAGCTAGAGAACACCTCTCTGAGGAAATGACATTTCAGTATCACCCAAAGAATGATCAGTTAATATCAGACTCATATTCATGCTGAGAACTATAGAAAGCTTATGAAAGAAACTGAAGAAGACACAAGGAAACGGAAAAACATTCCATGCTCATGGATTGGAAGAATAAATATTGTTAAAATGTCTATAATACCCAAAGCAATCTACACATTCAATGCAATCCCTATCAAAGTAACACCAGCATTCTTCACAGAGCTAGAACAAAGAGTCCTAAAATTTGTATGGAACCCCAAATAGCCAAAGCAATCTTGAAAAAGAAAATCAAAGCTGGAGGCATCCCAATCCCGGACCTCAAGCTGTGTTACAAAGCTGTAATCATCAAGACAATATGGTACTGGCACAAAAACAAACACATAGAGATCCCAGAAATGGACCCAAAAATGTATGGCCAACTAATCTTCAACAAAGCAGAAAAGAATATCCAATGGAAAAAAGACAGTCTGTTCAGCAAATGGTGTTGGAAACACTGGGCAACGACATGCAGAAGAATGAACCTGGGCCACTTCTTTACACCATTCACAAAAATAAATTCAAAATGGATGAAAGACCTAAATGTAAGACAGAAGACCATCAAAATCCTAGAGGAGAACACAGGCAACAGCCTCTTTGACCTTGGCCGCAGCAACTTCTTACTAGACACGTCTCCAGAAGGAAGGGAAACACCAGCAACATTGAACTGTTGGCACCTCATCAAGGTAAAAAGCTTCTGCACAGCAAAAGAAACAATCAACAAACCTAAAAGGCAACCAACAGAATTGGAGAAGATATTTGCAAAGGACATATCAGATAAAGAGTTAGTATCCAAAGTCTATAAAGAACTTACCAAACTCAACACCCAAAAAACAAATAATCCAGTGAAGAAATGGGCAGATATTAATAGACACTTTTCCAAAGAAGACATCCAGATGGCTAACAGACAAATGAAAAGATAGATGCTCAACATCACTCACCATCAGGGAAATACAAATCAAAACAACAATGAGATACCACTTCACACCTGTCAGAACAGCTAACAGTAACAACTCAGGCAATGAGAGATGTTGGTAAGGATGCAGAGAAAGAGGAACCCTCTTGAACTGCTGGTGGGAATGCAAACTGGTGCAGCCACTCTGGAAAACAGTATGAAGGTTCCTCAAAAAATTAAAACTAGAACTACCCTACAATCCAGCAATTACACTACTAGGTGTTTATCCAAAGGATAAAAAATTGCTGATTCAAAGGGGCACATGCACCCCAATGTTTATAACAGTTTATTAGCAATAGCAAAATTATGGAAAGAACCCAAATGCCCATCAACTGATTAATGGATAAAGATGTGTGTGTGTATACATACATAAAGGAATCTTACTCAGTGATCAAAAAGAATGAAATCTTGCCATTTGCAACAATGTGGATGGAACTACAATGTATTATGCTGAGTGAAATAAGTCAGTCAAAGACAGACAAATGTCATATGATTTATCTCATACGTGGAATTTAAGAAACAAAATAGATGAACATAGAGGAAGGGAAGGAAGAATAAGATAAAAACAGAGAGGGAGGCAAACCATAAGAGACTCTTAAATACAGAGAACATGGGCATCTGGGTGGCTCAGTTATGTGTCCAACTCTTGGTTTGGGCTCAGGTCATGATCTTGTGGTTTGTGAGCCCCACTCAAGCTCTATGCTGACCGTGGGGAGCCTGCTTCAGATTTTCTGTCCCCCTCTCTCTCTGCCCCTCCCCCCTCAAAAATAAATAAACAAACATTTAAAAAATACAGAGAAGAAACTGAGGGTTGCTAGACAGGAGGTGGGTGGGGGTATGGGCTAAATGGGTGATGGACATTAAGGAGGGCACTTGCTGAGCTGAGCACTGGGTGTTTATGCAAGTGATGAATCACTGGGTTCTCTTCCTGAAACCAATACTACATTGTATGGTAATTAACTTGAATTGAAAAAAATAAGAAGGAGAGGAGAGGAGAGAAAAGAGGGGGAAAGAAAAAAGGGAAAAGAAAAGAAAAGGAAGGAAGGAAGGAAAATGAGAAAGAAAAAGAAAAGAGAAGAACAAGAAAGAGAGGGAGAGGGAAAGAGAGAGAGAGAAAAAGAAAGAGAGAGAGAGAGAATTGTAAATGTCAAACAACATATAGAAAACACCTCTTTGAAGGCACTGCAGACCATCAATGCAGGCAAGCCAAGCTGGGCTAGAAGCTTTGAGAAAAGAGGGATACAAGAGATAAGCTCCACATTCACCCCAGATTTTCTCTAGAGCAGTTCACACTCATGGTCCAAGCAGACAGCACTGTGTTACTGAGCTGAGGAGATGGAGGGCACGGTTTGGAGCTGTCAAAGTGGCTGGAACTTGAAGGGCAACATCCCAGAGAAACTCTGAGCCCCAAAATCTGCATAAAACTTCTCCTCAAGTGATCAGCTGCTTCTAAGCTGTCAGCCCCAGGAAACCCATCAGAAAACAGCAGCTGACAGAATAACAAGTCAGGCAGAGGTCACAGCAGCCACAGGGTGCTAAGACCATGGTGGCTCCAACTCTACCAAGGTAGAGGGGCCTTGGTAAACACCCTAGGCCAGGCACTAAGACATACAAATATGCTGTAGGATTAAGGAAGACTGAAATAGATCGTCCCTCCCAAAACCTAAAAGCCAAGGCTCAGTAAGATCAAGGTGAGCCCTGGCACTTTGTTTGACTGCCAAAAGAAAAGTTAACCCTCTTTAGAAGAAGATAGTATCATTCAGAGCCTCTACAATTTTTTCCCAGTGTCCTGTGTCCACTACAAAATTACACGCCATGCTGAAAATTCAGAGAAAGAATAGCTGACCAAAACCCAAGAGAAATATAACAAGCAATTTAAACACTATGACAGGTGATTCATGACATTAAAATCTTAAATAGTTACAATTAAGAGAATCTTTTTTTAAATTTTTTAAACATTTATTCATTTTATAGAGACACAGAGACAGAGCGTGAGCAGGGGAAGGCAGAGAGAGAGGGAGAACAGGATCTGAAGCAGGCCCCAGGCTCTGAGCTGTCAGCACAGAGCCCGACGCGGGGGTTGAACTCACAAACTGCAAGATCGTGACCTGAGCCGAAGTCAGCCGCTTAACCGACTGACCACTCAGGCGCCCCAAGAGAATCTTAATAGAGGAACAGATGAAAATTTTCAGCAGATACCTGGAATCCAAAATGAAAAGCCAACAAGTTCTAAAAATCCCTCTGGAAAAGAAAATATCTACATTTAAAATTCAATAAATGGGTTTAATATTAGATTAGATACAATAGAACAGAGGAAGACAAATGAGTAGATAACTGCAAATTGATGAAGAGTGTAAGAAAGAGAAAATACACGGGGCACCTGGGTGGCTCAGTCAGTTAAGCATCTGACTCTTGATCTCAACTCAGGTCTCGATCTCAGAGTTGTGAGTTTAGGCCTTGCATTGGGCTCCATGCTAGGTGTGGAGCCTACTTAAAGAAAAAGAAGATACAGGGGTGCCTGGGTGGCTCAGTCAGTTGAGTGTCCAACTTCAGCTCAGGTCATGATCTCACGGTTTGTGGGTTCGAGCCCCGCAACGGGCTCTGTGCTGACAGCTTGCTCAGAGCCTGGAGCCTGCTTTGGATTCTGTGTCTCCTTCTCTCTCTGCCCCTCTCCTGCTTGTGTTCTGTCTCTCTGTCTCTCAAAAGTAAATAAATGTTTTAAAAAAATATAAAGAAAAAGAAAATACAAAAAAAGAGCATAACAGCCATGTGGAAACATGAAGAATATGCCCAATACAAGCATATTAGGACTCCTAGGAAGAAAGGCGATAAAGAGAATGATACAGAACTGATGTTCAAAGCAAAGCAATAATGGCTAAGAATGTCTCCAGTACCGAGGAAACCAATGAAAGATACTAATCCACAGATTCAAGAAGCTCAGTGAACCCCAAGCAGAATAAATGCAAAGAAAACTACACTTAGGCCTATCTCAGTTAAATTGTTGAAATCCAGGCTTAGCAGTGTGTTTTCAATCTGCAGTCAGGGTACACATCTCCCCCAAGGGAAAAGATGAGCACTAGTAGAGTATATGTGTATCAGATGAGAACATTTCAATGGAAGAAGGTCACTATTACATGTGACTGGGAAGTTGGGCAGGGAGAGGGCAGCAGACAGATGTTCAAGGAGTGAGGTGCTCAATAAGATATAAGAGGATGGGATCCAGAGCTCAAAGGGTTGGAGGGAAGAGAACCACAGCAACCCAGGGGAAGGTTCTACATATTTGTAAGTGTGTGTGCATATGTATGCAGAGTGGGATCGCAAAAATGAAGTCGTCGTATCCATCTGGTTTCATATCCTGCTTTTGAAAATTTTATCCATTTTGCAGGACTATAGTAACTGCTATTAGGGCCTAATAGCCTAATAGCATTTACCTAATAGGTAAATGCCTAATAGCATTTACCACCTCAGTGCCTGCAGCCCAACTTCCTACAGTCATCCCCTACATCTCATTGCTTAAAAGCTCTCTCTGGCATTTTAGTTGCCTTGGCCACCTGTTGTCAGGCTAGAAGTTCTACAGAATTAATGCCTCCTGGGAGCAGTTCTCAACAAATGACTGATGAGAGTTGGCATATAAAAATACCCCAGGGGCGCCTGGGTGGCTCAGTTGGTTAAACGTCTGACTCTTGATTTCGACTCAGGTCATGATCTCGGGGTTGTGGGATCAAGCCCTTTGTCAGGCTCCACACTGAGCGTGGAGCCTGCTTAAGATTCTCTCCCTCCCTCACCCTCTGACCTTCCCCCGCTGTGTGCTCTCTCTGCCTCTCAAAAAAAAAAAAAAAAAAAATACCCCAGATCCCTTGCCCTTTAGCTGAGATAACTCAGGTATGGCCTTATATCAGCTCCACAAACTTCACCAGTTACCATTACATACTCATTAATCCTTATTGTCTGCCTTTCCATTCCTGTCTCACTTCTCCACTCATTACTAGAGTTTCTCTGACCTCCCAAAGAGACTACTTGCATTCAAACTCTTATCTCAGGAGTCTTCTAAGGGAATCTAAGCTAACACAACACCTTTCCATTATGGGAAGGTGAAGGAGGATGCCATAAAGATTAAAGGACTGAGTATCTATAAAGTGTTAAGAAATTGCCAAGCATCTAATAAGCACTATATGTTTGCTATCATCAGTACTATTATTATTTACTCTTGCATCTCCGTTTTTAATGATTGGCAACCTTGCTATTAACAACAGTTGCAAAATCCCTCCTTCTTTCTTTCGCTGAGCAATAGTTTTTTGACCAAGCGTTCAGACACGGTCTATCATCTCCATTCCCTGTAGGCTGCAGAAGGCCTTTACCCTTGGCAATAGTTCTTAGAGTTTTCGTCGCATGTATCTGAATCACATTTTGTTGTCGTCGCAGTCAATTCTCCAAAACCTTCGCACTCGTCTCTCTCACTCAGATATGAGGCATGCATTATTAATTAAATGACGCCATTATTACAGCCGGTAATTGAATTACTCCCTAGCTCCTGCCTGCAGTAATTAACATCTATCAAAATAAAAGAGGAGGAGGTGTGTTGCCCTTATTACAAATGATTTGGTTTCATGGGTTTTTGATCAAATTAAATGGAATCAAAGTAACAAGTGATTGAATTAAGTGAAAGTCAGCATTTTTGTATTGCCCTTATCTGTTCCCAGACACGACTGAATACTGAGTGTCTACTTCATGGTCCACACATTTTCCTTACCAAACTTCCTCCTCCTTGGTGCAGACCCAGGAGTGTGCCTATGCTTTTAAACTGATGTACGGTATTCTCATCAGATCATTCAGGAGCTGTTTTGTACACACACAAAAAAAAAAACTACTTGGAAGTAAAGTCGAGAAGAGCCGATTAAATGTAAACATGGTCCCGCAGCCACTCTACCAATTACAGGCATAACCCAGGAGCCCTTGGTGTGCAAGTAACACTCATCAAATCAGAAAGGTTCAGAGTAGGTCGATAGCTATCAATTTCGATTAGTGTAAAGCAAAACGGTAATGCAGGGTAGGGCTGAGCAGGCCAAAAACGGAGCCAAAGGGAAGTTGCCTCACGATTAGGCGAACAGATTGTCTCTCACAAACAGACACACAGCGCACGCCACAAAATCAGTAAGAAGAGAGCCCGCCCCCCAGAAGAGAAGAGCTTCCACCAATCCGTATTCCCACCAAGGGTCAGAGCATCAGAAACCACAAAAATGCAATGAAATCTGTATTTGTAACGATATTCGTGACAGAAACAAATATGGTTACAGTATTCATGACAGAAACAGACTACTTTTCTTCTTTACCAAAACTCATAAAGACAAACCACCTCCCCCCACCCCACCCCATCCCCGCTTCACGGGAATCTCCCTCCTTTAGACACTGTCCCCGGCGAACTCCGGCGAACAAACACTCAGGCAGCTGTAGCCATCACTCACAGGTCGGCTCCAAGCAGCTTGGATGAATTCGCTCTAGTCTAGATTGCCCGGGACGGGTTCTGTTATGGCTGTTGTGCTACCTAAATTAGCAGTAGGACCCCTTTCCCTCTCAAAAGTATCCTGGTTTGGAAGATAAATTATTTGGTCCTATGGTGTCCACATGGAAGGATTCCTACGTGTATTTTCCTTCTCTTCTGATTTGACACATTAAGAAATTCTGAGTCCCAGTTAGCATTCCAGAACATCTCCAACTTGCCTCTGGAATTACCTCTCAGATGCTGGAGCTCAGTATGCTTATGGAATAGATTAGGGGAGAGGGAAGGAATTAGGAGGTGAGAGAAGAAAGGAAAGAGAAAGGGATGAAGGAAATGGGAGGGAGCGGTCATCGCTGACTCATATATGATACAAAGCCATGAGTCTCTATATGTAAACACCTGGTCCTCACACAAATTTAAGATATTTGGGGGCGCCTGGGTGGCTCAGTCAGTAAAGTGTCCGACTTCAGCTCAGGTCATGATCGCACGGCTTGTGAGTTCGAGCCCTGCGTCAGGCTCTGTGCTGCCAGCTCAGAGCCTGGAGCCTGCTTCGAATTCTGTGTTTCTGTGTCTCCCTTTCTATGCCCCTCTGCCCCCCCTCACACTCTGTCTCTCTGTCTCCAAAAATATATAAACATTACATACATACATACATACATACATAAGTTCTAGGGGCACCTGGGTGGCTCATTCGGGGACTCTCTTGAGGTTTGTTATGTCGAGCCTGGAATCAGGCTCTGCGTTAGTGGTATGGAGCCTGCTTGGAATGAACTGTCTCTCTCTCTCTCTCTCTCTCTCTCTCTCTCTCTCTCTCTCTCATTCTCTCTCTCCCCCCTCCTCTATTCTTTCTTTCTACCTGTCTCTCCTCGCTTGCTCGCTCGCTCGCTCACTCTCTCAAAATAAAATTTTAAAAATCTTTAAATAAAATAAATTCTAGTTATTCCAAAAAGTGCACATTCATTGGGGGAAAACTTGGAAAACACAAAGATAGCAAATAAGAAAACAAACTCAATTCCAACACAGTTAACATTTTGGCGTGTGCCTTACAGTACATCTGGGTGAATTCTGATGAGTGTATACATCCATGTAACCTCCACTCAAATCAAGAAGTAGAAAACCTCTGGGGCGCCTGGGTGGCTCAGTTGGTTAAGCGTCCGACTTCGGCTCAGGTCATGATCTCGCAGTTTGTGGGTTCGAGCCCCGCATCGGGCCCTAAGCTGACAGCTAGCTCAGAGCCTGGAGCCTGTCTTTGGATTCTGTGCCTCCTTCTCTTTCTGTCCTCCTGCTCACACGGTCTCTCTCTCTCTCTCTCGAAAATAAATAAAATATTTTTTAAAAAAGAAGTAGAATACCTCCATCTTTCCCAGAACAATTCCTGTGGCTCCTTCCAGTCAATCCCCACCCTCCATAGGCAACCACTGTTCTGATTTCTGTCACTGTAGATTCGTTTTGCCTGTTCTTGAAATTCATAAAAATGGAATCACACAACAGATTGTCCTTGAGATTCACTCGCGTCATTGCGTGTATAGTTAACCCACTGTTATTACTTAGCCATTTTCCACCACATGCGTATAGCAGTATTCCATTCCACGGGTGCCCCATATTGTGTCTACCCCTGTTGAGAGCCAAGGGTGAGGAGAACGTAAGACGGGCACTACAGGAGAGAGCTGGTGAGTCTCAGCCTGAAGTACAGCGGACTTTCCTCTGGGAAGTTTTTGCAGGCAAAGAAGCTGTTCCCGGAACTTATTATTGGATACAAGGGCACCAAAGTGGCCCAGAGGATGGGTTGTAATAGATGCTCTGAGGCACCCACTAAGCTGAGGCTGCCGCACATGCCACCGGCTCATGGCCCTCAGCTGAAGGGTGACTCGCCCAAGGATATGGGCCCTCCTCAGCGAAGGCTGGCAGCAAGTAAGCAGTCCAGTTGAGGCTAGAAAAGCGAGGCCTCCCTCACCTCAAAGTAGGTCAGCTCTGAAGGGCTGTCCCGGTTGCAGGGTTCTCTGAGAAATCGATGGACGTGTCCATCTGAGCCCCCTCGCTATCCCATTTCTCCCTTGACTTAATCATACTTCTTTTCCCTACTTTTACCAGGGGTGTTCGTGAGAGCCGACTGCAGCGAAGCCCCAGCGGGCAAAGATAGCACATTCCCGGAGCATTCTCCCCATGGACCCACACCCACGACAAGCAAGTTTCGAAGTAAGGTAAGGTCCCTCTGTTTTGGTTTCTCTGTGCCAAGAAGGTTTGGAGAATTCTAGGCCTTTTGCATTCGCATGTAAATTTTCAAATAAGCTCGCCCATTTCTACCAAAAACCCTGTTGGGATTTGGATCAGAACTGCGTGGAGGCTGTGGGTCAATTTTTTGTTGGTTTGTTTCAAATTATTTAAATTCTAGTTAGATAACATGCAGTGCAATATTGGGTGCAGGAGTAGAATTCAGTGATTCATCACTTACATACAACATCCAGTGCTCATCCCAAGAAGTGTCATCCTCAATGCCCATTACCTGTCTGGCCCATCCCACCGCCCACCTCCCTCCATCAACCCTCAGTTTCTTCTCTATCTTTAAGCGCCTCTCCTGGTTTGCTTTCCTCTATTTTCTCCCTTCCCATATGTCCATCTCTTTTGTTCCTTAAATTCCACATATGAGTGAAATCATACGGTATTTTTCTTCTCTGACTGACTCACTCTGCTTAGCATAATAGTCTGTAGCTCCACCCACTTCATTGCAAATGGCAAGATTTATTCTTGTCGATGGCTGAGTAATATTCCATCATGTATATATGCCACATCTTCTTTATCCATTCATCAGTCAGTGCACATCTGGGCTCTCTCCACAGCTTGGCTATTGTTGATAATGCTGCTGTAACATTGCGGTGCAGATACCCCTTCGAATCTATATTTTTGTATCCCTTGGGTAAATGGCGAGTCAATTTTGAGCTACAGTTAGTCTTTTCCATATGGATATTCCATTGTTCCAGGAACATTTGTTGCAAACGTTATCGTTTCTCCCATTGGATTAGCTTGACATCACCGTGTCATCTGCAAATAAAGATAAAATAGCGTTGAGTAGAAGTTGCGAGAGCATATATCCTTGCTTTCTTTCCAATCTTTGGGGGAAGTGTCCAGCCTTTCACCGATGAGTACATTACCTGTGGGTTCTGTACCGCCACCACCAAGTTGAAATACCATTTTTTAAAAATTTTTTTAAGGTTTTTATTTATTTCTAGGAGAGAGAGAGAGACAGCGTGAGCAGGGGAGGGTCAGAGAGGGAGTCACAGACTGAAACAGGCTCCAGGCTCTGAGCTGGCAGTCAGCACAGAGCCCGACGCGGGGCCCGAACCCACAAACCGCGAGATCATGACCTAAGCGAAAGTTCGACGCTTAACCGACTAAGCCACCCACGGGCCCCGAAATACCATTTTTATTAAATACCAAACCCTCCTCTGTTCATGGGCCTTTTCCCATTGGCCTATCTTCTCCTATGCTAGCTAGTATTACAATATTTTAAGCACTATAGTTTTATCATTTTGATATCAGGTAGAACAACGTTTTTGTTTTTTTTTTAACTGAGCCACCCAGGTGCTCCAAGAGTTGTTGTTTTTTTTCTTGGTCACTCTCTATTTCTTTATTCTTCTAGGTAAACATTACACTGTGTATCCTGAACTTATAAGAAACTATGTAGATTTAACATTACACTGCTTCACATAAAATGTAAGAACCTTGTAACAGTATAATTCTATTACCCTCTCCCTTCTTATCATTGTTTCATTATATACCTATATATGTAGTATTAATGCCACAACAAAATATTGGTTTTGCCTTAAAGAGGCTGTTGTATTTTAAGGAAATGAAGTTTAAAAACAAGTCTCTTACATTTACGCAAGTATTTCTCATTCCCAGTGCTCATAGGTCACATGTTTCTGTTTTTTACACATCTTGCAAGTTTTATTGTACATTAGACATTATGGATGGTATGTTTTAAAGAATCTGGGCTCTGTTATCCCCTATGAAATCGTGTTGGCTTTTGTTTTAAAGGGTTATTAAATCGCTGACTGATAACCCTGAGTTTGTGGAGGCTTGGGTTTACACTTTGTCAAGGGAGGATCTGTTTTGATTTGTCCTTGGTCTTAGACTTGATCTCTTAGTCCTGTGGCAAAGTGTTAGAACCCCAGGCATGGGCTTTTTCTGGAATTTCGGTGGAAATCCCAAAGTACTTGCCAAACCTCTATACCTAGGCAGGACTCAAACTCCAAACTCTGTCTCCCCTGTTGTGGGCAGGAGTTTAAATCTCTGCCCACATATTTCAGCCTTTTAGCCGTGGCCTTCCACTGGTATCCCTGGATGCTCTTTGGTGTAAGTTCGATTCAGGGATCAGCCTCGTATGTCACGGGAGACTGAACCCAGATTTGTATGCATATGAGATGAATATATAGGATTCGATGGGAGATTCTATGCAGCCACCTTTGTGATCCCCTCCTTTCTAGACTTTTTACCCCTCAAATTCCAGCCACTCTTACATATCCCGATTCAGTCTTCTGACACCTCTGGCCAATATGGCTCCAGCGTTCTGTTTTGAGTTTTAGCCCTGACTGGAGAATGCCTTCCAAGGAAGCGCTGCATAAACTTGGATCCGGTGCAGTTCTCTTCTTTCAAGAGTCAAATCCTGTTTCTGCCACCTTTTTGTCATTTTCCAGTGCCTTTAAATAGTTTTGTAAAAATTTCCTCGGAGGTATACAATGTAGATACGCAGGGGGTTGGTCCCACCCAAGCTGTTCTGCCACCACTAAAACTGGAAATCCTCTACACACACTGTTCGGTCACTTGCTTTGTCCACCTAACAATTTAGCGTAGACATTTTCCTTCATCATTAGTATTTTCTTCGACAATATAGTTTTTCAGATTGAAGCATAATTTTTTAAGTTTTTTTTAAGTTTACTTATTTATTTTGAGAGAGACAGAGAGAGCTAGCGGGGTGGGGGGGGGGCGCAGAGAGGGAGAGAGAAAATCCCAAGCAGGCTTCACGCTGATAGCATGGAGCCTGACGTGGGGCTTGAAACCCAGAGTCAGACGCTTAACAGAATGAGCCACCCAGGCGCCCCTCAAGCATCATTTTTTAAAATAAGCTTCACTAGGGGCACCTGGGTGGCTCAGTCGGTTGAGTGTCCGACCTCCACTCAGGTCATCATCTCGCGGTTTGTGGGTTCGAGCCCCGAGTCGGGCTCTGTGCTGACAGCTAGCTCAGAGCCTGGAGCCTGTCTTTGGATTCTGTATCTCCCTCTCTCTCTGATCCTCCCCTGCTCACGCTGTCTCTATCTCTTTCTCAAAAATAAATAAAACATTAAAAAATAAAATAAAATAAACCTCACTAGATTTGTGTCTGAATAATGGAAACTGCTAAAATACATAACTTCACCTTTCTCGTGTTTGCCGCACCACGGAGATGGTGAAAAAGTATTAGGTAACATTTTGTGAAAATCCAGAACTTCACAAACTATCCCACCTGATAGCGTTCAAACAACTTGCGTGGCCCCTCTCTTCTGGCTGTACCTTAACTGATATGCCAACCGTAGGGATGTTGAAAAATGGTGGCACCAGTTCTAAAAACGAACTTGCCCCTCAAAAAACAAATTAATAAATGCCCAGTGCACCTTTGCACGATTGGCCCTTTCTCGGCATGTGCTCCCTTGGTGCGCTAGTATTTTCCTCGCGGGAGGAAAGGTGTAGGGAAAGAAAGTTGACGCGCAGAGGAACCCTTCACCACACATCAGGGCTCACCACTCGTTTATATTTCAAACACGGTAAAACAAGAGAGCTCGACAGGCTGCGTCTGTGAGGATCTTTTCATATATAATACTGACTGATAAACAGTCCTTGGTAGCTCTCCCCACTGAGAGTAGATAAAAATTTCAAGCATTAGTTATCAGGTCTGGCAAGATTTATATTTAGGGTTTGGGGGTGTTTTTAATTCCAGACTTTTCTAGGCAATTCCATCTCCTGGAAGAGAAAATACCTTTTTTCTAGTTTATGCCTATGTTGATTATTCACCATGGAGAGTGAGCAGCAGAAATGAAAGGAGTACAAAATGGGGTTTCTCTGGAGACACCTGAATGTGGAGCACAGCTTTTCCCGGATTACCATTCTGCAGTCGGGGTTTCAGAAGCGGAGCTGCAATTGTCTTCACTCAGGACACCTGAGCCCCGGCATTAACACCCTAAGCATTCTGGAAAACGCAAGATTCCCCGCGCCTCGGATCATTAACGGCTCAGCACCAAAATCGGTGAGGATCCCAGGCCATTCCCCACCTCTGGGATAAAAATGCTGGCTGAAAATTCAAGTAATAAATCTGATCTCTTATGCCCTGGTACTTACATTAAGCTGTCTTAATAAGAAAGCGATTTTGAGGGACAGAAGGCATGGTGATCATGATTTCGATCAACACCCTTTCAGTTAGCCCCACGTGCCCTTGAGTGCCTCGGACCGAACACACCGCCACCCAGAGGTAAGATCGCGGAATTGCAGACGCAGACGCGGTGGTAACGGTGTGAACACTTTTTTTTGAAAGACAGAGCGAGCAGGCGAGGGGCAGAGAGAGAGCCTCAAGTGGGCTCTGCGCTGACACCGGGCTGGAACTCACGAACCGTGAGATGGCGACCTGAGCCAAAACCAAGAGTGGGATGCTTAACCAACTGAGCCACCCAAGCGCCCCTTGTTCCCGCTTTTAATCTGAATCTTCCAACTTTCCGTTATCACATCGTCTGTGAGGAAAACCAGCCCTCTGTCTGGTGATCACTGGAGCAATCTATACTGTCTGAGGTTTACGGAAGCTATAGTCAAAGTCCCCCGTAATTCTCAGAATGTTCCCTGCCCGTCCTCAGGAAGAGGTTTGATTCCTATGTACAAGAACGATCTATAAACACTTCACTTAGCAACGGGGACCACGGTGACACACATAAGATTTTTTTTAAGGTGAAAATAACATATTTCAGCCAAAGGCAGTGTGTACGGAATAGGCAATTAGTGACATTTGAAAAGCAGGAGGAATAAAAATGATTAAAGATGAAGGCCCCGGGGCGCCTGGGTGGCTTAGTCGGTTAAGCGTCCGACTTTCGCTTAGGTCATGATCTCGCGGTTCGTGGGTTCGAGCCCCGCGTCAGGCTCTGTGCTGACTGCCAGCTCAGAGCCTGGAGCCTGTTTCAGTCTGTGACTCCCTCTCTCTCTGACCCTCCCCTGCTCACGATGTTTCTCTCTCTCTCTCTCTCTCCTAATAAATAAAAATATTAAAAAAAAAAAAAGTTGCTGATGAGCAATTTAAAAAAAAAAAAAAAAAAAAGATGAAGGCCCCTAGGGGAAGGGCAAGGACAGCTGATTGGATGAACCGCCCCCCCCCCCCCGAAATGGGCAAAACTAGATGAAAGCTGGCACTGATGTAAGCACGGCGCCCACGTGAGCAGTGAGGGAGAGAAAACATCTGAGCTGATTGGGGCTCAAGATGAAAGAGGAGCCTGGACATGAGACAACAGCCCAGTAGAATTGCTGTAATTCCACAAAATAGCCTGCTTCGCTGCACTGCTCCCCAAAGGGACCCCATAGGTAACCGAGAGAAGGGACAGAAGGGGAGACCTCATTTATCCCCAAGATGTTTCGGGGCCTGTGTGGTTCTACAGTGTAAAATGCTATAGGTAGCAAGTCAGGGTCCAGAGGAAGTTGCCCTTCTGGAAAAGGAAGGCGCATGGCCTTTAAGCAACCCGTGCTAGGAACCAAGAGCTTTACATGGCATCTCCCTTAATTTTCTTTAAAAAGAAAAAGTGTATTTGTTTTTAAAGTTTATTTTTGGAAGAGAGAACTCACGAGTGAGGGAGGGGCAGAGAGGAAGGGAGACAGAATCCCAAGCAGGCCCCACACTGTCAGCACAGAGTCCGATGGGGGGCTCAAACCCACAAATCGTGAGATCATGACCTGAGCAGAAGTTGGACGCTTATCCGACTGAGCCACCCAGGCGCCCCTATTTTAAAAATATGAAACCCAAGCTTGACAATCACTGAGTAAGCTCTCGCTGTGTGTCATGCGCTATATTAAACACGTTACGTGCGTTATCTTAGGTATTCTTATTCCTGGTTTACATACACTGCAAGTGTTAGCTGGGACACCCTTCCTTCTGAGATCTGCGTAAGCTTGGTATAAACCTCCATTTCGTGAAAAAGCAATGCTAGCCCCATGATTTTGAGCACTTCCTTATGAGCGTACTTTCTCCGTTTCCTCTGCCTCTGAGCTCTTGTTTTAGCTGAATGAGTTTTGCTCCGTAAGTATCTGATCCTTCCGTCTTTTTTTTCTTAAAATATATTTTATGGTCAAATTGGCTTAGACACCAGTGCTCATCCCAACAAGAGCTGTCCTCAATGCCCATCACCCCCCTTCCCCTCCCCCCGCCACCCACCCACCCTCAGTTTGTTCTCTGTATTTACATCTTTCTTTCTTCCATTTGCTTCTACACTGAACGCCAGTTCCATCCCTTTACTTAAGTCACACACTCACACACACAAATCCAACCCAGCCATTTGTATTTACAGCAAATTTTTACCAAAGCTTTAGAAAGATAGATTAGGTATACAGCACAGTAAGAGAAATAAGTAGGAACTAATAATAGCTCTCCCTCTTCCTGGAGTCCTTCCTTCTATTTTTTTTTTTTTTTTTATGTTTTTTGTTTTTTTGAGAGAGAGAGAGAGCGTGAGCTGCGGAGGGGACAGAGGATCTAAAGTGGGCTCTGTGCTGACAGCAGGGAGCCCGATGCAGGGCTCGAACTCACAAACCTTAAGTTCGTGACCTGAGCTGAAGCCCATGGCTCAACTGACTGAGCCACCCAGGTGCCCGTCCTGGAGTCCTTTCAATCACCCCAACATTCCACGCAGCCCCAGCACTTCTTACCGGCTCTTTCCTTTCTCCCTTACTCCTTCTCGCAGAGCCAACAACAAATGACTGACTTCCCCCCTGTACCCCGCGTTTCCTTTCCAGACCCTTCTCTGAGGCCTTTATTTTCATGATACCGTCAAGGTTATTTTTCCAAACACAGTGAGTTCTGTCTCCGTGAGGAAACCAAGCCTTTAAGAAGTTTTGAAATTTGCCCCGGGTGAAGCAGGTAGTTAAGTGACAGATCAGAACTCGTTCTCGAGAGCTGTACTGTCCAGTACGGAAGCCACGAGCCTTATGTTGCTACTTAAGTTGGACTTAACTCGAATTAAATAAAATTAAAATTTCACTTCCTTCCTCTCGCTCATTTCAGAGTCAAGGCACCGGCCACTTTATGAAACTTACAGAAGCAGCAGGTTTTTATTTATTTATTTTTTTTTTACAAATAGTTTATTGTCAAATTAGTTTCTACATAACACTCAGTGCTCATCCCCAAAGTGCCCTCCTTCATGCCCATCCCCCCCTCCCCACCACACCCATCAGTCCTCAGTTTTTGTCAGCATTCAAGAGTCTCTCATGGTTTGCCTCTCTCCCTTTCCCCCACCATTTCCCCCCTTCTTCTCCCCCTTGGTCCTCCGTCAAGTTCCTCCTAATCCTCCTATACGTGCAAACATATGGTATTTGTCCTTCTCTGCCTGACTTATTTCGCTCAGCATAACACCCTCAAGGTCCATCCATGTTGCTACACATGGCCAGATTTCATTGTTTCTCATTGCCATGTAGTATTCCATGGTATAGATAAACCACATCTTCTTGATCCATTCATCTGTTGATGGACACTTAGGCTCTTTCCATGTTTTAGCTATTGTGGAGAGTGCAGAAGCAGCAGGTTTTTAAAGAGGTTGTGTGTCCTGGCTGTCCCTGAGACACGTGCTCTGGGAGCCGGGGCGTGGATACGGATGTGCCTGTCCGCTCCTACTCTACGAGTCTGCCCTGGATCCTTTCTTCTGACCTCTCAATTCTCTTGAAGTCTCTGAATCCGTTCAAACGGCCCCCATTTCTTCCCGTGGACTTTTGACAGCAAGACGGAGGATTCATCAAGATTGAACGCCTTTCGGCCTGTGGCTCTCAACTGGGCCGCCCTTTGCAACCACCTGGGAGCTTGGGAGAATCCCGGTGCTCAGGCCCACAGAAGGCAGGTGACATCAGAATGTCTAGGGACGGGACCTGGGCATCAGCACTATCAATAGTCTGCCGCGGACTGTGATGCGCGACTCGGTCACAAGGCAGCACTGGCACGTGGGGCACCACCGCACTGCCCGGGTTCCCCGAACTGGCCGTCCCTGCGCAATGCCCTGGGATGCTTTGCCAAAATACAGATTTCCAGGCTCCCCGCCCACCAACTGAGTCACAGTCTAGAGGCTTGGGGTCAAGCTATTTGTATTTTTCTGAAGAGACATAAGAGATCTCAAGGGCACAGCTTTGCAAACATGCGCCTCCGGGCACTGGCCACCCCATAGGGACAGGGGCAGAAGTGGGCAGGGACGTAAGTGCACTTGGGGCCCACGGACCGGCTCCGTGTTGCGAACGCAGCACCTCCACGCCTGCGCTCTTGCTAATCAAACATGTTTGGGTTTTCACCTCTGCTTTCTAAAAACGGAAACTGAAATAAAGCTGGCGTCTAGAAAAGCCTCAGAGAATCCCTAGGCAGTGGACCCTCTTCCATTCACGATGCAACCTTTCTGTCTCAAGATGAATCTTTCTCCCTGGCACCCAACCCATGTTATAATTGAGACCAGTGCCCCAGCATCTGGCCTTATGCACACACAGTACGTGGTCAATAAATGTTTGGATGTGAACGGTAGATGTGTGCAAGTATTTCTGTATTCATAATTTGACATTCAAAGATTTTTTTTTTTTTAGTTTTTAATGTTTATTTGTTTTTGAGAAAGAGACAGAGACAGAGACTAGAGCACGAGCAGGGGAAGGGCAGAGAGAGAGGGAGACACAGAATCCAAAGCAGGCTCCAAGCTCTGAGCTGTCCACACAGAGCCCGATGCGGGGCTTGAACCCACAAACCGCGAGATCATGACCTGAGCTGAAGTTGGATGCTTAACCGACTGAGCCACCCAGATGCCCCGACATTAAGATTTTTTTTAAGCTCTGTTTTTCTTCAGTCCAAAGAAGTCCTTTGGACTTCTTTCAAACTAGTTCCGGTGGCACATGTTTGCACACAAAATGGTAAAGTAGAACGTAGGGAAATTATTTAAATGAACAGAAGATGGACCCTGCAAGCTGTCTAATTCATGCACTGGGAATTTGTGTCACTCCGATTTTTTTAAAGACTTTATCCTTAAGTAACCGCTACACCCAACACGGGGCTCAAACTCACAACCCCAAGATCAAGAGTTGCCTGCTCTACCAACTGAGCCAGCTGGGCGCTCCTGTCACTGCAATTTGAAACCAATTTTCTGAACTAGTTGGAAGAGCCCACTAAACATCTGTCTTCCACATATTTGTATGAATTGGGCTTTAAATACGTGTAAACTACCCAAAAGATCAAAGGAAATAGAAAAAGTGTTACCTCTCTCCGAGGGGATTGCCTTGAAGAAAGCCCAGCATTTTCAGAGCTCGGGACCCCAGCGTTTGTGGCTGTACGTGGTTGGCCTCAGTTTCCACCACTGGAGGTGGTTCACACCTGCTAATGATTCCCCCGGGGGCCCTGGAGAAAGAGGCAACGATTATTTCCAGGAAAGAGGATTTTCCTTCCATTTCCTGTTTTTTATACAATTAAAAAAAATCTATTTTTAGGCAACGATAAATTGAAGCGGACCACCTCAATTGTGAGCCTTGGGACCTCTGTGTTTATTCAGGTGGAAATCGGAGAAGAACTTTCCATCACTGCTCAAAGACAGAGGAGGTGGGCCCAACTAGTGTTCACTTCGTGGCTGGAACCCTGCTCTTTAGGGCGCCTGGGTGGCTCAGTCGGTTGAGCCTCCAACTTCGGCTCAGGTCATGATCTCATGGCTTATGAGTTCGAGCCCCGCATGGGGCTAGGTGCTGACAGCCCAGAGCCTGCTTCGGATACTGTGTCTCCCTCTCTCTCTGCCCCCTCCCGCTTGCGCCTCGTCTCTCTCAAAAATAAACATTAAAAAACATTAAAAAAAAAAAAAACCTGCTCTTTTATGGGAGCTTTATGCCAGTTTAAACTTTTGAAGATAAATATTAATCCATGATAGAATCTTTTCTCCATCACACAAGATTTTCCAGCTGCATATTCCTTTATACATTCTTCACAGATAATGGAAGACTTCGAAAATGGATCTTGTAAGTAGCTTAAGAAAATAATCCAACCATTAGAAAATAGGTATGCAGGGAAATCTATCCAGAATGGTAAACATTTGGAAACAACCGAAATGTCCTCGGAAGGAATGGTCTAGCAAATTACAATAGAGCCATGTGAAAGGATATTTGGAAGCCAATTTAAGTGTTGATTATGAAGGATAATGACCGGGAAAATGCGTATCACATAACATTTTTAAAGAACAATATGTAATCAGCACCAGAACGGTATGCCACTTCATACCCCAAGAATGACTAAAATGGAGAAGACAGCCAATAACCAGTGTGGGTGAGGGGTGCAGAAATAGAACCACCCCTTCATTGCTGACAGGGATGGAAAACGTGCTTCCTCTGATGGTCGGATAAACAAAATGTGGCACACCCCCATTGAAACTGCAGTGGAATGTGATGTGGCCGTAAAAAGGACTGAAGTACTTATAGATGCCACAATGTGGATCAGCCTTTACAACATTAGGCGAAATGAAAGAAGCCAGTCACAGAAGACCACATACTGAGTCAATCCATTTACAGGAACTGTCCAGAATAAGCACATCTATAGAGACAGAACATCTTTAGGGTTAGCAGGATTGGAGGGAGATGAGGTGTGACTGCCAGTGGGAAAGGGGGGTTTCTATGGGGACGATGGAAATGCTTTAAAAGTTATTGTGCTGGGGGTACCTGGGTGGCTCAGTTGGTTAAGCATCCGACTCTTCACTTTGGCTCAGGTCATGATCTCATGGATCGTGGGATCGAGGCCCAGGTCGGGGTCTGCACTGACAAGGCTGAGCCTGCTTGAGATTCTCTCTCTCCTCTCTCTCTGCCCCTCCCCTGCTCACACATGCACTCTCTCGCTCTCCCAAAATAAGTAAATCAACTTAAAAAAAAACTCAAAAAATATATATCTATTGTGCTGACAGTTTCACAGCTCAGTGACTATACTAACAATCACTGAGCAGAGCCTGGGTGGCTCAGTCGATTAAGCGTCCAACTTCGGCTCAGGTGATGGTCTCACGATTTATGGGTTCAATCCCTGCATTGGATTTTGAGCTGACAGCAGGGAGCCTACTTAGGATTCTCTCTCTCTCTCTCTGCCCCTCCCCCCAATAATACTCTATTTCTCAAAATAAATAAACTAAAAAAAAAAAAAAACCATTGTATACTCTGAATGGGTGAACTGCATGGTACATGAATTATATCTCAATAAAGTTGCTATAAAAAACACATCTAGTTATATGCACACGGTGTCTAGAGAAAAGCAGATCCAGACAGGAAAAAGTTCAAATTTTAAAATGTTTTGCAATGTGATTATATAATCATAATAACAAAAATAAAAAGGAATCCAATTAATGGAGAGGTATCAGTGCAGAGATCTGCAAGCTGGTTTTGTAAGCGCTCCATGTTGCCTGCAGTAAAGATTCATTGTAGCACTTTCAGGCCAGACTTACAACATTTGGGGCAGGGACTGAGGGAAGAGAAGACAACTCTCCCCTAGAAGTCAAAGGTAGTAGAATAGATTAGAAACGTGACTGGCAGGGGCGCCTGGGGGGCTCAGTTGGTTAAGCTCCCGACTTTGGCTCAGGTTATGATCTCACCACTCGTGGGTTCGAGCCCCGCATCAGGCTCTGTGCTGACAGCTAGCTCAGAGCCTGGAGCCTGCTTCCGATTCTGTGTCTCCCTCTCTCTCTATGTCCCTCTCCAATCTGTGCTCACTCTCTCTCGCTCCCAAAAATAAATATTAAAAAAAAAAAAGGCGACTTACAAACACACAGTAGGTCCATAAGAATCATTAGCCAAGCAGATATGTCTTGGGTTATATACTGAGTCCCCTCTCTCTCCTCCCCATACTCTCCCTAACAGTTTCATTCTCACCTATAACCTTGACTCCCTTCTGTAGTACAGATTTGCCAGTCTATTTACGGCACAGAGCTCTTTGCGGAGTTTGACCCCTGTAGCCATCTGCCTCTTATGAATAATAACTAGGGGCACCTGGGTGGCTCAGTCAGTTGGGCATCTGACTCTGGCTCAGGTCATGCTCTCATGGTTTGTGAGTTCAAGGCCTGCATCCGGCTCTGTGCTGACAGCTCAGAGCCTGGAGCCTGCTTCCAATTCTGTGTCTCCCCCTCTCTCTCTGCCCCTACCCCACTTGCACTCTGTCTCTAAAAAATGAATAAACGTTAAATTTTTTAAAAAATAACAACTATAAAGTTTATTACGAAACTGTGTTCACTGGTATTAACCCTGTTCTCTTAGAATCAGCACTTGCAAGAATACCTTTGACGGGGCTTTTTTTTTTTTGGACACAATACAAGCTTGTTTATGTGGACATCGTACCCAACACAGGTGTCAAGCTAGTGGTAACATGGCAGAGGAACGTGAAAGGTGGGGGAAGGGATGTAATAGTGCCCTGTAGGCTGGTCACTTCTGAATGTCCACTTGGAGCCCAAAGCAGGTGCCTGCTCGAAGACAACTCCGCCCTGCAAACTCTTTCCCTTCCTACCACCCAATTATGAAATAATAATGCTGAGACTGTCAAGAGTTGGGTGAAGCAAATGATGTCAAGGACCCCGACAAGAAGGCATGAATGCCTCAAAATAGAAAGAGACATATTTCAGTGCTAATTAGCTACTTGGCACTGTGTTCATGCTCTACTTGCATGAGCCCATTTAGACCTCGTATCACCTCCACGGTGAGTGTTCATAATACCTACATTTTCAGATCGATCCAGGCTAGTAAGGTGCTCGTAAGGTGCTAACGGTTTCACAGCTAGGAAGGGGAGGAACAAGAATTCTAAAACAGAGCCTCACTCTGTAGATCAGGGTTCCTTCACCTCAGCACTAGCGACCTTTGGGCCCAGATAACACTGTGCTGTGAAGGCTGTCATGTGCACTGTAGAAGGTTTAACAACACTGGTGACCTCGATCCATTAGATGTCAAAAGCAACGCCCGAGTGGTGACCATCAGGAATGTCTGCAATGTTGCCACACGTCTCCTAGGGGGTAAAATTACCGCCAGTTGAGAACCACTGCTATAGACGGCCGGGGCAGGGGAGGGCTAGTTTAGAGATTAAATAAAAGGCCAATCTATGGTAACTAGTAAATAGCCCAACCTGTATTCAAACCTCGGATGACCTGATGCCATATGCTCTTTGGCTGTATTGATCAGTATGGCAGAAAAACCAAGAGCAGAGAAAAAGAAAGGAAGAAGAAATGAAAACAAATACACTTACTCTTTTGGGCTGATTTGCTGTTGTTTGAAGCAAAAGAAACAGAAACAATCCCTAAAGGCTAATAAGGGACGGGTAAAGATAGGTAAAGAAAGAATCCGCGGTGTACTTAAGCTTACCTAAGAGTACACAGAGATATTCTCGAAAGCAGTGTTTCCCAGACTACCTATTAGAATCACCTACTGAGCTTAAAAAGTACTGATAGCTGAGTCCCAGCCAGGAGAGATTCTAATTTAATTGGTCTGGGATGTGGCCTGGGTTTAGGGTTTTTAAAAGCTCTCCAAGTGCTGCTAGTATGAATCCAAAACTAGGGACCGCTGCTATAAATTATTCAACTAGTACTTTATTTCTATGGGTCTTATCAATTATGTATAGTAAACTGATTGCACTTGTTTAACCTAATAGAAAACCAAACGGTTACCTAATAAATTGGGTACATATATTATCATCAACATTCATTGATCATCATCAAGTTTGTAGAGGCTCATTGCATTCTCCAGCCAGAACGGAAGGCATTCTCTAGTTGCCAACTTTTCGGCCATCTTGTTTCCCATCATCATTTCCAGGAGAAAATGAACAAAAAAGTTGGAAATGTCATTACTCATTTCACAGTCGTTCACAACACTGTAAAACTGTCGTGGAAGACATTTCTTTTTCATTATTGGGTACAATGTGCTTTGGAATGGTTTCAGGGCTCTCAACACTTTCTTTTGGATTGTTCCAGTATTTTTGATTAGGTGATTTTTCTACACGTTGACCTTGTCCTTACCACCATGAACAATCCAGAATTCACGGGATCAAATGCAACAAATGCATTTCTACTATGGGATTTATTCAGAGAACAACAGGACACTGTAGATTTTTATAAACTAACCTTCAAACCATGGGAAAGATGACCATTTTCTCAACTTGCTTTCTATGACAATGACCAGCAAATCTTGTGTAATGTAGATACAATACCGCTATTCATGCCAAATATCCTCCCCTTCGGTCCCTGGGGAGTCTACACCTGCACACGGTAAGCAAGAATACAGTATGGACCTTCTAATCATTTCTCTAGTACTGACAATCATTTCTAATGACATTGGACAAAACTTTGTCCAGCAATTTGCATTGATTCTTAGAAGATGGTCACTCCTCATACACTGATCTAAGTGTAAGTCACTCCTTACACGTTGATCCATGGAATCCATAAGACTCCTCAGAATTAAGCAAAAGAAATCAAGAATTATGTTCCATTACAAGTTATCTTTCAACCACTACTCCGAAGATTCGGGAATGGGTTTGCTTATTTTGTTTTGTGGTTATTGCCAATGTTGTTGGGTCTTTTTTGGAATGAAGAGAAGGCTGGGAAGGGTCACGAGTTTTCCCAGGTCCTGGAAGTGTGTAAATAGTTCCAAGAGCAGGGTGGAAGTCAAAAAATTATGCCAGAAACTCTCTTCAAAAGAGTGTCTACACATCCCTTGTGGCTAGCATGGAATTGGACTCTTTAGTCTCCAGAACCAAAGAAAATTAGCACTGACCCTCGACAGCAGAAATAACTGAACTCATATAACACATATACTCCTAGAGAGTTATGTGTCATTGAATGACATGTCATTCGATTTTAATTGCACAAATGGTCCACTCCTACAGTTAACCCTTTGCAAACAAACAAAGCATCTGGCAACCTGCTTTATATGTTAAAAAGATGCCTTTTAGGGGCACCTGGGTGGCTCAGTGGGTTAAGTGTCATATTCTTGATTTTGGCTCAAGGCACGATCTCACAGTTCATGAGTTCAAGGCCCGCATCGGGCTCTGCGCTGATGGTGCACAGCCTGCTTGGGATTCTCTCTCTCCCTCTCTGTCTGCCCCTCCCCTCCCGTCCCGTCCCATCCCTGCTCATGCTCCTCATGCTCGCTCTCTCTCTCAAAATAAATAAGTAAACATTACGTATATGTATGCCATTTATCGGTTTGCTAGGGGGAAGATCCTTGAATCACATAAATTATTATTTTCTACTTTATTTTGTGTAACTTCTGCTCTTTCTCATTCCGTCGCTCCTTTGTAAGCTGGAGGTGAACACGGCCCAGGATGAAGTCTGCGGGTGGAAGGAGAGTGACTCAGAAGAAGTATGGGGCAGATGCAAGCGTGCAGGGTTTTGCCGGCTATTGACTGCTTGGCTCTGCTTGCAGTTTCCATTGATTTGTTGGCATTGACTGGATCTACTACTGCGATGCTTTGTCTCAGAGAGCCAGTTTTTTGTTTTTTTGGTTCTTTTTGAGAGCCAGTGTTTTATTTTCCCTGCAGCGGCACGTCCCTGGTGCATAGGTGGTTTCCTGGAGACCTCAAAGTAGCCAGGAAACAGCCAAGGGTGAAGACATAAGCCAAAATACCTCCAAGCAACTACAACAGATATGGCCAAGTCTCCACTGTCCAAACACTTCATAAATAGGAAAGCCCTCTGCTGCTCTCTGCACATAGTTCTAGGAAACTCTCCTCTGTGATTTTCTAGCAAAGCACGTCAGAAACTGCAAATGTGTTGGGAGGTTGGAAAAGAAGGGTTGCCAAAGGCTGCGACCCTGGCCACCGTGGAAATGACATCTGATAGACTGCAAGAGAGAAGAAGACCAAACAAAACATGAAAACCTATAAAAACAAGAATCACGGTATCGAAACTCACAGACTGAATCATGCCACGAAGAGGCAAATCACCCCGGACTTGAACTGCATGTGAGAAAATCATTGGATTCCAGCGTGGGAGAGAAACTGACCTCCATCCCGGGAAGCCTGAGAGAAAAAGACAAGAACAAGGTTTGTTCAGGAAACCGTTGGAGAAGGCAGGAAGTATGCGATACATTTTAGAAAGATTTCTCGCCCAAATGGTTTCGCTGTCGTTTTTGTATTTAAATGAGTAAAGGGAAGGGGGGCGGGGGAGATGTTTTACTTTTTAAGCAGTTAAAAAAAAAAAAAACTGTAACAGAAAAAAGAGACTCAGATCCAGAAGTCATTTAAATATGCCACATGTTCCTTACCATGCAGGATACGGGAGACGTTACCGGATTTCAAACAAAGCATGAAAATCTCTTTAGAAATGTCATGTTCTGCAAATACCACTATAACAGCGATAACGTGATTCCCGAAGGAGAGAGACACACACAGAGGCAGAGAGATACAGAAAGAGAGAGACCACTAACTCTTCGACATGTCATCTTTCTTGCCATTTTTCCCCCCAGCCACCTATCCACATTCCAGGATCCTAAATTGCTTCCAATTTTACTAATTATCCAAAACCAATTTTTAAAAAAGAAACAAACAAAAAGCTCTTTCCTTTTGCCTTGTTGCATCCGAGAGAGCAAGATGGATCAGCAGCAGTTCTACGGGAGCCCTCCGAGGAAACTGGGCCGGGGTCCTCGGTCTTGCCGCTTCAGCTCAAACCGCACCCCCCCACCCCCAGCCACTCCCCACCCCGGGTCTGATCCGCAAAGAAGGCCTCAATGTGTGCCACCAGTGTGTCAGTCAGCACTCGAGGGATACAGGCTTCAGCAAACTGGATTAGGTGACCTTCCTTGAACGGGTCATTCAGGGTCCCTACCTCAACTGCAGATACCCAGCATAGCTACCTTAATGCGGGCTCTTCGTGGATAAAATAAAAATACTTCAATTATGAGTGCTTTAAAGAAAAGAGAGAGAAAGAAAGAAGCAGCCCAAAATGGAGTCATTGGCAACCCCCCCCCCCATGGCAAACCCATACTTCGTAAATTTCACCTTCTGCAGGAAAGAGCCCTTTTAAGTCAGATTGAAACTGATTGGCATCTCATTGGAGTCCTCTGCAGAATAAAAACACTCCTATTCCCTCCCCCCCCCACCAAACAAGAAGTAACAATCCTTTCTTTTCTTTTGCTAATAACTTTAGGCCCCACCCTCCTTCCTGTGAAAACCTTCCAGTCCATACACCTCCTCGAGTCTCTCTCTCCACTACTTGTTAGCTGGGATACGGCTCCATTCGGGAATCACTAACTCACTGATCTCTTTTTATTTTTTAATGTAAACTCTACATCCGGCTTGGGGGTTGAACTCCGAGGCCCTGAGTCGGAGGGTCCACTTGACTGAGCCAGCCATGCGTCTCCAGATCTTTAAATTCCCTCGGTTGAATTTTGGGTTTTAACACAATACTGTAATAAACATCTGTATCTATGTAGGTAGATGTATATAGCTATTACGTTCTTTTACGGTTCTGAATTACTATCACAGGATAAATTCCCCAAAATGGAATTCGAAATCTATCTAAAGTTAGCCCTGTATCTGAAACGTGACTTGCTTTACAGGTGGGCTTACCGCTAATCAAGACCTCCCACCCCCCAGATTAGCCTCAACCTAACCTTCCACTTGGAGCCGGCATCCTCACACTGCTCTAAGCGGCCCAAGAACCCGGGGCCCCTGAGTGGCTAGGTCGGTTGAGCCTCGGACTTCAGCTCAGGTCACGATCTCAGGCAGGGTTTGGGAGTTTGGCCCCACTTTGGTCTAGCCGCTGACCTTGGGCTTGCTGCTGACAGCACAGAGGCTGCTGCCGATCCTCTGTCCCCCCTCTCTCTGCCCCTGCCCCGCTCGGCCTTTCCCTCTAAAAAAATAAATCAACATTTTTTTAAAAAATGTTTTTTAATTGCCCAAGAACCCAGAAATTTGTTCTTCGCAGAGAAAGCTAGAGCCCTTTGCTGCCATCTGGCGGACGTTGGGTGACGGCGTCTGTGGTGTCGGTTGCTTCTGTATTAAGGCAGAGATGACCCCTGCTCAGGAGGAGCGCGTGTCCGCAGCTCTTACACCTGAGCACACGTCACCCATCTGTGAAAACGGCCCAGCGGGCATTATTGTTCCTCTCTGAACAGATGAAGACAGGCTCTGAGGACTAGTCCCTTGACCCAGGCCACACAAGCAGTAAGGGACAAAGCCAGATCGCCCATCCCCTAGGGCTGTTTTGTCCCTGTCACCACATGAGCTCCGAGGGCATGAGATCCGTGCCAAGCAAAATCTGAAAACATGCGGGGTGGGGCACAATATTAACCTGATTTTTTCCCCCATTAGCTATAATACTGCACAATATATATATGCAGGTGTCCTTTACTTCTGTGTCATGACCTATAAAATATCTCGTGAGAACAGAAAACATGCCATCCGTGAAATTATGCTCTAAAAAAAACTCCTTACACGTTGTTGGGCTCAAATGATCTTAGCCAGTTGAAATTAACAGTATTATTTGGAGATTAACGTGATCCTGAGTTTATTGAAGAGAACTTTTTTTTTTACATGGGAAAGAGTAGAGTTGGAAATGCAGTCTACAGCCAACACCTTGTTGAACTTTAGATGTACGGTCCCACTCGTGTACATGCGACGACATAGGTCATTAGTGTCTGGCTGTGAGATTCATGCACTTCCCCGGTTACTTTCTGAAGTATTTCCCCATCACTAACTATCCAGCTCTGCCCTCTGCTGGATGAAGATGGGTGCTGTTTTGCAGAGCTCTGCACAGACAACGTGGTGCCTTTTATATCTTATCTATTTAAGCAAAAATGTTTCAGTACTTGAATTCTGAGTAACATTTCGTAATTAGTTGGCTCTATCTCACACCAATCCCCTAATCCTCTTTATAAATTACTATTCAAGAATCTCATCCACCGAAGACTCAAAACACTGTTAAAAAGATTAGCTCAGCACTGTTAGTATTTATCAGCTGATACTAACTCTTGTGACTTCTCAAAAAAAAGTACCCATAATTCAACATGAAAGTGTAAATATGGGTTAATCTTTTTGGAGTTTCCCACGTCTCAAGAAAATGCTTAACGAATCCTTTCGTTAGTGTTTACGCTTGCGACTTAAATACCCAAATAACCGCAATCCTTGTCCCATTTCATTTCATTATTTCATCGAGCCAGTGTTTTTTCCCATGTAGGATGCTAGGTTTTGATGACACAGAGCCAACTAAAACATGGCCCCGATTCTCAGGAGGCTTATGGCTGAGTGGAAGATGCTGAGAAGTAAAGCGACAATTGTAGAGTAGCGCATGGCATGAACACTGGGGTGGCCCAGATACCCCTTGTAGTGAAGGACTTGGCGCTCCACACACAGGAAGCCACCTCACCCAACGCCAGGCGGCTTTCCGGGGGGCGGTGGGGCGCCCTGGCCGGGGACCCCCCCCCCCCCCGTGGGAGAAGAATGGCCAGCCCATCCCCACCCAATGGGCAACAGCTCAGAAGGGCCATTCTAGCTCCGGGGATGCCTGTGGGGTCCGTGAAGTGTGTTGTCTGGAGACAATGTCTGGAGACATTTTCGGTCATCACGACTGGGGGAGGTGGGGGAGGAGAGGTGTGCGCGCGCGCACAGGATGGTGTTGGCATCTAGAAGGTAAACGTCCCGCAAGGCACAGGACGGCCCCAACAACACAGTAGCGCCTGGCCCAGAAGGTCAGCGAAGTCCGGCTGAGAAACCCCGTTCTGCCCCATCCTACTTACTCCCTTTCCCTTTCCTGGGTGTCGCCGCCAAGGTCATCTCTTCATAATCTCCCTCCTCCCTAAACTCCATCACGGAGCCAGCTCTCTGGGGAAGAGTTGCAGGGAAACCAGGCAGCTTTCTCTGTGCACGTGTAAGAAAAAGAGTGTGTCTGTGTTGAAAATTATTAGCATAAAGCAAAAGTACAAGGATATGCACTCATTATAAAGGCGGTTCGTTTAAAGTCATGGGGTTGGGAGGGTTTCTTGGCGTTTCCCTTGGTGCTTAAGTGTCTTCTGAGATATGTGGATTTCTTCTTGTGTCTTGCTCTGTGCACTAAGCGTGTGTTACTGTGCAGTTGGGGGCGGGGGGGAGGAGTGTGGGAACTGCAAGAAAGAAAAAAAAAGAAGACAGAGCCCATAGTATCAGACAGTGCAGAGGCCAAGTAACAGTGGGCAGGAGACGGGAAGAAGTCAGCAGAGAGCCTCAGGGTCACAGAGAAACGGCAGCGCGCTCAGTGGAAGGCAGGCGAGGAAACCTAGGTAGCCCACTTTCCATAGAAGCAGGACGAAAAAGAGAAGGGGAAAGAATAGGAAGGAGAGAGAGGTGAAAAATCAACCAACACAACTGTAAAGATCGGAGAGGCCGAGCAAGGCTGATGCTAATGGGGACGGGGCTGGGGAAGGAAAAGTGCCCTCCCCCCACCCCCCACCCCCACCCCCGCCACCCCCGAAGATGCAGGATTGGATCCAGAGAACAGGAGCGTGGATCGGCCTAAACTGAAGCCAGGATCCCTCTTCCTCTAAAACAAGAGGCCAGGTGAGCGTGGAGCTCAGAGGGCGCTGCGTTTGGAGGTGAGGACACACCCGCCCCGGTCATTTATTTGCATTTTTGTCCGGAGTGGCGGGGGGGGGGGGGGGGGGGGGGGGGG
Organism: Hyaena hyaena; assembly: GCF_003009895.1. Lineage (NCBI taxonomy): Eukaryota > Metazoa > Chordata > Mammalia > Carnivora > Hyaenidae > Hyaena > Hyaena hyaena. The sequence continues at coordinate 695,058 of NW_024080712.1, read as the reverse complement.
GGGGGGGGGGGGGGGGGGGGCGCGAAGGAAGGGTCCGGAGGGGGGGGCAAAGCTCAAGGAGACCAGGAAACTCAGAAGGGGCCCTCAGGGGGAGTCAGTGCTCCTGGGAGCCTTGATGTAGAGAACAAACGCAAAAGAAATGTAGAAAAAAACTAAAAAATTAAAATAAAGAAAATAAAGAAATGTAGAAAACATGAAATCTTCCAACTTGCAGCCCATGGACAAGTCCTTGAGACCCGCAGGGTGACCTTCCCCCGGGGCTCAGCGGCCTCAGTGTGAAGGCTTTGCTACAGGCGAAAGGCAACCTTAGCTTGACATTAGCCCAACCTCCCGGATCCTGTAAATCTCCTTTTCCTTATAAAAATTCCTTTGGAAACTTCCTTTATCTCCACCCCCGAAGATAATATGTTAGCCATCATCCTCCAAGCATATGGCCCCCGATACACATCTGAAGCGTGTCAGGACTGAGGTTTTAGTACTAAATGGCCTTTTCCTAACGGCACCTAGCCCTCGAGGTCCTGGAAACCCTGCTCCCAAATTCCTTACTTAGAGACTTAGGCCCTCCCACACCCCCTCCCAACGCAGAAGTATATAATCAGTCGCTCTTCACACCCCCCGTGCAGCTCTTTCTGCCCACGGGTCCTGCCCCACCCCGGCCTTTCATAAAACCACCAGTTTTGCACCGAAGACGTCTCAAGAATTCTTTCTTGACCGTTCGCCCCCAAACCCCAACATTTCACATCTAAAATGACCATCTTTGGGGCGGCTGGGTGGCTCAGTTGGTTGAGCATCTGACGTCGGCTCAGGTCATGATCTTCCCGGTTTGGGAGTTCGAGCCCCACAGCGGGCTCTGTGCTGACAGCTCAGAGCCTGGAGCCTGCTTCAGGTTCTGTGTCTCCCTCTCTCTCTGTCCCTTCCCCTGCTCGCACTGTGTCTCTCAATCTCTTCCAAAAAGTAAATACACATTTTTAAAAATGTTTCAGTGCCCTTCCTTCATGCAGCTCCCAGGTAGGAACTCAGAGGACTGTTTGCGGGTGCCTCAGCACGGCTCACTGCACCCAGGCAAGGCGGCTGGCTCCTCACCAGCTTCTCCACAACACTCAGGCCGCAGAGGGGGCCCGGCGGTGGGGACACCCAAAAAGCCCCCAGAAGATGAGCCATGGCGTCCCACACCGAGCGCGATCATCCCCAGAAGGCCGGGGAAGTGGATGTAGAGTTTCTTTAAATCCCCGACGGCAAGGGAATCTACAGAGGCCATTGCCTAAAGCCGGTACTGCCGAGGGTGAGAAACCCTAATTTAAAGAGCTCCTCGTCCGCAAGGACCCTTAAGGTTTTGCTAAAACCCACGTAAAGGTTATTTATAATTTGAGGTGTCCGCCCAAGCAAGTGAAAGACCATCTCAGGCAAGAGGGAGTGAAGAATGGTAGGATTTACAAACGTCCACCAGATGGCGATATAACACAAGGAGAAAATCCAACCCGCCGCCTCCGTTTCAGAATCCACTTTCTCTGGTCAGCCATCTGGGGTAACACCGCCCATCCTTTTCAAACGGGAGCCTCACTTTTTAGGTACGCAGTGTTTCCCACCACCAATATGTTTATGCAAATGAATTAAAATGAATAATGACTGCGCCTTCTGGGTGGCTCTGTCGGTTAAGGGTCCGACTCTTGATTTCGGCTCAGGTCATAATCTCACAGTTCGTGAGGCTCTGTGCTCATAGCATAGCACCTGCTTGGGATTTTCTCTCTCCCTCTCTCTCTACCCCTCCGCTCCCCCGCCCCAAATAAACTTTAGAAAAAAATGAATAATGACTAGGGGCGCCTGAGTGTCTCAGCCGACTAAGCGTCTGACTTCAGCTCAGGTCATGATCTCATGGTTCATGAGTTTGAGACCTGAATCAGGCTTTCTGCTGTCAGTGCAGGGCCTGCTTCGAGTCCTCTGTTTCCCTCTCTCTGCCCCTCCTCCATCTCACACATACTCTCTCTCTCTCTCAAAAATAAACATTTTTTTAAATGAATAATGACTAAAACAGTCTGGAAGATGAAAAGAACACGGTCACGTCTTCGGTCATCTGCGGAGTTTCCATTCCCTGCGGCAACAAGGGGACGGGAGAATCTTCTAGCATCTTGTTGCCTCCTTTCAGGAACTTTTAGCTGGACACCTGGCCAGCAGACAATTCCAAGACTCCTTTGCCCTTAGGATGGCTGATTGATGAATTTCTGGCCACCAGTGGGACTGTGCCCTCCGGGGGACATTTGGCAACTTCTGGAAACATTCTTGGTTGTCCTACTGGAGGATGCCTCTGTCATCTAGCGGGTAAAGGCCAAGGATGCGACTCAAATCCTACAGTGCTTAAAAAAGCCTCAAAAAAGAACACAGAACTATCCAGCCCCAAATATGAACTGTGCCCAGGTAGAAAACCCTACCTTAGAGGGAAGGGGCATGCCCAGCTTCCCCTCCCCCTCCTTCCCACTGGCTGGAAGAAAGGTACAGTGGTGTCTCATCTTTGACCACGTGGGCCCAGGCAACAAACCAGGGAGCATGGAGCTACAAGAGAGGTGAAATCGGAGTCCCTGGCCCCACCTTTGGACACCTTATTACACCCAGAGGGACAGAAATAGATTTTCAAGAGTTTGAGCCACTCTCCTTCTGGGTCTCCGTGACAGCAAAGTAATATCCTATTTAACAGCATACTTACTCCTACTTCTCTGCTAACTGCCCGAGACTTGTCCACTGGCAGCCTGCTCTGTTCTGCCCCTCACACGGGACCCCCTGAGCTCTTTCGACCTGCTATCTTACCCCTCTTCTCTCTTCCCTTCCTCCCCGGATGTGGTTTCTGCCCTAAGGCAGAGATTCCACGAGGCTCAACTGATTGGTCAGCCTCAATCCATATCTGTCCGGGCCCAGAAGCCACCACACTCCTGCCACGGCCTTCCCATTCTATCCACAGACGTCTCATTCCGCCCACGTCCATTTTCTAAACAGGGGAGCAAGAGTCCCGTCTAAAATAACTCCCCTCAATATACACACCGTTTCCGGCCCTTACCCCGCTTTATGTTCTTCATTTAACTGATATATACAAGGACACTATTTATCTGTTTATTGTCTATGCTCTACTCAACAGAGTGTTACTTTTATGAGGTCAAAACCTGTCTTGTTCACCACTGTATATCTGGTAAATAGAATACCATTGTCCGACAGAAATATATAAACATATGACGCACAGAACACAGTTCATTTCAAATGTTCTAGCAGTGGGCGCCTGGGTGGTTCCCTTGGTCCGTCCTCCAACTCCTGATTTCCGCTCAGGTCAAGAGCACACAGGTCTTGAGCTGGAGTCCCGCATCCCACTCGTGCTTGGGATTCTCTGTCTCCCTGTCTCTCTCTGCCCTTCCCCTACTCACCTTCTCTCTCTCTCTCAAAAATAAATAAATAAAAATTGTAAATGTTTTAGCAGTCACATTAACCCAGCGAAAAGACAAAGGTGAAATTCGTTTTAATCTCATTTTATCTAAACAGTCCTTCCCTAACATGTTATTACCAGTAAAGTGAGGTATTTTACATCCTTTGTCTCATAGTAATTCTTCAAAATCCACTGTGTGATCTACCCTCACAGCATACTTCAGTTCAAACTACCACATTGCAAGCTCGCAACAGCCAGGTGTGTCTCCTGGCTTCGAGAGACAACGCAGATGTAGAATAATCCCTCACACATAGCAGACATCCATGACGTATTTGTTAATCTTCTATACTGCGTGATTCTTCTGTGGCAGAGGAATAACGTGGTCATAGCATCCACACCATGGGTAGAGCCTAACGGACTTAGGCCTCTCCTCCTATTAAGGCATTTATATTTGTTTGGCTTTCACTTTTAAAAATAAGTCTGCAAAGAACACCTGGCTTAACGGCTGTCTTCCCTCGGAATAAATTCCCAGAAGTGAAAATTTTAGGACAAAAGTATTCCCCCTTTCAGGGTTATTGCCGTGGTTTTCCAAATTACCCCAGTGGGTTTTGCTCGGTTATTAATGAATCCCTGCGAGGCTAACAGGGCGGCTGTTGCTGATAATGATCGTGATCCAAACGGTGTTAATAGGTACTCATTCCGGTCGGCTATGTCGTACGAGGCACGGTGCGCTGGGGACTGTGCGCATCTTATGCGCGAGAGCCCGAGGCGGCTCGCAAGGTTAATAAGCTAAAGGCTAGGATCGCACTCGGACTAGATTCGGGTGGCTGTTTCCAAAGGCTGGGCGTGTCCTGGGCCACGACCTTTCGCCTTGCTAGTTTTTTAAAAAATAGGAAAGGCTATCTAAAGACAGGAGGGGGAAGACGAGAGAGCTGAGAGAAGGGCGAAAAGTCGAAAGTCGAGACAGCGGCGCGGGGCCAAAGGGGTGCAGAAACGACCCTCCTCTTCCGGCGCCGCCACACGGAACGGCGCAGGTACAGCCGCCCCACCTGGCGCTGGGGACGCGGGAGTCCCACCCCGTCCTCCCCGCCCTCCTCCAGCCACCCCGACGCTCCGCCCCAGGAGGTGGAGCCTCATCTCGCGACCGTTCCCCACGTGGCGTAGAACGCAGCGCGGACGTGGCGTCAGCGGCGGCGAGCCCGAGACTTCCGGCGGCGCGCCTCACGTGACCCGCGCCGGAAGTGCATTTCTGGTCTCCCGGGCAACAGCCCCTCCCGCCCGCGCCCCTTCGTTCTCCTCACAGGAAGTAGGTCCATGTTCGCCCACCGCCCGCGATCAGCAAGCTACGAGCCCACGAGGTGACTCCGGGGACTGCTGGGTTTCCTTTGGGGAGTGAGGGAGGAGCCTGGAGGCCCCGGAACCTGGCTTCTTCTGATGCCGGGAGAGCCGAGGGCTTGGCTGCCCCGTTGTCGTACTTAGCATCATCCCGCGGGGCCCGTGAGATTCCTGTCACTGCTGGTTCACTTGTGACGGAGAACCGGTTCCAGAGACTCAGTTCTGCCGCGCTTCGGAATCAGCGGAAGACTTTTAAGAACCCTGATGCCCGGGCCCCCATCCCAGCCCGTTTAAATTCGAGTTTCTGGAAGTGGGGCCCAGGCATCGGTGTTTTTATTAAAGCTCCCCCCCGTGATTCCGAGGTGCCGAGTAACGCTGTGGTTAAGCCAGGTCCGGAAAGTGAATACGGACTTGGGCCGTGCCGCCCACGGCAGCCTCATCCTTGGAGGGGTGCCTGCAGTATTGGCCCGTCTACTCAAAACTTGGCGTTTTCGTTCTTCACCTCACACCTTGACCTCTGTGGGAGATCAGACATTTTGGTGAAAGTTACCTGGGGAACATTTGGCACCTGTGGTCTTTTAGGCGCCTTATCTGTGAAGGTGGAGAACGTCTTTGCTCACTTTTCTTCCTCGGTAACGAAGTGGAGTTGAGCCAGGGACCGAAGACGTACCCGTTAGCTCTGAAATCCTAGGAGTCCCTTAGTATAGATCACGTGGTTCCGAGCAACTGTATCGTTTTCAGGAATGATTTTTAAAGTTGTTTCCTAGGCTGGGTTCTGTATTCAGCCGTTTTGCACCGCAAGTCAGAACAACATTACTCGAAAGTCTAGACTAAAGATTAATAACACTTCTGGGTTTATTTACTCAGGGTTTCCAGGATTTCTGGGCTGGAGGTAACCTTTACAAATACAACTTCTATAACACAGTTTATAGCAGCCCCATCGGGATGGCAATGGAAACGGATACCATGTATTTTTAAAGATCATGGGTTAGTAACTTGGGATGGTGTAACCAAAGGCAGGTTCACAGTACGGTGTACAAACACAGATCTGTGTTTGTAGCTGTCCTGGGGAGGTATACAAATGAAAGCTCCAGAGACAAATTTTCATTCTAAAACTGTTCGGCAGACGATGAAGGCTTATTTTGTTTTTTAGGATCCAGCATTTAAGGGGTGAGATGAGAATAGGGGGAAGTGGTGGAATTGAACAGTTAAGGCCAGAGTGGAGGCAGAAGGTATTACAAACTAGGTGCGGAACTCTTAGAGCGCCCCCTCTCCCACAGGAAATCCAGCCATAGAACAGTTGGACAAGTGACGAAACGGCCTAACTGCAGTTGATCAAAGATCAGATGAAAATAGTTTTGAAATTTTTTTTTAATGTTTTATTTCTAGGAGAGAGAGAGACAGCATGAGCAGGGGAGGGTCAGAGAGAGAGGGAGTCACAGACTGAAACAGGCTCCAGGCTCTGAGCTGGCAGTCAGCACAGAGCCCGACGCGGGGCTCGAACCCACGAACCGCGAGATCATGACCTGAGCGAAAGTCGGACGCTTAACCGACTAAGCCACCCAGGCGCCCCGAAAATAGTTTTGAAAACATGTTAGTGGGGCGCCTGGGTGACTCCGTTGGTTAAGCCTCTGGCTCTTGATTTCGGCTCAGGTCATGATTTCACGTGGTTCATGAGATCAAGCCTGGCATCCAGCTTGTGTAAATTCAGAAAAGACAGCGATGAAATGGAATGGAATTTACCATGTATGTGTTTATACTTGAAATAGAGCTCCTGAAATCTACTGGTGTTTTTCACCACTTTAAACTAGGCATGGCTTTTGCTGATACGCTCTGAACTTGCTCTGAACTTGCATAAGCCGCCTGTTCAACCTTTATGCCTTTACAGTCAGGCTAGGTTTTGATACATGATGGATACGCTTGCAGGGTGGTTTCCTCTTTTGAGCTGTTACTATTATGTCCTTCTTAGTGACCCCAGTTTTCAACCGCCCCCATTGCCTGTCGCTCGCAAGTCACCGGGTAACTTTGTTTTTGAGTGGCCTCGTATTCACTTAAGATTCTGATGTTAGCCACGTGGGGATTTGGTGAACTTGCAGATAAATCCACTCACAAGTCCATCACCCTGCTGACATATTAAACAATGCTATTCTGTGTGTGGAATGTTCTTTGTTTTGTTTTGTTTTGTTTTAAGAACGCCTAACTACATCCTTTCAGTCTCTGTCCGTCCCCGTGCAGTGCCTCCTTTGTGACATTACTTCTCAATGCATCAACCAGGAGAGAGGAAATTGGGGTTTGGGGTTGAAGGGATGAAAAGGAAATAAAACTTTTTTGGCTCCCTCGCCCATCAGTTTTAATGATAGTCGTTATAGACAGAGAGGTACGGGCTTTCTGAACTCAGTGGCGTGTGCCCTTGTAAGAGGCCTGTGTCCGGCCGAGACGTAGAGCCTGGACTCCTGAGGGTAGGAGAAGACCATTCGGCCTTGAGCCATCTTTTTTTTTTTTTTTTTTTTTATGTTTATTTAGTTTTGAGAGACAGAGTGTGAGTGGGGGACGGGCAGAGAGAGAGAGGGAGACACAGAATCCAAAGCAGGCTCCAGGCCCCAAGCTGCCAGCACACAACCGGATGCGGGGCTGGAACCCATGAACTGTGAGATCATGACCTGACCCCAAGCCAGACACTTAACCAGCTGAGCCACCCAGGCGTGCCTTCAGCCATCTTTGATGTCCACAATACAATACCCAGCAGGGACCACGCTAAGCCACAGGAGGGAGCCCATGAGGGCACCGTGTGGCCATTGAGGTTGCCCTCGGGCAGCTGGGGGTTGGGGGCAGAAGCCATGCTGTCAGAAAACCTCCTTTTATTATCTTGGTTGAGGAAGTTCCTACTGGTACCTGCGTTATTGGAAGATATCTTCTCTGAGTGAGTTATTACTGCAGATACAGAAATCCCTTAGAACCACACGACCCAATTTACATAATTTACTGTTCTCATTGTACCTTCACTTATTCTGCCCAGTCTCTACCGGACCCCCTTCTACCCTGAAACATATACTGAAGGCCTAAATCAGACCCCCCAAAGTACCGGGTTCAGAGAGCCCGGTCACTGGGAGCCTAATCAGAAAGGGTTGACTGCAGGGCCTTTAGGCAGCGCATTAACGATTGACTTAATGGGTTTCTATGCAAAAAAATCAAAGCAAGTGAGTTTTCAGGTGTTTAATGTTCAGAATTCTATTGGAAAAGGAGACTAGAGGGGCACCTGGGTGGCTTAGTCGGTTGGGCGTCCGACTTTCGCTTAGGTCATGATCTCGCGGTTCGTGGGTTCGAGCCCCGCGTCGGGCTCTGTGCTGACTGCCAGCTCAGAGCCTGGAGCCTGTTTCAGAGTCTGTGACTCCCTCTCTCTCTGACCCTCCCCTGCTCACGCTGTCTCTCTCTCTCTCCTAGAAATAAATAAAACGTTAAAAAAAAAAAGGAAAAGGAGACTAGAGAGGAAGGTCCAGTTGCAGTGTACATTATTGTTTGCGAGGAATTTGTGTTTTTGTCTTATTGGTTGGGACGACATGTCCTGTATCCTGTTTTTATAGGAATATAAATATGCTGTTAAAAGTATACGACATCACTACCTTTTGATAAAGCCGCGTTACTTATTTGTGGAAGTTCTTAATTTCATGGAAAATAGTTCGGCTTTTCTCGTTGAAAATAACAAAGCTCTCGCCTGTCATCCCTCATGTATATGCATGCATTTGAGAATACATCCCCTAAATACGTACATCATACATCTCAGGATAAGCATGTTCATTGAAGAATGAGTGCATTTTTTTAAGAAAGGCCATATGGGAAAATATATGGTTCAAGACCCAGGGCACGGCAGTGTTTCGTGAATGACCTCAGCGCTGTTTTTTTCCTTCCTCCTCTGGTGGTTGAGGACAGAGCATGAATTCGGTCTCTGTCCTCGCCTGGGCTCAGCTGGGGAGTGACTATTATGCCATTGTGCTCGCTGGGGAGAGCGGCGGGTCTGGTGGTACTGTGGCTCCCGGCCTGCCCTGACATTGCCATTCTCTTTTCTTTCGGCCCCACCATCCCGGTGGCAGGAAAGCCGCCATTCGGTCCATGAAGCTGTGGGCCATCAAAGAGTAGGAGACACTCCAAAGAGGTGGGGAGTGAGAGAGAAAGACGGTGAAAGGGCATCCACATCTGTGACCATCAGCTTGCTCCCCTTTGAACTGGCGGTGGTGTCTGAAAGCACTGCTGTGATATCCAGGATTAGTTGCAGGCTGGCTTTTTGGGAACCCAGGCATTTTTTCAGGTCTTCATGCGCTCTTCGTGGAAGGGGCAGCCAAGTTGAAAAAGTTAACAGGACCCATTTTTGGAGAAGGTCCTCACCTTCCCTTGGGAGCCAACCGATGCCCTTTGCAGGGAAGGCTACGTATTCTCTCCCACCGGGGGACGCCCTGGCCTCCCTCCGTCGCCGGATTAAGTCTGGCCTGTGGTGGCGGCTGAGGTCTCGATCAGCAAGCATGGCACCACAGGTGCATTCTGAGCCCTGCTGATGGCAGGAGTGGGTTTGTCCTTTTAATTAAGCCTTTAAATAATCTGTGTTGATCTTTACGAAATGGTCCGATTTCCTTAGTTAGTCGTGGAGACAGAGTCTTGTTCCGGATGTTAGGAACTGGTCACCAGGATTGCTGGAGGTCATCGTCACATGTGTCTTGCTTGCACTAGTCTTACTCCGAGCCTCCTCGTTTGCTAGGTGAGTGAGAATCGCAGAGTCCCCCTCCCATGGATCACCAGGCAGACAACGAGCAGCAGTGAAGGGCTCCACGTGCAAAGGGCAGTCCGTATAGCTGAGTTAACATTCCCATGACACAGGGCTGTGAGCGGCGGCCACTGCCCGTTCTTTGTACTGCTCGGGAGCTGACGATGGGGTTTGCATCTTCCAAGGGTTGGGGTTTTGTTTTGTTTTGTTTTTCAGTTTTAAAAAGGATATGAAGAATGTGTGACAGAGACTGTATGCGGTCTATAAGCCCAAAATATTTACTATTTGACCCTTTACGGAAAAAATGTGCAGGCGTAAAATACCAAGAGTCATGTTGGAAAGAGCAAGCCCATAATTATGAAGCTCCTTGTCCTTGCAAGCTGCCTACTCCCTTAGACGTGTTTTCCCATACTTTCTTTTCTTTGATTCCTGGAAGTTTACTTAATTTGTCATTCATTCTCAGGAACTACGTTTAACTGAGTATCTGTAGGATTTTAGGAATCTGAAAATACTTACAGTGTAAAAGAACCTATGAAAACATGGGTTTTGGAATTTGGGGAGGGAGAGTGAGGGAGCCAAGGGTGAGCGAGTATGCGCACTGTCCAGCTCCAGGACTCACCTTGCCAGAGGACAGCAGCAGATTTGATTGTAAGTGGCCCAGCGGCCAGGACAGTGAGGAAAGCACTATCAGTGAAATCGGTAACAGTTGCCTCTCGTAAGCCATCTTGGACATTTTCAGAATTCTGGTACATTAAAAAAATAATTTTTTTTAATGTTTGTTATTTTTGAGAGAGAGAGAGAGAGTGCACGAGCTAGGGAGGGGCAGAGTGAGAGGGAGACACAGAATCTGAAGCAGGCTCCAGGCTCTGAGCCGTCAGCGCGGAGCTCGGGGTGGGGCTTAAACTCATGACGGTGAGATCATGACCTGAGCTGAAGTCTGACACTTAACCGACTGAGCCACCCAGGCGCCCCTGGTACTATGACTTTTAAAGCCAGGCTGGATTTTTCCCAAGTACAAATAAAAACAGGATTTCCTGAGGTCTGCGGTAGTGTTCAATCACAATAACCTTTATTGCATATTTGAGGCTGTCACACTTCCCAGCTCGAGATAATTAATATTTCCGCTGATCTGGTTCTAAGTACATTTTATGAGGCATGGAAGTCGGGATTCAAAACTCTTCATTTCCAGAAGATTCGCAGATGCCTCCTAGATTTTTCAAATTTAATTCCTATGCTACTTGTTAATCTCTAAAACAAATTTGATTAAGACACACATGAAGTTCACTGTAATGGCATTACGTGCTGCGGGCTCTCAGAAAAGTGTTCAGATTTCAGTGAGCTAAATACGAAACCCAGCTGGAAGGAATTAGCCACTCATAGGCTGAACCTTACAGCTTAGCACTCAAGTGTGTACTGATTTCCACCGTAATTTCATTTGTGTCAGTGTTACTTCTCTGAGTGGTTAACCCCTTAATTGTATTGACTTTTATATTTCTTCAGTAGCCTGTAAAGCACATCGGAGTTAGCCAAGGTTTCAGATAAGTGCTCACATTTTAAATGTTTAGTTATTTATTTTATATGTCTTAAACTTTTATAGTTCTAAAGTAACGTGGACTTAATTTACACTTATATTTTCACTGCATTGGTTAGCTTTTTCCCAGTTTATATTCACTGCTTGTGTGTGTATTCCTGAATTTAGAACAGGGAACAGGAAGTGTGGGCTATGTTTACAATAAATTTTCAGAAGATCATGTCAGCACTCTTAGAAATCGCCTACTTTTGAAAGCTTAGTATATTTTAAAAGAACGTGAATGGTTTTCTTCAGGCCAAATCTTAAAAGATGTGGTCAATTTAACATCTCAATTTTCCACATTAACCATAGCAAAACATCTGATAGAGATTACAAAATAAGTCAAGTTTATTACTTAAGGCTTAGAGATTTTTAAATTCCACCCTCTAATTAAGTGAAGGAGGAAACAGGCCTCCTTGTGTCTGATTTCCCCGAGTTTCAAAACCCAAGTAGCTGTTTGCTCAGCATCACGTTGTTAGTGATTTCATCTCACAGACGCTTACATTCTCATGCATTTTAGGATATTACTTCTGTTTTATTTTTTAATTTTTATTTCTGTTGTTTTTTTACGTAATCTCTACGCCCAGCATGGGGTTCGAACTCATGATCCTGAAATCAAGAGTCCCATGCTCCACCGACTGAGCCAGCCAGGCGCCCCAGGATATTTTGCTTAACCTTTTTTTTTTTTTTTTTTTTTTAATTTAAGTACATTCTCACACTTGCTGGTATTCTAGTAGCTCTGAACTGAACAGGAGTGCAAAAAAGAAAACTGTTTTAAATCGGTTCTAAAAGGTACCGCTGCAGATTAAACTTCACCTTTGGGTACCCTCTGCCGCATGAGTGAAGTCAGAAGCAGCTGGGAGGGGGCCGGAGGAGGAAATCCTGGCTGAGCAAGGCCTTCGGGCAGAGGCATTCTGTGCAGTCGCTTGGTGCAGAGTCCCTGTGGAATGAATAGCTTCTCCCCCAAAGCCACGCACAGTGGATCAGCAGGGAGAGCGTGCTGTCACACCACACCTAGAGAGGTTTATCAGGGTCAAAACCAAATCAAGGCTCATCTCGGGGCTTAAAGCCCAGGGCACAACCCACGCTGGAAAGAGATCTCCTTTGGAGAGGCTTCTCCGAGGCCCAGATCCAAGGCAAGACCCAACCGCGGTTTCCAGGGAGTTGGCGAGATGTATTCTGTTCAAGCCGTGGGGTCATCTAGGGTTAATTTAAACAGGCATCGGCATGAGTTAAGGCTTAGGAAATGAAGGAATGTTGTGTGTTTTTAATTCATGTTCTGTATTGGTATTTTTTATATATGCGCTAGCTACAAACGATAACACTTCTCTTCGGTCTTGCAATAGGTAAATAAATATTTGAAAAATGCAGTGTCCTTTGAGCTCCTTAATCGTACCTAAGGGGATCCCTCCTTTTCAGCCCACAAGGCCATAACCCAGGTGGCGGGGCGGTAGTGTGTGTCGCGTGAAGATGAGGCGGCAGCCTCTGAACTTGGCCCACGCGTCCTGACCACGCATTCGCACTGTGCTTGCCCCTTCCTAGATTCAGTGCCCGTTCGGACTTCCGCCATCACAGATGGCAGCAAAGGTAAGGAGTTTTCTTTTGTTTTTTTTAACTCATAAGAGAAAAAGGTAAATTTTAGTCTTTAGAGTCTTGGGGTTCTCAGTCTATGATGGAGAAGACCAAAGAAAGAAGTAACATCGGAAAACTCAAAGCAAAGGCACCATTGGGTAGGTTGCTAGAGCTCTTTTGTCTGGGCACCGAGGAGTGAGCCGGGCCAGGGTGTTTAGGGAGCAGAGAGGGAAGGGCCAGAGAACATGTGCTCCTCAGTGCGCGTGGTTCCTGGAACGCACAGGTTACTTACAGTGGATAGAGCGGGCCAAGATGCTTGATGTCCTTATCTCTCCCTGCCTTTTTTTCTTTTTTTTTTTTTTTTAATGTTTACTTACTTTTGAGAAACAGAGCATGAGCCGGGTAGGGCGGGGAACAAATCGGAAGCAGGCTCCAGGCCCCAAGCTGTCAGCACAGAGCCCGACGCGGGGCTGGAACTCACAGACAGTGAGATCTTGACCTGAGCGGAAGTCCGATGCCCAACCGACTGAGCCACTCAGGTGCCCCTCTCCCTGCATCTTATCTAAGAATGATACTTACGAGCCTCTGCCCCCACTTTATCATGGCCATAACCTTAAACTGATTGCCCCGTGCGCACTTCAGAGCTCACGTGCATACACTTGGTATCTCCTGTGGGCGGGGGCCTGTCCTGTGACCCCTGGCACAGGAGTAGCACCCTGATGGGGAGTAGGTATTTAGTGGTTACTCGGTACTTTAGTAGATACTTGTTGCCTCGTCACTTAAACACTGGGGGGTGTCTTGCTGCGGAGTGCAGCCCCCGCCTCCCGGCATCTTGCAGGCGGCAGCGCGGCACCCCGCCGAGCCCTGGTCTTCTCACCCCGTGTACGCGAGATACTGGCGACACTATCATCAGGCGATGGCGTGGATGCGTAGCCACCACGGTGCCTACAGGAAGGCCATGGAGTCTTACTTCGCCGGCCCCTGGTCCCTCCCGGCCGTGGCGCCGCCCAGGAGCTCCTGCGCCAACCGGGCCGGGCCCCCTCGGCCGCCTCGTGACCGCCCGCCTGGCCTCCCGGACTCGCGCCGCGGTCACTCGCACGCCAGGAGGCCCGGGCAGCGTCCGCGGCCCGCGCGGGACGAGGCGGACGCCGAGTCGGACGGGGGCGTGGAGTGCGACCTGAGCAACATGGAGATCACCGAGGAGCTGCGCCAGTACTTCGCCGAGACCGAGCGGCACAGGGAGGAGCGACGTAAGTGTGACCCGGACCCGTGCCCCCCTTCCCTCGCCCCGCCTTCTGCGTCGTCTTCTGCCCTCGGGCTCGTTTTGTAGGTTCCTGGGGCGCCACGTCCAGCCCCGCCTCAGCCCTGCCGCGCTCCAGAGACGTTTTAACACGGGACTTTCCAGGGGGTCTGACTCTTGATTGCAGCTCAGGTCATGATCTCACAGTTCATGAGATCGAGCCCTTCATCGGGCTCAGAGCTGAGTGTGGAGCCTACTTAAGATTCTCCCTTTCCCTCTCCCTCTTTCTCCCTCCCTCTCTCCCTCTCCCTCTCTCTCTCTACCCCCTTCCCATTCGCTCCGTCTCTCTACCCCTCTCTCCCTCTGTCTCTGCCTCCCCCTCTGTGCCTCCTCTGCTCATGCTCACTCACTCACACGCTCTTACTCTCTCAAATAAAAAGTAAAAAGTGTACCCAAACAAGTATTTTTAAAACAGTGCTTTCTATTTTACATAAAATACATTTCTTTCCCTCATCTTAAGAAATAAATTCTACCTTTTTGACAGAATACATACAAACTGTTAAGTCTAATTTGAAAGTACACAACAGTGAAGGAGAGGAGATGTTCAAGCATATCCACATTTGGTTGGAATGCTCTTTTTCACAGCTTTCCGAAAAGCAAATATGACGAATGTGGGATTTCTTTCTGTTGTTCTTACCAAAGAGTAAAATAAGGTGTTTTTCCCACCAGAGGTTGACATTTTTATGAGAGAAGTTCTCATTAAGGACAGCAGCAAACCCCAGTCCTCTAAAAGACATTTTGATTTATCCACTGATTTCAAATAAACTCAATACATAGTTATCCGATAGAAAATAGACTTGAGTGTAATTAAAATACAGTAACGCAGTGTAGCTTCCCACCGTAAGCAGCTCAGGTTCAGATATGGCTGCGAACTGTCCCATCCCTCTTACTCAGTCAGGTAGAGTTCCAGGGAAGTTAAACCAAAGGCCATGGAAACCACCTGCTAAGTCATGCCCAGTGCTGAATATTGTTTGGAATGAATGAATGAGGTATTTCAGTATTAATCATGAGCCTTAGATCAGAGGTTTTGAAATATCACACAAAGTGCTCAACTTGCTCCATTTGCGTGGAACATTGTACAAAGTGAGTTAGGCTTTGAATCGTTTATAAACTTGATGAACCTCCTATTGTGTCTTATTCCTAAATCACTGAGCTTACTTCAGGCCTCCAGATGACACTGTAATCCTCACTATTACAGGTTGACTCGTGTTCCCTAAAAAAGAAGATTGGTTGGAGGCCTAACCTTCCCCCCCAACCCCCTTCAGGATGTGGCCTTCCCCAGACATAGGGTCTTACAAGTGAACATGAGGTGTTTAGGGTGGGCCCCGACCCACTTAGGACCGGTGTCCTCATAAACAGGGAAACATTCGGACATAGAGACAGACGTGCACCCAGGAGAAGGCCATGTGAAGACTGGAGCTCTGTCACTGGAAGCCAGGAGAAAGACTTAGGCTTCCCTAGTGCCTTCGGAGGGAGCACAACCCTGTCCACACCTTAATCCCGTATCTCTGGCCTTGAGACCTGTGAGACAAGAGATTTGTGTCGTTCCAAGCCACCTGTTTGCGGAGCTTTGTTACAGCAGCCCAAGGGAACTAATACAGTCCCCCTGCCTCTGAGAATTTTCTTCTGCAAGGGGACGTGAAGCAAAGGGCACAGGTTGCCATCGCTGTGAAGAAACTAGTACATATCTGTTTTACCATGATCTAGATAGCAAACAGATAAAAGAGTGGATGTTATGAGAACCCGTACAGCCTTCACCTTTAACCTTCCTCCTCCATATGTACGTCCTTGTCACTAACATCATACAGGGCTGGTGGTGGTCGAACCGCTCAAATCACGGGGCCCTGCCCACCTCTGCCATTTGTCCACCAGCGGTCTTGCCTTGCAGGTCACCTGCCCTAACCAGTCTGGCCCTCATTCCCCTCACTTGAGGTAGAGATCCTCATTCGTGGAGTGGAAGTTATGAAAGTTAAAGGAGACAATAAAAGAAAGTTCTGGAACTGTGCTCTGTACGAAGTCTGTGCCCAGGAAATGTTAGTTGTTACGGTTAGTTGCTAATAACTCATCCTCTAATGTGGCTCCTTAACCATATGTTACTGGGATGCTCTTTGTGTGGGTTAGTGGTTCACTGAGATTCTGCACTTTTTTTTTAATGTGTATTTTTTTTTAATGTTTTATTTATTAGAGAGAGAGAGAGAGAGGGAGAGAGAGACAGACAGACAGACAGTATGAGCAGGGGAGGGTCAGAGACAGAGGGAGACACAGAATCTGAAACAGGCTCCAGGCTCTGAGCTAGCCGTCAGCACAGGGCCTGACGCGGGGCTCAAACCCACGAACCGTGAGGTCATGACCTGAGCCGAAGTCAGACGTCTAACCGACCGAGCCACCCAGGCGCCCCTTAATGTTTATTTTTGAAGGAGAGAGAAACAGAGTGAGCAGGGGAGGAACAGAGAGAGAGGGAGACACAGAATCCAAAGCAGGCTCCAGGCTCTGAGCTGTCAGCACAGAGCCTGATGCGGGGCTCGGACTCACAAACCGTGAGATCATGACCTGAGCCAAAGTTGGATGCTCAACCAACTGAGCCGCCCAGGCACCCCTGTACGTTTTTAATAAAAGATGTTTTGTGGCTTCAAAAGAAGTCATATTTCTACTCTGCACTTTTCAGAATTCTTAAATTGGTTTAGAATATTTAAAAAGCAAAAGAATTCCAGTCTTGATGTCTCTCCAGTCTAGTCATTAACACTGTTTCATCAAAGTAGTGATTAATACAACTTTTAGTTCACTCTTTCAAGGACATTTCTTGCTTGATACAACTTAATAATATACACGGGAAAAGGAATGCACTTTCATATTACTCATAACAGCGCTAAATGCATTGAGCTTCTTGCTGCTTTATGCTTTCTGAATGTGTAGTGTAGCATGACTGAAAACTACTTGTCATAGGGTCTCCGCGATGCCTTTGTGCCCTGTGGTGAGCCCCGGAGATATTACCAGGTCTTTGGGAGACGTGGAGATTGTCTGGCACGGGTGAGAACATGCTGCGGTGTCAGAGTCTCATCTGACCGCCAAAGACTGAGAAGCTGCCGGGGCCTGACCCTACACCCTGAAAACAATCGGGCATTATTTTTTTCACCAGCACTTTTAGTGGCGTGTAGGATAAACACATGTTCCTTTGAGCAGTAACGAAGGATTGAACTCAGATGGAAGTGCTTTCCAATCTATTACCTTCACTAGAAATGTTCATGGAAGTTTAGTTACATACACATTTGGGATATATTTTAACAGCAATTAGGGACCTGAGTGGTGTGAATACTTGATTAAAGTTGTTTTGTTTTCCTGTTTTGAACCACTAGAAGCTACTTATTCAATAAAGGCTAGTTCAGCCTTGAATATAGATTGTCTAGAAAACACAGAATTTTATGAAATTCCACTAGCAGGAAAAAACATAGCTAAACTTGAGAGCTTTTGTTTTTCAGTATTATTCACTTCCCCGAGAACATGTATGTTATATAATTCATCATCAGCACCATCATCTGAGTCTTATTTAATATTTTCTTAGAATAAAATCCTTCGTGCTGGAGAGCGTGTTTTTATTTGTGATCACTGCTTTTCCAGATAATCTCGAACGTACTTTAATGCTAACCAAAAAATTAAGTAAGATAAATAAACTCCTGTGCACTGGGAACAGACATGTTTTTGATTACGTTATATGTCATTTCCTGAAGAGATATTTCCGTTATTCAAAACTTCAATGATAACAATACTTATGGGAAAGTAGACAGTTGTGGCGTTTTAAAGGTCAGCTATGTTTTCGGTTATTTCTTAGGAAAAAATGCTTACTGTTAGGTTAAGAAAAGTACCCCGTTTAAGTCATAAATAACCACCGAGACTGCAAGGTTACAGTCCTAATAGGAGAATGCGTGAAAGTGATCCCCAGTGGGGGAGACGGCCCTCCGACACACACGGCCACTGGTGTCTCAGCCTTGAGCCAACCAGGTAGCATTCCCTGTGTTTTCTGGGTAGCTGTTGGGTCAAAACCGTGACATGTCCAGAAAGAGCTTAAACTCAGTTGAGAAGAGGAGATGACATCACATTAAAACTGATACCTAGAAGAGCTGTCTGTGGTATAGTCCACAGGCACTTTGGCAGTGAGGGGGCAGAGCCAGTGAATTCTGCCGTCAGAGGAGAAGCTTCACGGGGAAGTGGTGGAAAATGGAGTGTGCTCTAGGCTTTGAGTGCTGTCCTGACCATAGGGCCCCAGGTGCTTTTAGATACCTGATGGGAGACATGTGCCCCATCATGTGGAGTCCACTGAAGCCGGAAGGTTTACACTCCAGTTTTGACCCAAACCTTCAGTCAGTCAGCTGGAACCCCATCCAGGTCGCCCTCAGTCCACCCTCTGGAAAACCGGGAGCATATGGCGAACCGTACAACCCAGTATTTAGTGAGCTGCTGTGGTTTAGTCGATGAGATGAAAGCGTGGAATCGTACCGACTGAGCCCTGCACTGCAGAAAAGTGGGGCGGGGGGGATGGAGATGCACCTTTGTCCCCAAAGTGAAATGGTAATCATACACTGGCTTCATTTGTCATGGAGAGAGGGATGTGGGCTGAGGACGGACACCCATCAGAGACAGCTCCAGGCCTGCTGGCAGGCACCTGTGTTCCCGGAGGGGGCCGACGAGGCAGAAATGAGTCGTTCGTGATAGAAATCGTCTGTGCTTTCACGCCCCTGTGCTCAGATCATTAATTCTGGCAGCATAGCAGAGAGTACGACCAGAAAGCCTTGCTTATCATAGAAAAACGAGGAACAATAACATTCTTCAACACTCGTCTTAGTGCTGTCTCCTCCAAAACGTTCTGCCTTTGGGCTAATTATCTATGGAATACTGAATGAATGTTGCCCTGTGTCACGTCTTCTAAAATCCAAGTCACTTCTCGTGATTTTGTTTTCCTTTGTAGATTAAGTCCACATTGGTAACGTCACGCGAATTTATAGATTGAGGGGGGAAATGTCAAGCTTATACGTCCTGAACCCAGACGGGATCCAGTAGCACTTCCTTAACAGGATGTCACTGTTTTTCTTGTTTTGAGCCCTATGTGTGTATGAACCGTGATACTCGTTTACCAGGACCGCTGTAACAAGTACCATACATTGGGTGGCTTAAAGCAACAGAAATTTATTCTCACAGTTCTGGAAGGTCGAAGTCCGAAATCAAGGTGTTAGCAGGACCACACTCCCTCCAGAAGTTTCTGGGACGTTGCTGCTTTCAGCTTCTGGTGGCTCCTGGCATTCACTGGCTTGTGGGAGCATAGTTCCAACTATCTCCATGTTTACATCGTTTTCCCCCGTGTCTCTCTGTGTCCTTTTCTGTCTCTCATAAGGACACTTTCATTGGGTTTAGGATCTGTGCTAATCCAGTACGATCCCATCTTGAGCCATAATTACATCTGCAAAAACCCTGTTTCCAAAGAAGGTCGTATTCTGAGGTTTCATGTTGGTGTGAATTTGGATGGGACACTATTGAACCCACTAGAGCCCTGTTTTAGAGCTGGGATCTAGACAGATATTCTGATTTGTATTCAAACAAAGCCCCATGGCTGGACAGCCTGTCAGAAAAAAGCACTGGGTAACGTTGAGTCCCACAGCCGTTTTCAGGGAAAAAATGACCACCTTCTCCATGACACAGCACCTATTCAGTTACGTCTGAAGTGTGATGTTGTGCTTCAGTCAGAGTCTCCATCTGGTTGAGCCCTCACCTTGTTTTGACAGGAAGAAAAACTGCTAGTGACTGAGAATCCTCTCTGTCATTGGGAGGAAGAAAGCAATAGACAGAAAGCAGAGTAAGTGATGCCTTCAAACGCACATATCCCATTCCACTGGCGGGTGTTGGCACTGGCCAGGCAGTGCAGGGGATGGGCTTCCCACCCCTTGCGTCTATGTTTTAGGGCAACTACGTGCCACCCTGGAAACCGGGAAAGCTCTGGGCCTCCTGTGAGGCAGAGAGAGGACAAGGGTTGAGCCCCAAATTTTCATAAGGAAACCTGAACGGGAAAGAGGTACACGTAAAGAACTGAGAGCGGTGGACTGTGCTTTTTATTCTTTTACACTGTACGAGCTTTGTTAACTGAACCCCTGTGGTGGGAACCCCTGGGCACATGCCACGTGTGAACTTGGGAAGTGCACTGCTATGTTGATTCGGTGGCTGCGGTCGGTTGTGACTAGCGGTGTTTCATTGACAGATGTCAACGATCAGAGAAAACATCTCGATGTAGAATTGTTATACTGATTTACTGTCTGTAAGATCGTTTTGGTCAGAAGAGTAGCAGAAAGCACCATAATTAGAACCATGTTCAGTTATAAGGAAAAGAGAAAGATGCAAAGTAAGAAAGTGAAGTGTGCATATCCTAGCATCAGAGAGCAACACTTGCTGAGAGAGCGAGGATCCCGGTATTGATTAAAACTTATAAATGCGGGGCGCCTGGGTGGCTCTGTTGGTTAAGCGTCTGACTTCGGCTCAGGTCATGATCTCACAGTTCGTGAGTTTGAGCCTCATGTTGGCCTCTGTGCTGACAGTGCAAAGCCCACTTCACATCCTCTGTCTCCCACTCTCTCTCTGCCTCTCCCTCACTTGTGCTCTCTGTCTCCCTCTCTCTCTCAAAAATGAATGAAAACATTAAAAAAAAAATTCTCAACGCAAAGACTCCAATTTAGACAGGAAGTTGAACATCTGTTGTGTCACTAGATCTGTCAGTGAAGCTGATTACAGGCTTGGGACAAATCGGAAAGTAAAAAGGACTGCGGTCTGGGAATCTCTGCCCTCTAGATGCGTGCGCTCTGGGGCCCCCATGCCGCCCCCGCCCGCCCCCACCAATGGGATTGTTTGCCCTGGACCTACAAGGAAACAAGCCCAAGGATCAGCAACTCGCCCAGGGCTCCCGTAGGTGGCAGAGGGAGTCTGTTGTCCTTGGCTAATGTGGAAATGCCACACTTTCAGAAGAGTAGTCCTTGGAGGGCGGGGATATACAATCTAAACACCCGTGAGAACTGAACACTTAACATCCTAAGGTTTCAGCCTTGGCAGAAAGACCAAAAATGAGCAGCAGATGCTTACTGCCCTCCCATTCATGTGCACATTACGCCAATATTTGGTTTAGCTCTGCATTTCACAGTAAGATGACTGCCTCTCTTCTGTGGATGAGGTAACAGTTACGTTGCATTTATTTCCTTGACGGTCACCTGGCATATCCGTAGGTTACCTCCTTGTATAAGAAATAAACTGCAGATGTGCTAAGTCAGAAGTGACTCTCCACATTTTACGGTGTTTCCAAGTTTCCAGAACTCCTTCCCTTCAGCTCCAAGGTGATGTTTGTGAAGAACGGGCTTAGGAGTGTGACTGCCACAGACGTATCTTGCCACTCGCTTTTGGGTTCCCTCCTCTACTAAGGTTTCATTCTGCTCTTTTTTTTTTTTTTTTTAACAAAGAAAGAATGGTTTATATCATTGTTTTATCCCCTACAACCATGTTCACTCCTTATTCAGTAGCATTTTTCGTTAGCAATAGTAGCTACAGATGTGTGCCTTCTACTGTCTATTTCTCTGTTCTCGACAGAGTTGCTTACAAAAATCTGTCCATTGGCCAAATTTCACCATATGCATCATTGTTTCATTGTTACTTCTGTTTACAGAAGCATAAAAGTTCTGATATTAGGACTCGATTTAGTAAAAATAGAAGGGAGAATAGATTTAATTTCTTGCTTTACAAGAATCCATTTAAATTAGTAGGATTAGGGGTGCCTGGGCGGCTCAGTCAGTTAACCCTCCGACTCCTGATTTCCACTCAGGTCACAATCTCACGGTTCATGAGTTCGAGCCCCGCATCCTGTTCCACGCTGTCTGTGCAGAGCCCGCTTGGGATTCTCTCTGTCTCTGTCTCTCTCTATCTCTCTCTGCCTTCCCCATCCCCGCTCATATTCTCTTGCGAGCACATTCTCTGTCTCCAAAGAAAGGAAGGAAGGAGGGAGAGAGAGAAAGAAAATAATTAGGATTAAAAGCAGATAACTTTATCACTCGAAATTTAGCCTAAGCTCATCTGTGAAGTATAAAGTCAAATCCCATAGTGAGGAAGTCCCCACGCTGTTGCAGATCTGCGAATACAGCAGGAAGATTAGAAGTCGGGTCTTCCTTGCGTTGGCAGAACTGCCCTTGCTCTGCCCTGTTACCTTGAGCAAGTGTTGCATCATTTGACTTCCCGTTGCCCGGGGGGGCTCTGTGCTTTGGACGCGTGGCCGGTCGCCGGTCGTCGCTGCGATTCTGTGGTTACCGGCACTGGCTCTTTTGCAGGTTACCCAAAATCAGTGCCTCTAACACGGGGTTGACTTTTTTCCCCCAGCGACTCATTTGTGGGCGGAAGTACTACTTCTTGCAGCCCTGGACTTTTCCAGAAAGCACGTCATTTCCCTGCTGGCCCCGGGGCAGTGGGAAAGCAGGCGAGCTGCCCCAGCGGGGCCCAGCCGGCCGGGTTGTGGGCAGGCCGCGTACACGAAAGAGAGCGAGCCCGAGTTTCGGGGCTCCACGCAGAGGTTTGGTGGTGTTGGGCGACACGCTTCCTGGAGGCCTTTTGCCGTGTCTCGCAGCGTGAGCCTCCGGGATGAGCGAACCAACGGCGCGTTCCCGGACCGCGGGGGCGATGGTGTGCGGGTGACGCGCGGGGCGGGGCGTCCCCGCGCTCAGCCTGCTGCCCCGTGTCCCTTCCTTCTCAGGGCGGCAGAAGCAGCTGGACGCCCAGCGCCTGGCCGACTACGTGAACGCCGACCACGGCCTGTACGACGGCACCCGGCGCTCGGTGGAGCCCCCCTCCGAGAGGCCCGGCGAGCGGCGCCAGGCCCGGATGACGCGCCTGTACGGGGCCAGCGCCGCCAAGATCCAGGCCATGGAGGCCGCCGTGCAGCTGAGCTTCAACAAGCACTGTGACAGGAAGCAGCCCAAATACTGGCCGGTCATTCCGCTCAAGTTCTGAGCCGCGGCCGCAGCGCGCCCACCCACCACCCGCTTCCCTTCGCGTTCCCTAAACCTCTCCCGCGCGTCGTCTCAGGGAAACGTCTCTGGGCCTGAGAAATAGGCACGTTCACCAAAGTCCCAGGGGGCCCATCGGAGGGGTGCCGTGTTGGCCACTTGAAGTCGGCAAGACAGGTACCATCGCCATGTAGTTTACACTTGATTTTGAGGTTAATCATCGTGTTCAGTTAGTTCATTAAAGTCCTCAGAGATATTGCCTAGTGATTTTTGTTGTATCTGTTTGTTTGCCTTTTTCTATTTTCTTCTGTCCTGCCTTTAACCCAACTGAAGTTCTACACAAATGCTTTAAATGAGTCAGATGTCCTCCCCTGCTCGAGCTCCATTAGCCCCCACTGAAAATGTTACAGCAGGACATAGAGCGCTTCTCGCCAATGTAGAGGTCAGTGTGCGTGTTCCACAAAGGACCAGAGAGTTAACATTTCTGGCTTTGCAGGCCGCCGCTTTGCAACTACTCTGTTGCGCCCTTGCAGCATGAAAGCAGCTATAGACAGCAAGTAAAGAAATGAGTGTCAGTGTGTTCCAATAAAACTTTATTTATAAAAACAGGCCTTGGGCCAGATTGGGCCTATGGGCAGTAATTTGGCGACCCCTGCTCTAATGGAATGAGAATGCCTCTCTGACCTTCTGGTTATCTCGTCATCTCTACAGAGCTTGACTGTCACACAGAATTGAGAGCAAAGAACAATAACCCGCAAACGTCACCTCTGCAGTCTCCCCTGTTGCAGAAAAAGTGTAATTGAGCTCTGACTGTGTAGCAAATACTGCTTTGGGAAGAGAAAACATTTCTGAGGATGGAAATCTAAAACTTGATGGAAGAGTCCATTTATAAACGCCAGCTGCCTTTTAAATAAGTTATTACAGCGTGTTGCCTGGGCGAGCCCACGTTGACCTGAGAAGATTAGCACATCCATCAAAGGTGGGGGAAGAGATTTAGTATCGACACGGCTTCTCCCGAAGAACATTTAGCGCCGCAGCTCGGCCCCTGCCCCGAGACAAACGCATTACTTTCATCAGCCCGTGGTGCTTGTGTTTCCAGGCTCTCCCTGTGTTCCTGGAGCTGTAATTTGCCCTTGGGTCCTGGGGACAAACATCAGAATTAACTTCCCCTGAGGTGACACATGACTACAATTTCAGATCTTGAGTAGCTCTCGTGTTCTCGTGCTGAACTCCCGCAGATAAAGACAGTACGCGTGGCTCAGGCCCAGTTGCAGAGCCGCCCTGGACGGGCAGCAGCCCAGCCGTTGGGCGTGAACTGCTCTGTCTGGCATTGGGGGGGGGGGGGCAGACAGGTGTGCGCTGCTGGAGGCCTGTGCAGGTGGGGGGAGGTGAGGGGAAGAGGGTGCAGAAGTGAGGGTAAGGAAGAGAGTGAGAAAGAGTGCAAGGAGGCGAGGCTAAGGGCCGGGCTTCTCAGCCTCCGTGCTATTGACGTCTGGGGCTGGATCGTCCTTGGTTCTAAAAGCAACTACATACCCGGATGCACATGTGTGTGCGAAAACCAAGAAGCCTGCACGGACACGACCCACACCAGTTTCAAAACAGCGGTTCCGAGCGGGGAGAGGATGGGAGGGCTGTTCAAGGGGGCGGTTTCTGTCTCTCTGATACTTAATTTCTTTCCAACAGAAGAGCGACGGTAGGATCCCTGCTTTGGTGGAAGCCCCCGAATTCCTCAGACTCTCCTCTGACATAAAATAATTTATCTTTCGGCTCAGGTCATAATCTTGCGGTTTGTGGGTTCGAGCCCTGCATCGGGCTCTGCTGACAGCTCGGTGCCTGGAACCCGTTTCAGATTCTCCCTGCCCCTCCCCTGCTTGCGCTACGTCTCTCTGTCTCTCAAAAATGAATACATGTTAGGGACGCCTGGGTGGCTTAGTCGGTTAAGCGTCCGACTTTCACTTAGGTCATGATCTCGCGGTTCGTGGGTTCGAGCCCCGCGTCGGGCTCTGTGCTGACTGCCAGCTCAGAGCCTGGAGCCTGTTTCAGAGTCTGTGATTCCCTCTCTCTCTGACCCTCCCCTGCTCACGCTGTCTCTCTCTCCCCTAGAAATAAATAAAAATATTTAAAAAAAAAAGAATACATGTTAAAAAAATAGTTCATCTTTCACTTCATTCACAGGGTTACCCGTTATGTGGTGTGTTTATCAAACACTCCTGCGGGGCTCTGGGCACATGCTTTCCTAATTGCTTTATGAATACTAATTTCTGTAGCAATTAACCTGTACGACAGATGCGTGGAGTAGCTGTTTCAGCCACACGGCCTGTTTTCCACAACCCTTCCGTCAGGCGTGTTGCAGAATGCAGGCGCTGGGGTACTTTTGAAAAGTAAAACAACATGTCCTAGAACTTGGCCCGGTGGGCCAGGCCAGCAC
This sequence comes from Hyaena hyaena, assembly GCF_003009895.1. Taxonomy (NCBI): domain Eukaryota; kingdom Metazoa; phylum Chordata; class Mammalia; order Carnivora; family Hyaenidae; genus Hyaena; species Hyaena hyaena. Next base: position 669,683 of record NW_024080712.1, on the reverse strand, counting down.
ACCCCTCATCACAGACACTTGTCAGTAATATTCTCAGTGGGACAAGTAAAGACCATAAATACCCTCAATTCCATTCAGGTCAGCTCTTGTCATCAAATCCTAACAGGCAAATCAGGTCTAGCTGCCAAACAAATTATTTAAGACACACGCACACCTGCCAGCGTCCGGGGCTTCGCGGATTTCAGAACAGCGGTGAAGGCACGGCACTCCTGTGGTGGAGATGAGGAAACGGCACAGAGAAAGTCACCAGCTTAACCAAGTCCGCGTTCAGTGGCCGACGGGAGCGTGAAGCCCAGGTATGCTGAGCCCTAAACTCCCCGCTTTGGGCCGCTTCACCCTGCCGAAGTCGCCCTCTACAACCGTATTCACAATATGTGCAAAGCACAGTATATCCGAAGCACAGCAAAGAGTCTGGAGCTGATGAGAGCCCTCAGCAAGATTCCAGCATATTCCATGCTGGAGCACGGGGTGAGCTTCTACGTCCCGGCTCTGCTTGAAAAGGTGTGACTTTGGATAGTGCACATGCACTCTTTGTCTGAATTTTAGAACTGAGGCTACAGCAGCTAGAAGAAAAGGGGAGGCACTTGAGATACAGAGGGTAGAAAGTTCTTTGGCTTGGAGACTTGGGGGCAGGCGGGGAAAAGTCTAGGATGGCTCAGGTTTCCGTCTTGGATGGCGGTTCTAGTCTTTGAGGTAAAGAAAACAACGAGGCAGTTTGGGATGAAGAACTGATTCCATTTGGGACAGAGTTTGAGGAGCTTGTGTAGCCAGTCAGTGGAGAGGGGCTACACAAAATACAGACTTTTGGGGCACCTGGGGGGCTCGGTTGGTTAAGCATCCGGCTTCAGTTCAGGTCATGATTTCACAGTTCGTGGGTTCGAGCCCCGTGCCAGGTTCTGTGCTGACATCTCAGAGCCTGGAGCCTGCTTCGGATCCTGTGTCTCCCTCTCTCTCTGCCCCTCCCCCACTGGTGCTGTCTCTCTCTCAAAAAATGAATAAATGTTAAAAATCTTTTTGAATACAGACTTTTGAGTCCTCACCGTCTGGATATGGAAAAGGAGACCATCTATATAGACAAGGAGGAACGGGCCGGTGACACGGGGGTCCTGAAGAACAATGACTTGAAAACATCGGAGTCTGTGAAGGGAACCGAGAAGAAATGGCAGAGATAAAGAGGAAGACAGCCAGGAGCTAGGCGTCTCAAAAGGGAAAATTACAAGTGGGACAGCCAGACAATACGGCTTTTACTGTGTGACGCATTAGGAAGTTGACTTCACCACCAAAGAAACATTTTTGGCAAATATATGGATAGATATACTGAGATAGAGAAAGATCTCAAATATACTGCAAATACATATATACACACATACAGAATCTCATTAGACTTTATCTAATTACTAGCTTACAAGAAATTCAAGGAGTAGGTTAACATGTTAAAAGACACTATGAATGGGGCGTCTGGGTGGCTCAGTCGGTTGCATATCCGGCTTCAGCTCAGGTCGTGATCTCGCAGTGCCTGAGTTCAAGCCCCACATCAGGCTCTGCTGATAGCTTGGAGCCTGCAGCCTGTCCCTCCCCCACTCATGCTCTGTCTCTGCTTCTGTCTCTCTCTCTCTCTCTAAAATAAATATTTTTAAAAAAAAAATTTTAAAGGCACTATGAAGATACAATCAGGAATGTAAGAAATTTGATAGGACAGAAAACCCAGTTTCTTCAATCAATGGCCTTTACAAAAGTACGTTGGAGAAGGGGTGGTGGCAGGAGTGGGGAACTGGTATGAGATGTAATGTGTGCACTTTGTGTGGGCCCTAATTTGAACAAATTCATTATTCAACTTGGGAAATTGTGGATGCCTGGGTGGCTCAGTGACTTAAGCGTCCAACTTCGGCTCAGGTCATGATCTCGCGGTTCATGAGTTCGAGCCCCACATCAGGCTCTGTGCTGACAGCTCAGAGCCTGGAGCCTCCTTCGGATTCTGTGTCCCCTTCTCTCTGCCCCTCCCCTGCTTGCTCTCTGTCTCTGTCTCTCAAAAATAAACATTAATTTTTTTTTTAATTTGGGAAATTTGAATGTGGACTGCTAGAGGATATTAAAGACTTGTTTATTTTCTTAGGTGTAATAGTTGTTCTGTGCGTATGGGTTTTGTTTTGTTTGTTTGTTTAAAGTTCTGACCTGTTCAAGACACTGTACTCTTTATCGGTGAATTCGTGGGACGCCTGGGATTCCCTCTGAAGTGTTCCAGTGGTAGAGAGCGTGAGAGGGGACCCTTGAAACAAGGTGAGCAAAACTTCGAGAACCACTTAAGCTGGGAGATGGGTACACGGAGGTGGTAGAGAGCGTGAGAGGGGACCCTTGAAACAAGGTGAGCAAAACTTCGAGAACCACTTAAGCTGGGAGATGGGTACACGGAGGTCGAGTACGCCCTTTTCTCTAGCGTGGTCTGTGTTTGAAAATGCCATAGCAAATTTTTGGAAAATGAAATGCACTTTGAAAGAAAGAGATGAGTAGTATTGTCACAGAAAAGTCTGGTAAACTAAGAACGGAAGAGTAGACTTTGACCTGGCAATCTAGAGACCGTTGTAATCGAAAAGACCTTAGAGCAGTTTCAGTAGATTGGTGAGGAAGAAAACCAAATTTTACATCAAAAGTTAATATACTGGGCTGGGGGTGGGGAAGGATTGGGGCATGTCAAAGGAACGTGGCAGCCGATCTGAAAGAGTTCCCCGTGGGCAAACTGGAACAATTTGAGGGACAGATATATAACACAGTATCCGATTGTGAGCCACAGTAGAAAAGAAATATACACGAGTCCAATATATAACATAGTATCGGATAACATAGTATCGGATTGGGAGCCACAGTAGAAAAAAATATACACGAGTCCAATATATAACATAGTATCGGATTGGGAGCCACAGTAGAAAAGAAATACACAGGAGTCCGTACTGATAAATGAGTGAATAATAAATGAGAAGGGACAAGTCTTCCTTACAGAAGAATTTCAAAGATCTGTAGATACCGCCTCTTCCAGGAGGCGGGCCATATTGTTCCTCCCCCACTGAGTGGGGGCTAAACCCGTGACTGTCCTCCGAAGAACAGAGGCCAGGAAGGAGAAAATGACAACTGTCAGTGGACAGACCTGGCAGATGCCACAGTCTGCCAGCGCTCGAAGGTTAACATCAGCAGTGATAAGTTCTGTGGTACCTTGTGCTACCTGATGTGATCTGATGTGACCGGAAGGGCCACTTCACCTCTACGGTAGTCTCAGAACCATAGCCCCAGTCTCATCCTGAGAAACACATCAGATAAAGCCAAACTGAGGGTCAGTCTACCAAATGCCTGACTAGCACTTTTCAAAACCCTCACAGTTAGGAAAACAAACAAGGACGGAGATCATCCCAGAGGAGATGAAGGAGACATGACCACTAACTGCCATGTGGGATCGGGGATTGGATCCTGGAGGAGAAAAAGGATATTGATGGAAAAATTGGTGAAATCCAAATAAAGTCCGTAGTTTTTTTTTTTAAGTTAATTGATTTATTTTGAGTGAAAGAGAGCAAGTTGGGGAGGGGCAGAGAGAGAGGGAGACACAGAATCCGAAGCAGGCTCCAGGCTCTGAGCTGTCAGCATCGAGCCCGACATGGGGCTCGAACTCACGGACCGCGAGATCAGGACCTGAGCCGAAACCAAGAGTCGGACCATCAACTGACTGAGCCCCAAAGTCTGTAGTTTCATTTAATAGAGATGTGCGAATGTTAATTTCTTAGTCTTGACAAATGTACCATAGTCCTGTAAAACGTTACTATGGGAAACTAGGAGAAGTAACAGGAAGCCTATGATCTTTACAACCTTTCTATAATCTAAAATAATTCCAAAAGAACCTTTAAAATAAAAATAGAAAATGTGATACTGATTTTTGGTAATCGTATTTACACCAGTTACCTTGTGTCGCCTTTCAAAAGGGGAGATGTATTTTTATTTTTCTAAAGGCGGAATTCACAAAAGCCTTTTTTCTTCTCTTGAGTGCCGTGGACTCTGACCTCTTGAACACTAGGATTTTTTTTTAATGTTTTATTGATTTTTGAGAGAGAGAGAGAGAGAGAGAGAGAGAGAGAGAGACAGCGTGAGCAGGGGAGGGTCAGAGAGAGAGAGACAGAGATAGAATCTGAAGACAGGCTCCAGGCTCTGAGCTAGCTGTCAGCACAGAGCCCGACGCAGGGCTTGAACCCACGAACTGTGAGATCATGACCTGAGCCGAAGTCGGACGCTTAACCAACTAAGCCACCCAGGCGCCTTGAGTGACTGCTTTTAAGGCGATGAAAATGTACTTGTGGACCTAGATAGAAGTGGCAGGGGCCCAGCGCCGTGAATGTACTAAATGCCCCCGAATCGTTCACTTCAAGATGGCTGCTTTTGTGTTCTAGGAATTTCAGCTCCGTGAAAGAAAATGTAAAAACACACAAAGAAGACTGAGAAACTGTAGTGTAGGGACGGGAGACAAACCCAAAGAGTGATGTGCAGAAATCATCTGGTGGGTAATTATTTCTCGATTTTTAGGTCTTGACCAAAGACCAGTTGTTCACAAAACGGGCATTAGTATCTGCCAGAACACGAATACTCCACGGGACACAGTTTGAGAAACACTAGTTCACTGAACGAGGCCTCATTTTAACAAAGAGAACAACGCAGGAGTGTCATTCGGCTATAAGCACCCAGGAACCGCCCGCGTGGCTTCAAGAAATTGAAAGAAGAGAATCCGAGACCAGTTTGTGGAGCAGCTTTATTTGGGCTCAGTCTGTTCCCGGAATGGGTAGTTTGGGCAAGACGGAGATGGCACGGACACACGCCAGGTAGGGTGACCAGGGAGGGACAGGAAGTACAGCTGTGAGTGGGAAACAGAACGTAGGGCCATCTGCCAAACCCCCAAGATTCGCAGACCTGGCGGCCCGTCAGACTCCCCTGGGCCCTGCTCTGGCCAAGTACGTCAGTGCTGGCTGGGGAGGCCCAGGCACCCACATCTTTTTTTTTTTTTTTTTTAATGTTTTATTTATTTCTGAGAGAGAGAGAGACAGCGTGAACAGGGGAAGGTCAGAGAGAGAGAGGGAGATACATAATATGAAACGGGCTCCAGGCTCTGAGCTAGCTGTCAGCACAGAGCCTGATGCAGGGCTCGAACCCACGAACCGTGAGATCATGACCTGAGCCGAAGTCAGACGCTTAACCCACTGAGCCACCCAGGCGGCCCACCCACATCTTTTTTTGAAAGCTCCGCCGACCCGCTGACGGCCAGCCAGGGCTGGGCCCGCTAGTCTAGACCCGCTGCCTGGGCTCTGGCGTGATGCACTAGCTCTCAGACTCCAGCTTGTTTAGGAGCCCCCCGGGGAGCTCCTGCGAGGGTCCCGATCAGCAGGCTGGGGTGACCCGGGGAACCTGCATTTCTATCAAGCCCCCGGGTGACCTTGAGTAGCACGGAGAGAAGCAATGCGATTGGACAATAAAGGAACAGTGAAGGGAAGCCTGCCCGTGGTTTAAGTACCCAGAAGACAGTGGGTGCCAGTGTGTGAACGGGACACAGCGGGGCTGGTGTCAGGGCCGCAGGCCGGATTTGCGAGCTCCCCACAGCTGTCCCTGCCCCGCGGCAAGTGTGGGGAGAAGGTCAGGCCCCGGGCCGGAGTGCGGCTTCGTGAAGGGGAGTGGTGGCCCTGGAGTGGCGGAAAGGGCCAGTTTCCGAAGGCAACCGCGAGGTCTTTGCAAAGGCCCGGCCGATCCGAGCACGTGCGAGCAGTCACAGTGAAGACAACCAGCGGGGCTTGGCCGGGGCAGTGGCCGGGGGACTGCGGGGACAAGATGGAAGGGAGGGAGGGATGGGGCAGAGCGGGCAACCTGCCCCAGCAGCCCCCCCCTCACTCCCCCAGCCAATCCATCAGGGATCTGGTGGGCGCCTCCGCCTCCCCCCAGCCCCGAAGCCGCCTCCAGGTCGGAAGGCGCCGCCCCTCTCATCTGATTCACTCAGCGGCTTCCTCACCGCCCCCGCCCCCGCCCCCCTGCGAGCTCTTCCCAGCACCGCCCCTACCCAGATGCTTCCAAAACGCTCTGCTTCCGTGTTATCCAGGGTCCTCGAAGCACAGCCAGGTCTGGTCCCCTACTCGCCTTCTGACACCAGTTCAGTCCCTCCACCAGGAGAGCGCTCCACACACACACACTCACTCACTCACACTCACTCACACTCCCTCACACACACACACCCAGCCACCTTTATCTCCTCCGGAGCATCTCCGACCACGTGCAGATGTGGCCCCTGGGGAGTGGAATCAGGTGTGCGATGATGGCAGCCGGGACCCCGGGCTGCTGCTCTTCCGAGTAAGTCTTGCAGGGTTAATGGACTTGTAAATTATGTGAGTGTAAACCTTTCATTCGCTTGTTTGTGGCGATTTAAAACCTGCAGAGTCTGGTTCCACGCAGGAGGAGCTAGGGAGTCAGCACCGTATCCTAATAACCAGTAAAAAGCTGAACAGACTGAAACATCAACGTGCCTTCCAGGCTCGGGGAGAAAGGGGGAGACACACAGCAAAGGGCCGCGCCCGAGTGGGGCCGGGGAGGCAGGTGAACACAAGCTGAGACCACAGGCGGAAGGAAGCGGCCGTGGGAACCGGGGGGGAGAAGACCCGGTCTGTAGTGGACAGGCCGCTGGGAGCCCAGTGCGGACAGCTCCGGGGGGTCCCAGTCATGGGTGGTGAGATTTAGCTCCACGGGCTGGTGCAGATTCCCGCAGGACACACGGGAGAAAACCCCTCGGTCTCGGGCACGGGAAGACGGAAAGGAACCACTTTGAACAAGCCCAGGGCTCTCTGTTTTCCTTAACGGGGCCTGCCTGCCCGCAGGGGAAGCTAGTTAAGCAGAACCTACCCCGCGGGGGTATTTTCAGAACCTAACTGACCTGAGGATGGGAAATAACCCCACTGCAGCCATCCTGTCCCACCCGAGTGGGAGAACAGAACCGAGAGCCACGGGTGAAGTTCACGGTCCGGAGGCACAGGCTCACCGACAGACGGGACCTGATCCTACGACCAAAGACTGCTTCCCTGCCCCGCTGTCCTCACCACCACAGCCCAAAGGCCCATTCACAGCGGTTCCTTTACCTGGCACGTCATGTCCAGCTCTGGGGGGAAAGTACAAGGCAGAGCGAAGGACCAAAACCACGATTTGCAGAGATCAGACGACCACCAAAACCCGACATGGCAGGAATGGGGGAATTGTCAGGCCAGGAATTCAAAACAGCTCCGGTTCATGGGCGTGGGGCTCGGGTGGAGAGACCGCGTGCAAGAACAGCCGGGCAGTGGCAGCCGAGGGGCGAAAACCCTAAGAAGAACCACAAGGAAACGCTGGAGATCAAAAAACGCCGGAACACAAACGAAGAATGCCTTTAGTGGGTCGTTAGTACACTGGACACAGCTGAGGAAAACCATCTCTGAGCCGGAGGACGTACCAGTGGACTCCTTGAGGGGCGCCTGGGGGGCTCAGTCGGTGAAGCGTCTCACTTCTGCGCAGGTCATGATCTCACAGGGCGGGAGTTCAAGGCCCGCACCGCGCTCTGCAGAGCCTGCTTGGGATTCTCTCTCTCGGCCTCTCCGCCACTTGTGCCCTTTCTCTCTCTCTCTCTCTCTCTCCTACAAAATAAACAAACTTAAAAAAAAATAGACTGCTTGAACACCAAAAAGCAGAGAACAAAGTCTGGGAAGAACAATAAAAATTCTAGAACATACTATCCGAGGACTGTGGAAGAACTACAAAACGTGTTAGATACACGTGATGGGAAGACCAGAAGGAGAAGGAAAGGAAGAGAAGAACTATTTGCAACAATAATGACAGAGGATTTCCATCATGTTTATGTCAGACACCAAAGCCCAGACCCAGAAGGCTCAGAGAACACCAAGCACTTTGGCACGTCATTGTCAAATGACAGAAAATCAAAGATAAAGAAAAAAATCCAGAAAGAAGTCAGAGGACAAAAACACCTTACCTATAGAGGTAAGCGTCTCAGAAAGCAGGCAAGCAAGGTGAGTAGAATGAAATTTTTCAGTGTTGAGGGAAAAATCCCACCAGCTTAGAATTCTATACCTGGTGAAATTATCTTTCAAGCATGAAGGAGAAATAGAGACTTTCTCAAATAAAAATTGAGGAGAGTTGGGGCGCCTGAGCGGCTCAGTCAGTTAAGTGTCTGAGATCATCTCAGGGTTGGTCTCCAGGTGATGGTCTCGAGGTTTATGGGTTTGAGCCCTGTGTCGCACTCCGTGCTGACAGCTCAGAGCCTGGAGTCTGCATCAGATTCTGTCTCCCTCTCTCTCTACCCCTCCCCTGCTTACTCTCTGTCTCTCTCAAAAGTAAACAAACATTTAAAAATAAATTTTAGGGGCGCCTGGGTGGCTTAGTCGGTTAAGCGTCCGACTTTCGCTTAGGTCATGATCTCGCGGTTCGTGGGTTCGAGCCCCGCGTCGGGCCCTGTGCTGACTGCCAGCTCAGAGCCTGGAGCCTGTTTCAGTCTGTCACTCCCTCTCTCTCTGACCCTCCCCTGCTCACGCTGTCTCTCTCTCTCTCCTAGAAATGAATAAAACATTAAAAAAATAAATAATAAATAAATAAATAAATTTTAAAAAATTGAGGAAAGTTGTTGCCTTGCAGGAAATGATAACAAATTCGGGGAGAAGGAAAATGATACAAGTCAGAAACGTGGATTCACATCATAGAAGAAATCAGTCAAGGTAAAATAAATACATTGTATTTTTTTTCACTTCAAAATTTGGTTATTTATTTATTTATAATCTGTACTCCCAACATGGGGCTCAAACTCACAACCCCAAGATCAAAAGCCACATCCTCTTCCGACTGAGCCTGACAGGTGCCCCAAACTATCTGTCTGTTTAATGTTTTTAACTAAGGTTTGGTTGTTTTAATGCAATGTCGTTGCTCAAGATAGTACCGAGAGGTTAAGTAGTTTATTTCCTTCCTGAACAAAACACTAACAGCTTCTAGCTTTCTTACATGATAGTGTCAAATTCAAACATGACAGGCAATTTGTTGTTTTTAAACATTTTCTTTACATATCTTGGTAAGACTGCTTACTCTGGAATTAAAAAAATTTGTTTTTCTTAACATTTTTCATTTTTGAGAGAAACAGAGCATGAGTGGAGGAGGGGCAGAGAGCGAGGGAGACACAGGCTCTGTAGCAGGCTCCGGGCTCTGAGCTCTCCCACAGAGCCCAACGCGGGGTTTGAACTCACGAGCTGCAAGATCACACCCTGAGCCGAAGTCGGACGCTTAACCGACTGAGCCACCCAGGCGACCCTGGAACGTTTTCTGAAACACTCAAGGAGCTGGGAAACCTTTCCTATTTGCTCATTCCTCTGGGCACAGCCTTTCAGAACATTTATCCCACCTGAACTGAAACTCTCTATCTTCCCAGCTGGAGATGATCGTGGGAGCGGAGGAGCGAGGAGCAAGCAGGCTTTGCAAACTCTTTGGGATTCTCTTCATTAGTATGCTGCGATCTGCTCCGGCCTCTTCAAGGTTGGACGTGCAGGCCAAGTATTTGGCCAGAAAGCAGGATGCTAACGGGTGTAAAAATAGATTTTAAATAACATAGAATCTCTGTAGGAAAGAGAATTAGGTTATGCTTTACGCTCCCACTCTTGCTTTAAAACATGTGTATATATTAGTCCAGGAGCCACTTCCAAGCTGGTCTGCCCCAAGGCAAAATTCAGAATGTCTGAGTACATTCATTTTTGCCAAGTTGGAAGTCAGGGTCTTTGGGAAACGCTGCAGATACATCCCACCAAACCACCAAAACGGGTGTGGATACGCGATACACGTGCTGTGCTAATGAGTCACACGTGAGACACTCGGGCCAAAGAGGCTGAGGCCTGATCATGGGCCGAGGAACAATCCGGAGTGTGCTTCTTTGACAGCTTTACCCAGTTATAAAGCAGAAAGTACAACCCGCCGTTTACCAGTATGTCCTTTCATTTCGTTTGTTTTAATTCCAGCGTGGTTAACATACAGTGGTATGTTAGTTTCAGGGGTATAATACCGTGATGCAACAGTATAGCTTTCTATTAACCTATCCAGCTACCTCTTCTGGAATCTGAATTCCAACAAAGGTCTTACTTTTCCCTTCTACTTGAACTTTTTTAAGTTAACAAAATTTTTTTATTGAGATACAGTTGACATACAACACTGTATTAGCATTATAATTATATATGTATATGTATACATATATGTACATGGGAAAATGATCACCTTTGTATGTTGAGTCTGACATTCATCTCCACACATAGTAAACCCATTTTTTTCCTCATGATGAGAACTTTAAAGATACATTCTTAGGGGCGCCTGGCGGGCTCAGTCAGTAGAGCCTGCAATTCTTGATCTTGGGGTCATGACTTCAAAACCCATATTGGCTGTAGAGATTACTTAAATACATAAATATTTTTTACAAAACATGTATTCTTTTAGCAACTTTCAAATAAATGATACAGTATTGTTAACTATAGTCACCATGCTGTACATTACAGCCTCCGGACTTCGTCACATTATAACTGGGCTTTGAACCTTTTGACCCCCTTCACCCATTTCACTCCCCGCCCCAGCCCCCTGCTTCTTGCAGTCGCCAATCTGTTTTCTCTATCTTTGAGTTTATGGGGGTTTCGGGGTGTTCTTTTTAATTCCACATGTAAGTGAGCTCATGTGGTATTTGTCTTTCCCTGTCTGACTTATTTCACTTAGCATAACATCTTTAGGCAGGATTTCCTTCTTTGTGGCTGAATTATATTCCATTGTGTGTTCTTCCATCAGTGGACACATAGGTTGTTCCTACGTTCTGGCTATCATGAGTTATGCTGCAGTGAACATTATTAGTGTGCAGGGATCCCTTCAAGAGAGGAAGTTCATTTCCTTTGGATGTATCCCCAGAAGTGGGATTGCTGGATTATATGGTAACTCGGTTTTTAATTGTTTGAGGTACCACCATACAGTTTTTCAGACTGGCTGCACCAATTTGCATTCCCAGCACCGGTCCACAAGGCTTCCTTTCTCTCCACATCCTCGCCGACAAGTGTTATTTATTGTTTTGATAAAAGCCATTCTAAAAGATGTGAGATGCTCTCTCACTGTGGTTTTAATTTGCGTTTCTCCGATGACGAGTTACGTTGAGCGCTTTTTCAGGTACCTGTTGGCCACTTGTTTGTCTTCTTTGGAAAAATGTCTCTTCAGATCTTCTGCTCATTTTTAATCAGACTGGGTTTTCTTCTGTTGGGCTGTAGGGGTCCCTTATGTATTTTGGATATTAACCCTTTATCAGATATATGATTTGCAAATATTTTCTCTCATCCCGTAGGTTGTCTTTTCATTTTATCGGTGGCTTCCTTTGCTGTAAGCAGCTTTTTCATTTCATGTAGTCACATTTGTTGATTTTTACTTTTGTTGCCTTTGCTTTTGGTGTCAAATCTAAAAAATCCTCACCAAGATTGATATCAAGGAGCTTACCCCTTCTGTTTTTCTTCTAGGAGTTTTGTAGTTTCAGGTCTTATATCCAAGTCTTTAATACATGTAAAAAAAATTTTTTTTTAAGATTTATTTTATTTTTGAGAGCCCGAGCGAGGGAGGGGCAGAGAGAAAGAGGGAGACACAGAATCTGAAGCAGGCTCTCAGAGCCTGATACGGGGCTTGAACTCATGGACCACTAGATCATGACCTGAGCTGAAGTCGGATGCCCTACCGACTGAGGCACCCAGGCACACCCAATTTTTTTTTTTACACTTGATCTTAGCCAAAAGGCTGAGAAGCGATCTAATTTTTTTTTAATGTTTATTTATTTTTGAAAGAGAAAGAGAGCTTGTGCACGAGACGCAAGTGGGGGAGGGGCAGAGAGAGAGGGAGACCCAGAATCTGAAGCAGGATCCAGACTCTGAGCTGTCAGCACAGAGCCCGATGCGGGGCTCAGACCCATGAACCATGAGATCATGACCTGAGCCAAAGTTGGATGCTCAACCAACTGAGCCACCCAGGGACCCCTAATACATTTTTCAGTTGATTTTTGTGTATGGTGTAAGATTATTTTATTTCTTAGTTTTCTTATTCTTAATTCATCTAACAGATAACAGTTTGCTCAAGATAATAGCAACAATGTATTCAATTACGTATACTTGTGTATATATCTTATGAGTGTATATGCCTATGTATGCCTATGTATAAGTGAAATGAATGACAGCAATATTAGAAAAGGTAAAAGGGAGGAATTAGGATTATTTTGTTATTTTAAGGTACTCACACCACCTTGTGCGGTATATTTGATACTGGACTTGGATTTGTTGTAAATGTATAATTGCAGACGCTAGGGAGACCACTAAAACAGGTAAAAAAAAAAAATAAAAAAGCATAACTGATATGCTAAGAAAGGAGAGGAAATGGAGTCCTATAAAATGCTTAGTTAAAACTACCAAAGGTAGAAACAGAGTCAGAGATTAACATGGGAACAAAGAATAAGTGAAGCACAAATTACTAATCTCAGAAATGATATTCACTACAGATCCCATGGAAATTAAGATAATAAAGGAATACCCTGAACAACTTTTTGCCCACAAATCTGATAATCTAGACGCAGTGGATCAATTCCTTAAAAGATACAATCTTCCAAAACTCACACAAGAAGAAATAGATTAGCTGAATAGGCCTATATCTATTAAAGGAGTGAACCAGTAATTACAATCTTGGAAAACAGGCCCAGATAGGTTCACTGATGCATTCTACCAAACATTTAAGGAAGAAATATCACCAAGTCTTTACAGTCTCCTTCAAAGGATAGAAACAATGGGAATATTTCCTCACTCCTCCTATGAGACAGGCACTACTCTAAAACCAAACTAGACAAAGGCACTACAAGGAAAGAAAGCCACAGGGGCGCCTGGGTGGCTCAGTCTGTTAAGCATCTGACTTTGGCTGAGGTCACGATCTCACGGTTTGTGAGTTCAAGCCCCGTGTCAGGCTCTGTGCTGACAGCTCAGACCCTGGAGCTTGTTTCAGATTCTGTGTCTCCCTCTCTGTCTTTCACCTGTTCACACTCTCTGTCTCTCAAAAGTAAACATTAATTTTTTTTTTTTAGAAAAGAAAACCACAGGCCAATATCTTCATGACCATAGATGCAAAAATCCTCAACTAAAAAGATACGCGGATGTGGCAAATAATCAAATGAAAAGATGCGCCACTTCATGTATTATCAGGGAAATGCAAATTAAAGCAGTAATGAGATACCACTTACACATCTCTTAGAGAATGGCCCAAATCAGAACACCAGCAACATTAAATGTTGACAAGGACTTGGGGCAACATAAACTCTCCTACATTTGCTGGAGGGAACGCACAACGGTCCAGCCACCTTGAAACACTAAATTAAACATACTCTTACCATGTGATCCAGTCGTCGTGTTTCTTGGTATTTACCCAAGGGAGTTGAAAACTTGTGTCCACACAAAAACCTGCACATGGATGTTTATAGCAGCTTTATTCATAATTGTCAAAACCTGGAAGCTACCAAGATGTCCTCCAGCTGGTGAATGGATAAATGAACCATGGTCCATCCAGACAATGGAATATTATTCAGTGCTGGGGGAAAAAAACACACCTGTGCTATCAAGCCATGACAAGACATGGGGGAACCTTAAACGCATATGACTAAGTGAAAGGAGCCAATGTGAAGAGGTACATACTGTGTGATTCCAACTGTATGGCACTCTGGGGGCCCCTGGGTGGTTCATTCGGTTGAGCGTCTGACTCGTGATTTTGACTCAGGTCATGATCCCAGGGTTCTGGGATCCAGCCCCATGTTGGGCTCTGTGCTGAGCGTGGAGCCTGCTTGAGACCCAGGCACCCCAGGGGTATGTTTTTTTTTTTTTTTTTTTTTATAAAGAATGAACCCACATTGACACATCATCATCACACTATGTCCATAGTTTACCTTAGGGTTCACTCTTTGTGGTGTATATCTGATGGCCTTGGACAAACGTATAATGACATGACATGTGTCCATCATTAGATCGAGCCCCACGTCAGGCTCTGCACTGAGCATGGAGCCTGCTTAAGATTCTCTCTCTCTCTCTGTCTGTCTCTCACTCAGGGCTCCCGAATGGCTTAGTTGGATGAGTGCCTGACTCTTGATTTCAGCTCAGGTCATGATCCCAGAGTCCTGGGATAACAGAGTCCTTGAGATTCTTTCTCTGTCTCTCTCTCTGCCCCTCTGCCCTGGGTGGCTCAGGGGCTTAAGTATCTGACTCTTAGTTTCTGCCCAGATCATGATCTCACAATTTTGTGGGTTTGAGCCCTACCTCGGGCTCTGCACAATGACCGTGAGGAGCCTGCTTGGGATTCTCTCTCTCTCTCTCTCTCTCTCTCTCTGCCCCTCTCCTGCTCGTGCTCTCTCTGTCTCTCTGAAAATAAACTTAAACGAACAAACAACGTTACCACTGTTGTGAGTGGCGTTGATGATGGGGGAGGGTGTGCATGTGTGGTGGCAGAGGATAGGAAATCTCCGTAACTTCCTCTCAATGTTACTGTAAACCTAAAACTGCTCTACAAAAAATAAAGTCTGAAAAAATAAACCTGCCAGAGAGGGACCCCAAATTCAGGAGCTCTGGTTGTCGCAGAAGCTGGAAAGGGGCAGTCCCGCCACTCAGGCGCTGCTCTGACTATGAGGAGCTCAGGCATTGAGTGCCATGGCAACGAGGAAGAAGAAACGTCCTGGAGACTCCAAAGAATGTCACTCTTCATGTTAGCAAACATGACAAAAGAATGTCACTCTTCCTGTGAATAAAGAACTTAGCCCGATGAGGAAAATCTTTAATCCAATAAAGCACAGAAATTGAAGGAAGGAAGGTGCACATTTGGCCGGACGTCTGAAGGAGCGTCGTGCACAGGTGGTTCCGGTCATGCTTCCAGATGCCATAGGCCTGGGCCTTGGGGTGCCCCCGGGCCCCATGACCAGTTCTAGCCAATGAGGCGCAAGCGGAAGCCTGGGCACGAGCTTCCGGTCCTCTCCCCAGGCCCGGCCGTGGCCGCGCGGGGCCAGCGTGAGGCCCGGGCTGGCGAGTTCCGTCAGGCTGCGCGCGGAGGGTGCGGCCCCGGCAGTGTCGCGCCACAAGAGACGTGCAGCGTGAGCAAGAAACAAACCTTTGCACTTCAGAGCCCCTCACCTTGCAGAGTCGTCCCCACAGCCCAGTCTAACTTCTCCTGACCGGCGCCGCGAGGGACCCGCTGGGCTGGGGACGGTTTCTGAAAGAGTCACTAGGGAGGCGGCTTGGGAAACCGTCCCAGTGGTGCCAGACGTCTCCTCCCTGCGGAAAGGACGACCCCGGTTTGTAGGATGCACACTCTTGCCGGAGGGCCCCGCGCAGCCCACAGATCGTTCTGTTGGCCAAGATGAGGTTTCAAGATTTCAACCTGGGGCGTGGGCGGGGTGCGGTTAACCCCCTCGTAGCCGGAGCCCCCACTGCTGCCTGTTCTAGCAGCCTCGCTGGGCTGGCCTGCGAGCCCCCGAGGGCATTTGGGTTTGCACCCCCCCCCCCCCCGTGGGTCCGTGCGTCAATCCTCTTGAGAGAGGGCAACATCGGCATTACAGTTCTCACTAAACAGACAAAGCAGACGCCCTCAGAGGTCAAGAGGCTGCCGCGTAGTGACACAGCAGGTCAATGGCGGAGCTGGGGTCTGAACCCCGGGCTCCAGAAGCTTCTGTACAGGGCAGGCTGCCGCCGCGCTACCCGGAGACAGCTGCCTTCTGCTACCGCAATCATCCTAGGAGGTTAATCTATTGATTGCAGACTCTATTGTCTAACCAGCCCACACACTGCCCGAGTTTATCACCAAGCAAATTCCCATTTGTTTTTCACAGGAAAATCACACCATCCTGCAATGCCTTGAACCGAACTCTGCAGTCTCAACAAACAGCTTGCCTTTTAAATCCATAAGCTAAACACAAATCTCTGCATGCTTTCAGCCAAGCCGGTGCAGCTCTTTTTCTCTTTGCGTCTGAACTTCTTCACGATAAAGACAGCCAAGCAGAGGAAATTACAGAAACAACTACAATGAAATGGCTCCAGGGTAAACTATTAAGTGCGAAAGGCAAAGTGCGAGAGACTATGGATGGAATGATGCCATTTGTATAAATGAAAAAGAAAACTCAGAAATAGACGCGTATTTACAGGTATTATATGTATTTATATTTATACATGCAAACATGTCTCTGAGGAGATGCATGAAAGGTTATGGTCTTCTCTGGAGAGCAAACTGGGGGTCAGGAGTGGGAGGGGGCAGACACCGCAGGTGCCCTCAGCACTCCTGCCCCGTCAACCCAACCACTGTCCTCATGACTTGGCTTGAGGCATCGTTGGGGCCACAGAGCCTTCCCCAGGCCGTGCCCCCGATGGGTGGAAGTGCTCGAGAATTAGCACCTCCGAGAGCCACCGTCGATCAGTGGCTGATGGGAATTGGTGGAGAAATACACCAAGTCTCATACCTCTTAACGGGGACGATCCTGGTTTCGTCAGTGTGTGCTCTACATGGTTTCCCATGTAGGCGCTCCCAGTGCGGCCATGTTCCTTTCTGGCTCCCTTCCTTTCCTGTCTCATCTTCCCCTCCCCGACCCTGCCCAGTAAATTCCAAGCCCTGTCTCAGGGCTATCTAATACCAATGTCTTCAGTGGTGGGAATGTTCAACATCCACGTTGTCCAGTACAGTAGCTACTAGCCACATGTGGCACTTGAATCGAAATTAAAATGCAGTTCTTCAATCGCACTGACCACACTTCATGTGCTCAGTAGCCACAGGGACGGCATGGGACGGAACATTTCCGTCATCCCACGAAGTCCTATCGGACAGTACTGGTTTGCGGTCGGCATCGGTGGAAACAAGTATAGATCTGTACCATGTGCAGCAAGAAGCAGGCAGATGTTTTGAAAGGGGGAAAGGGTATGTCTCACCTCTGCGAGTCCCTCTGCCGTCTGTGTGTGGGATCCGTATGCGAAACCTGATTCTGACTCAAGTACTCTCCAATATCTGTTACGAAATTTCTCTTTAAGTCTTTTTTTTTTTTTAAGTTTATTTATTTGAGGGAGAGAGAGCAGGAGCACAAGAGAGAGGTGGGGAGGGTCAGAGAGAGAGGGAGGGAGACAGAATCCCAAGCAGGGTCCACACTGTCAGCGCAGAGCCTGACGCCGGGCTTGAGCTCACAAACCGTGAGATCGTGACCTGAGCTGAAGGCAGACGCTCAGCCGACTGAGCCACCCAGGTGCCCCCAAGAACAACATTTTTTATGAAAACACTAATAATGCTGTACGTCAAAAATATGGCCTTCCCATGTTAGTATTAATTTTCAAATAACACAGATATTTTAAGGGAATCCATGATCATCCCAGCTCTTTTTCTGGATATGCCAGGACAATGGCCTGATGACGTGGTTTTGCCCATTTAATGACAAACATGGCTTCTCCAGTCTGTTTAACTGTAGCAGTGCTACTTATGAGGATGGTGAAGTTCACGGCCACATACGGTATCTAATTATTGGGTAATTCTGTCTGTGTGAACTGCCCAGAAGACGGAAATCCATAGACACAGAAAGTAGATTGATTGGTGGTTGCCAGGGACTGAGGAGACTGAGGAGAAAGGGAATGTTAATGAGTTCGGGGTTTTTTTCCAGGGTGATGAAAATGTTCAAACATTGATTGTGGTGGTGGTTGCACAGCTCTGTGAAAATGCTAAAAAAAAAAAAAAAAATCACTAAATTGCACACTTGATTTTTTTTTTAACATTTTTAAGTTTATTTCTTTATTTAAAGAGATAGCACAAATGTAGAAGGAGCAGAGAGAGAGAGAGGGACATAGAATCCCAAGCAGGCTCTGCACCACCAGTGCAGAGCCTGATACGGGGCTTGAACTCACTAACTGTGAGATCATGACCTGAGCCAGAGCCAGATGCTTAACTGACGGAGCCACCCACGTGCCCCAAGTTATACATTTTAGATGACTAAACTGTATGGGGTGTGAATTATGTCTCAATAAAGCTGTTATAAAAAAGGCTGAGAGGGGCACCTCGGTGGCTCGGTCGGTGCTGGGAGTCCAACTTCGGCTCAGGTCATGATCTCACAG
Source organism: Hyaena hyaena (assembly GCF_003009895.1). Classification (NCBI taxonomy): domain Eukaryota; kingdom Metazoa; phylum Chordata; class Mammalia; order Carnivora; family Hyaenidae; genus Hyaena; species Hyaena hyaena. The sequence continues at coordinate 651,501 of NW_024080712.1, read as the reverse complement.
TTTATGGGTTCGAGCCCCGTGTTGGGCTCTGTGCTGACAACTCAGAGCATGCAGCCTGCTTCTGATCTGTGTCTCCTTCTCTCTCTGCCCCTCTCTCGCTCGCACTCTGTCTCTCTCCGTCTCTCAAAAATAAATAAAAAAAAAAGTGTTAAGGCTGAGAAATACAAAGAAGGTCTTGCGAAATGGGTGGCCCCAGAGGGCATTATGCTAAGTGAAATAAGAGAGAGACAAATACCACATGACTTCACTTACGTGTGGAATCTAAAAAACAAAACAAATGAATAAACCAAAAGCAGAATTAGACCCATAAATACAGAGAAGGAACTGATAGAAGCCAGGGGAGAGTGAGGTGGGGAGATGGGCAGAATAGGCAAAGGAGAGTGGGAGATACAGGCTTCCGGTTACAGAATGAATAAGTCACAGGGATGAAAGGTACAGCGTAGGGAGGTCAATGGTAGTGTAATAGCGTTGCATGGTGACAGACGGTGGCTACACTTGTGGCGAGCACAGCGTAACATATAGAATTGCCGAATCACTGTGTTGTACACTTGAAATTAATGTATTGTGTCAACTGTACTTGGAGGGAGGGAGGGAGGGAAGGAAGGGAGGAAGGAAGGAAGGAAGGAGAAATACAAAGAAGGTCTTACCTACAGTGAGAAGGAGATTTTACGCTGTATTTCTACAGCTCTGATCTTTGACCACCTCAGGGTTTTTCTGAGTTTCTACTGGATGTAGACAATAGCTTCCCAGCCCTCTGTGTTAAGAAAGCTCTTTGTAGGTAAGCTTGGACTCTAGCTGCTCTTCCTCAGAGTACAGCCATCTGCATGATTTCAAAGGATTCTCTCCCATTTTGCTGTTGAGATCGTAGCACTGGAGACAACCCCTCCCATCTTGAACACGTTTCAACTTTTGCAGTTTCTTTCCATACCTTTAAGGTGAAGCCGAGATGACTTATCAATCCTGTAGTAACTCAAGTCATATTCCAGTTAGCTCGGCCTCAGCTGGTTTGCCTCATCTTCCTGATCTGGATATTCCCTTTCAGCAAAATCAGAAACTTTGGAGCGCTGAAATGTCATCCCTTTTGACTTATGAGTGCAAAAGTTAGTGTTTGAGCCGGCTGACGTATTTGACAGCTTCCTTTCCTGCCCCTGGGAGAGGTCTGTAATTTTTTCCATCTGTACTGTGTGAGAGCTTGCTGTCAGGGGCTGTCGGGGGCTGGGGGCACCAAAGCGAGCTTCGGCCCCCCGCCCCCTGGAGTGGCTGACTACCTGCAGATAGAGGTGAATGTGAAAGAAAGGGTTCTGCTCTGCAACTCTACCCCTGCTCCGCCATTCGTTGACTCTGGGAGGAGATGGGATCCAGAAATAGAGAAAGAAAGAGTCACCTTTGGGCTCTCGGGTTCCAATGGCCTTGTGCTCAGGAGGGATAAGTGGAACCCGTATGCGCAAATATCACAGATACTGGAGAATAGATCAATTTCAACAATGCGTTGTCACCCTGTCTTCAGCCATTCCCACCAGGAGGGGCAATTGCCAGAGGGGCAGTTACACAAGCAGATACGTTTTGGGTTTTGTAACCCCTCCCCCAGCAAAGCCAGAGGCTAGAGAGGACTGAAAGAAGCTGTGACAGACACCACGGGCTGTCCTGAACCCTGATGCCGTTCAGATACTGGGTGACAATGTGTTGAGCTCCAGGGAGTGAATCGCGATCATTCAAATCCAGCCGCGGTGATCCTGCCCTTTGCCAGCGGGTGGTTTAGGGGTGCCGTGTCACCCAGTTCTGCCCAATGAGTGGTTATGGAGAAGAGTTCTGGAAAGATTCTTCCTCCTTGAAAGAGAGCAAAAGACCACTCCTCCCTGCTTTGGATGTGGTCATGAGAGAATGTGATACTTAGTGCCAAGCAAGTATTTTATGACTAAGAGCAGGAAGCCAAGAGAACAGCAGAGAAATAGCCTGTCTATTTCCAACCTTCTTGTCACATGAGATGATTCAATCCATATTTTTAAGCCACTTGACATGCAGCCAAAAGCTTTCTAATTAATATGGACCCGACCCAGGGATCCCAGAGGAGGCTGTGTCTTGCCTCCTGGGTGGAATACCACGGCAGGAACAAGACCCTAGTAAAAGCATGGCCTCTCCATCCGTGGCAAAGGGGTCTCGGGCCGCCAGGCATGGGCACGAAAGAATGTTCCCCATGTGAGGGGTGCCTGGGTGGCTCAGTCGGTTAAGCGTCCGAGTAACAGTTCGTGGGTTCAAGCCCCACATCAGGTCCTGTGCTGGCAGCTCAGAGCCTGGAGCCTGTTTCAGATTCTGTGTCTCCCTCTCTGCCCCTCCTCTGCTCATGCTCTGTCTCTCTCTGTCTAAAAAAAAAAAAAAAAAAAAAAAAAAAACTATAAAAAAATTTTTTTAAATAAAATAAAGAATGTCCCCCATGTGTCTGAGGCTGGCAGAGGTGGACAGTGTTTTAGGAAGCCCCACAGACATTCCCATGGAGTCCCTTAAAAAATAACTATTGGGGCACCTGGGTAGCTCAGTCGGTTAAGCATCCAACTCTTGATTTCGGCTCAGGTCATGATCTCATGGATCATGACTTCGAGCCCCAAGTTGGGCTCTGTGCTGGCAGCACAGAGTCAGCTTGGGATTCTCTCTCTCTCTCCCTCTCTCTCTCTCTTTCTCTCTCTGCCCCTACCCTGCTTGTGCTCTCTCTCTCTCTCAAAATAAACAAATAAACTTTAAAAATAGCTATTAAAAAAATCAACAACATTGCACAAATTTGTCTACATTTTTAAAAAATCTTTTTATTTATTTATTTATTTTGAGAGCGTGCACGCACATACTCGTGCCAGAGTGGGGGAGGGGCAGAGGGAGAAGGAAAGAGATCATCTCCAGCAGGCTGCACAGCCATCACGGAGCCCAATGCAGGGCTCCATCTCACGATGGTAAGATCGTGACCTGAGCTGAAATCAAGAGTCTGGCGCCTAACCGACTGAGCCACCAGGTGCCCCTGACTATGTTTCAATGGAGCCCAGTGAATGCTGGGGTTGGCACTGGTTCTAAGGACCAGCATCTGGGACCACCACATGGAGAACACATCCCAGTGATGAATTCCCACCCCGGGGACTGGGGAGCAGTGAGATGAAAGGAGCCCGGATCCTTGAGGACTTCAGGAAGCACAACAGCCATGCCAGCTCTGGACTGCCCTGCCCTGACTTTTACATGAGAGGAGCAAACTTCTACCTTCTTGAACTACCGTGATTTAGAGTCTTCCTTTACCGACAGCTGCACCTAATCCTCTTTGATACACGTAGCTGCCAGCCATACTGTGAGAAAGCCCCAGGTCAGGCCGGTCAGGGTCTGGGCTATTCAAGGTGGAGGACGGCCATGGCAATTTCCTCCCATTATTGACTCACACCCTCTGCCTGCCATGATCACATGCATAATAACTCACTTTGTCTGACTTCTCTATTTCCCTGCATGTATCATTTTTCTTTCTGTTTTCTATTGCGAGCCTTTCATGAGATGTTTCAAGCTCTTTTAAAAAATGTGCAGTAGAAATAGAAGTTGTTACCAAACAGATAGAACACAAGTGACAGAGAATCTCAGTATAACCATTCATGAAGTGAAAAGCAAAGGGGTATAAGAATCAAGTTTCTAGGGGCGCCTGGATGGCTTAGTCGGTTAAGCGTCCGACTTTCACTTAGGTCATGATCTCGCGGTTCGTGGGTTCGAGCCCCGCGTCGGGCTCTGTGCTGACTGCCAGCTCAGAGCCCGGAGCCTGTTTCAGAGTCTGTGTCTTCCTCTCTCTCTGACCCTCCCCTGCTCACGCTGTCTCTCTCTCTCCTAGAAATAAATAAAAATATTGAAAAAAAAAAAAGAATCAAGTTTCTAAAAAGAGCCCTTAAAAGGCACTACTCTCATCTGTGGCTCCTTCCGCTTTCCAGTCAGTTCTGTGTACTAGTTGGGAAAGCAGATTTCTGGTACAACGTTCCGTCTGCTGTTCTTAGACCTGTTTCATATAAGGAAAGAGATATACTGACCCAGTATAACTGCAAGACACCCATTCCACAAATTGGACGTTGTTTGAGATTTTCACAGTAACGTGTTAGATTATGTTAAGAACCTAAGTAAGACAGTCCATAGAAATAATAACCATCTGTGGGGTTTAAGAGCCTAATAAATTGCAACCCTCCTTCCACCCAAGTTTAAGACTAACTGAAAAATATAGTCGAGAGTCCAACAAACAGACATAGAAATAATCAGCATTGTTACCGGTGAGATGGTTGAAGAACGTGGCCTTAAATCCAGGGGCCAACAGACTTTCCAATACATTCTCCTCAAGTTGAACTGAACTGTGAGCTCTGCTATTTCTGGGGCAATGCCCACCCCATAAGCTTCTCTCATAATGGAGAGCAAACCGGAGAGGACCCTTCCGGTGGGCAGACAAATCTGGAAGAGAAACAACTCAAGAACCCCTGAGCCAAGCATACTCACCTCCTTCTTCCAAATCCACCAGTTAGATGTGTCATCCTTCCCTGGGGAGAGCTGGTTAGTGGGGCAGGGGCCTGGGCAGAAGCTGGACTCATACACATGTCCTTTTCTCTCTTGTAACAGACCCAGCTCTTGCCTCATCTCTACCCGCCAGGACTTACCACCTAAGGCTGATTTCCGACTGCCTGTGTGAACATCTTTTTTCCCAAGGGCTTTCTCCAAACCACGGAAGCAAACACGCACAACCAGTGACTGATGGGGGCTGATAAATTCCCGGCTCCCTTGCCTACATCACATAGATAACTGAGGTGCAAGTTCTATGCCGCTTCCCAGAACTTTCTGGTAGGATGCAGCCTCAGTCACCCGCAGTGATGCCCTGCTCGACAACACACTCTGTTGGGTGCCTTCCTTCCCCGTCTCACATCCCCTATGTCCCCAGAGCTTTCAGGGGTCACCACCCAAGCAAACTGCTTTTCTCATCTGGTTATCTCAAGGTCTTCTAGAGTGTGAGTCAGCAAACTTTTTCTGTAAGGAACCAGATCGTGAATATTTTAGGCATTACAACTACTCAGCTCCAGCATGGCAGCACGAAAGCAGACATAAGCACAAAGACAATACATTTAAAACATGGGCATGGCTGCATGCCAATATAGCCTTTTATTACAGAACCAGGCAGTGGGCTAGGTTTGTTTGGTGGGCCAGGCCATAGTTGGCTGACGCCTGATGTAGGGGAAACGCCCTTCACCATCCTCTGTATTAGTTCTCTAGAGCTGTGTCACATGTTGCCACCAACTAATTTAGCAGTTTAAACACAAATTTCTGATCTCGCAATTTCCACAGCGTGCACAACGCTGGAATTACCTTGTGTCCGAAGGAAGAAAAACCTCTATGTCTTTTAAGCCATTTTTGGGGGGATTTGCTTCATATACAACTTAGTAACTTAACTGACGGAGAGGGACTCCCTAACTTTTCCTGGGTCACCTTGTAGTTAGAGATTGGGAATGCAAACCAAGCTCTCTCAGGCCACAGTATGCTTGGGGCGAATCATCCGTGTCTTTGGATTGGTAAGTGGGAATGTTCCTTTAATTGGGAGATGAAAATGTCTTTTGATCTCATGTACTTAAGTCAGGTCTTTATTTCACACATTCTCTTTTGATTCCAGCTTCCAGCCTCTGGAAAGCATTTTTTGTTATTGGTAACAAAGATAATATGAATGAGGAGTGAACTATCTTCCATAGTTGAACCTTAGTCATTAGAGATTTTTTTTCTTCAGATTTTTTTAAAGTTTATTTGCTTGAGTGAAAGAGAGAGAGAGAGAACCCCAAGCAGGCTCTACACTGTCAGCACAGAGCTCAGTGTGGGGCTCAAACCCATGGAATTGCAAGATCATGACCTGGGCCAAAGTTGGACGCTTAACTGACTGAGCCACCCAGGTGCCCTGAACCTCAGTCCTTAGAATTAGGACAATTTTTAGAGTGCAATTTAACGCGCACGCGCGTGCGTGTGTGTGTCTGCGTGTTTGATTGTTATAATACATGTGACGCATACACATTGTAAGAAATGAAGCAACAAAATGAGAGGCAAAGTTTTGTCTCCCCCACCATAGACCGAACTCCCACTACCTGCTACATTATTGATCTTTCCAGAATGCTTTTTCTACATATGCAATAACATATACGCACATCCGTTCTATCACAAATAGAAATACACTACACGTGTTGTTTGCATTATATCACATCATCACACATAAGATCCCAAGTCATCTATTAAATGACTATAGAGTATTCCATTGTATGGGTAAAGAATGGTTTATTTAACTGGTGTTTCCTTATTATTGGACAATCGGGTTCTTATTTTTCAATGCAAATAATTCTACAGTGTACATCCTTGATCCTTTTTCCTTGTCTCCATAGTACAAGTTTCTAGATGTGGACTTGCTGGGTCAGAGAGCATTGCCGAGCTTTAATTTTCAGAGAGATAGCCAAGTGCTCTGCGAAGAGATCGCCTGAAACTGGCCTCTCCCAGCAGTAGGTGAGAATGTGTAGGTCTCATCTTTGCCAGGACAGCTGTTAACAAATTGGTGGATCTTTGCCGATCTGATATTGAAAAAAAAAAAAAAAGTATTTTCTTGATGTTTTAATCTGCATTTTAAAAAGTGGAAGTGGAAGTAAACCTTCTGTCACTATTGGCCGTTGGGATTTCTTGTTCTGAGAACTGCTTATTCACGTCCTGTCCCATTTTTCTGTCAGGTTCTTCATCTTTTTCTTACTGATTTATAAGAGCCTTTTGCAACTTTGGGAAATTAGTCATAAGTCATATATCTTGAAAAGTTCTCACTAGTACGTGTTGTCTTTTAACTCTGTCTATGCAATTTTCTCTGCAGGAGCTCTTTTGGTTTTTGTGAAATTTATTCATCTTTTCGTACATCTCTTCTTAGTCTTGTGTCCTGCATGGAAAGGTTGTCCTGGTGATTGCAAATTAATCCCTCCAAATTTTAGTGTTGGATTTTTTGGGTGATTTTTTTCCATATACAGTAAAACCTTAGTTTGCGAGCATAAGTCATTCCAGAAACATGCGTGTAATCCAAAGCACTTGTATATCAAAGCGAATTTCAAGAACCGTTGGCTCAGTTGTGATCATGTGATGTTCGGTGTCATGTATTATAAAACATCGCTCGGGGCGCCTGTGTGGCTTAGTCGGTTAAGCGTCTGACTTTCGCTTAGGTCATGATCTCGCGGTTCGTGGGTTCGAGCCCCGCATCGGGCTCTGTGCTGACTGCCAGCTCAGAGCCCGGAGCCTGTTTCAGTCTGTGACTCCCTCTCTCTCTGACCGTCCCCTGCTCACGCTGTCTCTCTCTCTCTCTCTCTGTCTCCTAGAAATTAAAAAAATAAAAATGAAAAAATAAAAAAAAATTAAAAAAAATAAAACATTGCTCGTTTATCAAGTTAAAATTTATTAGAAATATCTGCTCGTCTTGCGGAACACTTGCAGATCAGGTGACTCACCATCCAAGGGTTTATTATATATCTTTGGTTCTCTGGTGTAAGAGGAGACATAGAGTTTTCATCTTATTTTCTCCAAGTGACTAGACAGATATTCCAAACCCATTTTTTGAATAATCCATCTTTTCTTGTCTTGATTTTCTATGTGACTGTCATCGTGTTTCCAATTCTCATATGGATTTGGGTCTATTTCCAAATCCTCTTCTGTTCTTCTGCTCAAGCTATTCTTGGTCCTGAAACCAAATTGTTTTAATTATTTTTGCTTTATAACATATTTTACTATGTAGTAAACCTAATAACCACCCCTTACCCATTAATCATTTCCCCCAGAGTTCTGGCTATTCCCACGTGCTTATTTAAACCAATCAATGTTGACTGGGCAGCTACTGAGCACCAGACAGTGGTCTGAGCACTAGGGATACAGCAGTGACGAGAACAGGGAAAATTTCTGCCCATATGGTGCTTACGTTCTAGCTGCATGAGAGAGAAAGACAAATTAAATCAGTCAAATACCCACAGTGTCAAAGGGTGATACGTGAGATGGAGAGCGACAAAATAGAGAAGGAAGATAGGAAGTGGGGGGAAGTACAAAACCAGGTGATCAGAACAGGCTTCACTGGGAATATGGCAGTTGAGGTGAGAAAACAAAGTGCACAGACAAGCAGAAGCAACATGTGCAAAGGCCCTGAGACAGGAGGCCAGTGTGCCTGGAGCAAAGCACATGAGAGAGAGAGAGAGAGGAAAGGAAGCGAGGTCAGAGAAGTAACAAGGAGGAATCAAAGAGGGCCTTGTGGAGGAATGAAGATTTGAGCTGTTTCTCTGAGCAAGGTGGGGACCCACTGGTCATATGGAGCAAAGGTGTGTCATAAGCAGAACGTAAGTTCCAAAAACCGATACTATGGGTATTTTGGTTGGAATGACATTGAAATCACACATTAATTTACAGAGGATGACATCTTTTATTTTCCTGTAAGTCATCTCTACACCCAGTGTAGAGCTCTAACTCACAACCTCAAGATCAAGAGTCACATGCTCTACCGAATGAGCCAGCCACGTGTCCCAGAGGTTGATATATTGAAAATCCTGTGTCCTCATATCCAAAAGTGAGATACGCATCAATATTATAAATGTACAACATGACACATTGATTTACTTCTAGGAATGTATTCTACAGATACAGCTGTATATGTGCAAAATGACTTATATACAAGCATTGTCTATGATACCAAAGATTGGAAACAGTGCCAACATCCAGTTATCCACCAGTATAGGACTGGCTAAGTACATTTTGACATGTGCAAGGGGTGCCTGGCTGGCTCAGTCGGTCAAGCATGTGACTCTTGCTTGATCTTAGGGTTGTAAGTTGAAATCCCATGGTGAGTGTAGAAATTACTTAAAAATAAAATACTTAGGGACTCCTGGCTGGCTCAGTACAGCATGTGACTCTTGATCTTGGGGTTGTGAGTCTGAGCCCCACATTGAGTGTAGAGATTACTTAAAAATAAACGGTGCCTGAGTCGCTCAGTTGGTTAAGCGCCCAACTTTGGCTCAGGTCATGATCTTGAGGTTCATGGATTTGAGCCTTGCATCGGGCTCTGTGCTGATGGCTCAGAGCCTGGAGCCTGCATCGGATTCTGTGTCTCCCTCTCTCTCTGCTCCCCCCTGCTCATTCTCTCTCTCTCTCCACATACACACACACACACAAATAAACATTATAAACAATTTTTAATAAAATGTTTAAGAAAAATTTTGACACAAACACACAATGGAATGATATGCCACTACAAAAGAATAAGGAGAATCTTTATGTACTGATTCAGAATGGTCACCTAGATGAACTAAGAATAAAAGCAAGGTAGAGAGAATGGTGTGTGGAGTATGGTGCCTTTGGGGTAAAAAAGGGAACTATATATTATGTATGAATTTACTTTGGTAGGGGTAAAATGTCTCTGTAAGAATGCATAAGAAACTGCTAACAATAGTGACCACTAGTGAGGGGCACTGGATAACTGGAAGACAGGGATACAAATGACATTTTTCACTGTATACCTTTTTCTGTCTTTGGACTTTTGAACCATGTGCATATAGTACTCTTTCAAAAAGAATATAAATACACATTTCAGTGACATTGAGTATGTTTTTATATTAGGGCCATTTTGGAAATGTATTTGACAGTGACTCAAATAGAATTAGTAGAGACCTAAATCATATGCAGTGACCTATATGATGTACCTTTACATGGCCAGTTGTAATAAATACACAAAAGACAAATGCGAGGTTAAATAGACAATGTGCTCAATTCTCTGCCAAAAATAAATATTTTAGGAGAGGAAAACCAGGCACAAAAGGTGATTTCTGCATTATCACAGTGCAGGAGCCAGGAGAGCTCAGTCTTTTGGCCCACCAATTACAGATTGAAGCCTATGCTGAGTTAGTGGGCTGCATCGAGTATTAAAAGATGATGTGTCCTACAGATAAAAGAAACATGAATCTGGTAAGAGGGATCAGGAGTGTAGGATGGATACCTAGCATGAGAGTCGGGTGTACAGATCTGAATTGGGTGGTTAGGAAGGCTCATTGAGAAGGTGACATTTGGGGAAGATGGGCAAATGGGGAGCGAGCAGCCACCCTGGTGTTTGAGAGAAGAGCCTTTCCAGGCAGAGAGAACATTCCTGAGGCAGGTGCTTTCCTGGCCTATTGAAGGGACAGCTAGGAAGCCAGTGTGGCCGGAGTAGATGGAGGTGGGGGGCACAGGTGGTGGGGAGGAGGCAATGGACGCCACAGGGCTTTGTCAGCTCTGCTAAAGACACTGCCTTGGGGCACCTGGGTGGCTCAGTCAGTTAAGCACCTGAGTTCGGCTCAGGTCATGATCTCATGGTTCATAGGTTCGAGCCCCGCATCGGGCTCCATGCTGACAGCTAGCTCAGAGCCTGGAGCCTGTTTCAGATTCTGTGTCTCCCTCTCTCTCTGACCCTCCCCTGCTCATGCTCACTCTCTCTCTCTCTCTCTCTCAGAAATAAATAAAACATTAAAAGAATATATTTTAAAAAGACACTGCCTTAACGAGATGGGAAACCACTAGAGGATGTTGAGTGAAAGGGTGAAATCGGTTCTTACATCTTAAGAGCATACCTCTGGTTGGCGTGCAGAGCACCAGCTGTAGGGAGTCCAGGGTAGAAGCCAGCGCCAGAATGATTTTGTTATTCCTCACTTCTCTCCATGGAGCACATTCTCAGAGCCATTCAAAGTAGATGCATGCAAAGATGCTACATTCAACACAGAAGCACAGTCCTTCAAAGCTCGTTTTTCCCGTGATAAGAATAGCACACACCCACAGTAGAAGACTTGAGAAAAACAGAAAAACATGCATGAGGAAAAAAATTTACCAATATGGTGCCTCCCAGACACAACTACTGTTGACATTTTGGTGCGTTTCTCTCTCATCCATGGGGCTTCGCGTAGCTGGGTTCATAGTATGCAAACACATATTCCGCTTGATCTTGTAAGTAGTAAAATGAGCATTTTACCACTAAAAGACTTACTTTTATGAAAACACGATATTCTGTTTTATGACTGTATAAAATTTAACTCAACGCATCCCTAAATAAGGCATCAATGAAGACTCGTATGTACAAATTTTGGTCTGCACTTTAGATTTGCTTTCCCTAAGCACATTCCAGAGGTGTAACTAACAAGTCAAACAGAGGATGTATTTTAGGGTTTTGATACTCTTTATCAGATTGTTTCCCCAAAAGGCTGTACCCCTATAAATTTCCATAAGTTTACTGAATTCATAAACCACCTTTAAGAAAAAAATATCCTTCATTAGCATCATCCTCTTAAAGAAAATGTCTTTTTTTTTTAAGAGATCATCTTCTTTTTTTTAAAATATGTATTTATTTATTTTGACAGAGAGAGGGAGAGAGAGCACATGAGCAGGGGAGAGGGGCAGAGAGAGAGAGAATCTTTTTTTTAGGTTTATTTATTTAGAGAGAGAGAGGGAGGGACAGAGAGGGAGAAAGAGAATCCTAAACAGGCTCCGTGCCGTAAGTGTGGAGGCCAACGTGGGTCTTTACCTCACAAACTGTGAGATCATGACCTGAGCAAAAATTGAGAGTTAGATGCTTAACCAACTGAGCTGCCCAGGAACCCTGAGAGAGAGAATCTTAAGCAGGCTCCATGCTCAGTGCAGACCCTGACACGGAGCTCAGTCTCACGAACCATGAGATCATGACCTGAGCCTAAATCAAGAGTCTGACACTTAACTGACTGAGCCATCCAGGCGCCTCGAGAAAATTTATTTTTAAAATGAGAAAGTGTCAGAGTTTCATACATCATATGCATAGCAGAGAGGGTGAAAAATAGGATTCTGAGTATGAAAGAGTCATTAGAGTTTTTAGACCAAAGCTGTAGTTAAATTATGGTCCAGCTCAAGGAATACATATGAAACCAAGTGCGTGTTGGGTATGCTTTATAGCATAGAAGGAGCCATCACTAAATATATGTGGTTGCTAAGAGACTAAACTGGGGACTAAGACATTCTCCTCAAATTGAGTTATTCTAGGACTAGCTTTCTCTGCTTTCTAAATGGTATGGCATCAAGACATTTGTGACAAATTGGTGTTCAGCCAGAGGGAAAGAAATATGTGGAAAGATGAAATAAGGAGTCGGAAGATGTGGGTTCTAGAGCAATTCATTACTTCCTTACTCTGGGTCAATCACTTGATCCTTTGAGTCAAGTAGAGCGGGAATAATATTGCCTGTCTCCCCTCGTCTACCTAACAAAGCTTTTATGAAGATCAAATACGCTAATAAATGGCAAAGTGATATATACCGTAGGGTGTTATTGCCAGACTGAAGTCAGGCGCGCTGCTTCAGCTACTTACATATAATGACGTGCTTTAATTCCTCTCACTGGGTTTGTCTTGCGTTCAGTTATAGCAGATTCAACAGTCTGCTTGGGAGGAAAAAAAAAAACATTCCAAAAGGAAAGCGTGGTGATGCAGGCCCATTCGGAGCCCCCCATGAGACCAAAATTTCCTAAAGGGCAAGGCTTCTATCTCATTCACCTATGGGAAGAAGTGTCCAGAACCCCCTGCGTTAGGAGGAAACGGGATTATAACACTCTGTTTTGTCATGTTTCTTAATGGAGTATTATAGATGAGGGCAAGATGGAGGCCCATGTAGGAACTTCTTTCTTTCCTTGCTCTGAGCCTACCCTACACCCATCTTGCTATTCCATCCCCACCCTGAGCTGCCAGGCAAGTTACGCCTCGTCCCTCGAGTCTCAGAAAAGTCATCTCTTCTAGCTCTTTCTTTCAAGCCATCATGTGGGCCCAAACCTCCGGCAGCTCCCAACACAATGCCGTCTCGTTGGATACGAGCATGCTCTTCTCCCCTCACACTGGCCGGGCCCTTGTCTCCTTTGCATGTTCTCTGAATGAAGGTGTGGATGAGTTTTCCGGGGTCCGTGTCACGAAAGGAGGTGAACGCGTCCCTGACAGAAATGAAGCCATTATGTACTCTGTTTCCAGGAACATGGTGCTAAACCAGTCTCTCTGCACAGATGCATGACCGTATACTTAAACGTGTTTGTGCATACATATGAGCAGTATTCTCTTGGTAGCGCAAAATGTGGAGAATAATAACAAGTTGAGGTTACTGAGCCCCGATACTAATCATGCCGGGGTCTTATTTTGAAATGGGATTGGAGCATACTCAGAAGAGCAGAGGATTTTAAAAATCTGGTCCCCCTAAATCCTCTCGCAGAACTCTAATGCAGTGATCCTCAGTTGTCTGATGATTCTATAGCAGTGGAAATGCTAATAAATACCAATGTCTGGGAACCACCCCCAGAGATTTGGATTTAATTCATCTGTGGTAGGACTTGGGCATCTGTACATTCTGAAAGCTCCCTAGGGGACTGTCACACACAGCCTGGCTCTGAAGTGTCTGCGGTTGAGATGACAGATCTAAGTAATTCAACCTCAAGGCCGAATACACTGGACTTTCTGGACATCTGCGTAAAGGCTTTCACTCTCGCTTGCTCTCTCACTCTCTCACCCCCTTGTTCCCTTGCTCTCTCACTCTTTCTTCTATTTATTCAATAAATGGCTTTGGAATGACTCTGCTGTTTTTCAGCCCATCACGTAAGAAGTCAGACCCCGATGGTTCAAATGGAAGCAAACTGGGGTGTTTAATACCCAGGACACAGTGCTGTCCACCATGAACTATGGAAGACGAGAAAAAGCCAGTAGGTTCCCTTTCCTCCCTCAGCTTGTGTTACGTGGGTAGCCCTATAAATGGGAGGAGACACAAGAGCAAACACTGACGTACTGACGTTTGCCAAACCCTCTTGAGCTTTCTCTCTCGGGATCAGGCATAAGCCGGGTGGGGTACCATCTGACTCCCACGTGGTGCGTGCCCCGTGGCCTAAAACTGTCCTGAGATTCTCTGGCCAGACAGTTCCTGCCTTCTGATCATTAATCCCAGGATCCTAGGGAGCCGTGGCTCTCGGGCAGGGTGACGTCTGGACTGAGGTGTCCTAGCATCAGTGACACAAAAGCGCTCTTTACACAAGGCCACCCTTGAATGAGATGAGTCACTGGTGATACTTCTTCAAAAGCCAGCCTCTGACCATAAATTCCCGGAGGGCTGGGTTCCTGTTTCCTGACTCTCTCAGCCTCTCACGTGGAGATGGTCCTCCACCAGATGCCTAGGGAGTATGTATTTTTTTAATGTTTATTCACTTTTGAGAGACAGAGCATGAGCAGGGGAGGAGCAGAGAGAGAAGGAGACACAGAATCTGAAGCAGGCTCCAGGCCCTGAGCTGTCAGCACAGAGCCCGACACGGGGCTCGAACCCACGCACTGTGAGATCATGATATGAGCCGAAGTCGGACGCTTAAGCGACTGAGCCACCCAGGCGCCCCGCTCAGGGAGTATTTATAGAGCAAATGCCCTCCAGATCCTTAATATTCCAATAAACCACCGAAGCCGCAGGATTTGCTTATTCGCACCATCAGAAACGGTTAACGTAGAAACACATAAGCCCTGAGGTCTCTCCCACCACCCTTCCTAGAACAGCAAGATATGAACCACAAGAGCCCAAGACACAGGGTTGAAATAATGTGGGTGCCTCCCTGGCGCCATGTTGCTCTGGGTCGGGACTGTGCCCTCCTGGATGTACTGATGAACCCGGAGGTCACAGAAGGCTTTGTTTGGCCCGCGGGCCCCCAGGGTCCCCACACAGGCCATCTCCCTGACAGCCAGCATGTCGCATGGTTCTGATGCACCTTCCTTCTAAAGCTCTGCGCTGAGCTCCCCAGAGTTGCGTTACCCTGGGAGCTGATTCACCCGGGTACTCCACTCGACTTCGATTGTGACCATCAAGGCCTCAGCCATCAAGAGGATGAAAGAAGGAAAAATCTTGTCAGATCACGATACTTCTCAGAAAACATCAAACAGAGAAACTGTGCTATGCCTTTTATCTCAGTGTCTTGGCTCCATTTTATTCCTGTTATTTCTTCTGTCTTTATTACATCATATAACCAAGATCTTTATGCCACAAGGAAGGGTTATAAGAGAGTGCCGTTTCCACTGTCTCTGCAGGCAGAAGGAGCTAATCCTAGGGCTTCTGCTGGAAGGAAGCCCTATGTCTGTCTGTTTTCTCTGGAAGGTTCTCAAAGCAAGATAATGAGAATTCCTCGGGGCCCCGATGTCCCCCTCCCTCCCCTCCGTAGAATCAGCTGATTCTCACACGGATATATTTGTGTAATTCCATGCCATGGATACATTTCATGGAGCCTTTTCCTCTAGCAGCATCACTTGCTAATTCTGGAACGTGCCACTCACCTGACAGAGAGCATGACATTTAATTGCACAGGACAGCCTGACTCCAAGCCGCACGTGAGGCAGAAGAGGGTCGGGAGAGGCGTCTCGACCTCCATATGCATTTCTGAATCTTCAGCTCTGAAGTCCTGGTTTTGCGTTGGATTTGGGGTTTAATCATCTGCCAGCAATACGCCAGCGCTTTTACCGAGTAGGAGGCTGTAGAGTTTTAGGAAACTCTGCCATGATGAGTTTTAGGAAAGCTGTCAGACAGAGCAATGCATTGCTTTCTTTCTGTCTGATGTGGAATTTGCCTCCTCGAGCTTTGGCTTCTGTATCAGCCTACATTCAGAGACGTATATTGGTTTGGAGACATTGCTAGTGGTGATAAAACTAATGACATTTATCAAACACCCTCCCCTTATGAAGGAGGCATCATATGCATGTAAAGCCCACCCCAGGGGCAGGGGCAAAAGCATGGGAGAAGGAATCCAGAGACACGCCCCCCCCCCCCCCCCCCCCCCCCCCCCCCCCCCCNCTCTTGATTTCTGCTCAGGTCATGATCTCATAGTTTGTGAGCTCGAGACCCGCATCGGGCTTTGCACTGACAGCGTGGAGCCTGCTTGGGATTCTTCTCTCCTCCTCTCTCTCTTCCCCTCCCCCCCCACCTCAAAATAAATAAACATTTAAGAAAGAGAGAGACTCAGGTCCTAGCCTTGACCCTGCCACTCACTAGCTGTGCTATTTGGGGTACCTTTCTGAACCTCCATTTCTTCGTTGTAAAGGCACGTGTTGAGCTGCGTGATCTGCCTCGAGATTCTTCCACCATCTACGATTCTAAATAGAAACAAATTTCCAAAACTCACTTGGCCACATTTGACAAAATGCAAACAAGAAAAGAAAAAAAGAAGGAAAAGAGAGATGAACAAGAACCCAACAAATAATTCGAGGCTTCCTTCCATTCGCTATTCTTCGAGTTCGGTGACGATCATTTTTCCTCTTGTCATTTGGTGGGAGTGATAGAAGTCTCGAAAAAATCCGAAATGAAAGGACACAGACATCAGAGGCACAGGAAGGGGAGAGGCAGCGAGGAAGAGCCAAATGGGGCCCCCAAGCCTGCTGCCCTCCTCTCCTGCCAGTGGCCTTGAGAACTGAGGCAAAGTGCAGCCGTGTGAGATGGTGCGCGCTGACCCAGCAGGAATTCCCGATCTTCTGGCCCTCACGTCAACACGCACGGAGAGGGTCCCTCTTGTACATAAGGAACAACAGGCCTCAGCAGTGCCCGGGTGGCTCCATCGGTTGAGCGGTTGAGCATCTGACTTCAGCTCAGGCCATGATCTAGCGGTGCATGAGTTCGAGCCCCACATCGGGCTCTGTGCTGACAAAGCAGAGCCTGCTACAGATCCTCCGTCCCCTCCTCTCTCTGCCCCTCCCCCACTCGTGCTCGCTCCCACTCTCTCTCTTTCTCAAAAATTAAAAAAAAAATTTAATAAAAATAAAAAAGGAACAACAGGCCTTTAGAAACTCGCAGGGAGATGTGGGAGTCAAGACGTTAACAGACAAAACTATCTCAGGAAGTAGAGGCTCGAGTGCAACAGTGTGTGGCAGGGAAAGCAGCCCCCGGGGGCGGTCAGAGAGCAAGGTGACCTGTGTGGGCTGCTGGGGTCTGAGGAGGATGCGGGAGGGAGGGAGGGAGGCCTGGCTGAGCCTGACAGCTGGGGCGTAGGCATGTGTCCAGCCAGGAAAGAGAGGGAAGGGCCTTCCCGGCCCACCGGTCTCACGATCCTGCTCTGCTGTGTGGCGGGGCCTTCGGAAGACAGTGTCCCCACTTTGCTTCACATGCTCAGCTCCTGCTTTAAGTCATCCTGCCTATATGTGTCATTAGTGGAAGGATCAGCGCTTTTCTTCAGAAAGGACCATTTGTCCAACACATGGAACGGTCCTGTTTCCTGTCAACGTGGGGCTAATTTCCTGAAGATGTTTATTATTTTTTTCTTTCAATTAAGACATTCTGTGTCACGGGCTCCACTGACGGACTCAGCCTCTCGGTTGAGTGTTATGTTGCTATTTGCAAGACGATCCTGCCAAGA
The DNA here is from genome assembly GCF_003009895.1 of Hyaena hyaena. Classification (NCBI taxonomy): domain Eukaryota; kingdom Metazoa; phylum Chordata; class Mammalia; order Carnivora; family Hyaenidae; genus Hyaena; species Hyaena hyaena. Next base: position 634,092 of record NW_024080712.1, on the reverse strand, counting down.
TGTGGATGATTTATGGCCTCTTCTTTGCATTCTTCCATCTCTGGAGGTCTGTGCTTAGCTGGGGAGGCTGGGGCACAGGAGAGAGAAAAGAAGCTGTCATTTTCGCTATTGGTTCAGTTTTACTTACTCTAAGAGTCAGATCAGCCAACAAATAGTCTGCTTCTGCTCTAACGCTCCATTTTATTTTATTTTTAATCTTTTTAACATTTATTTATTATTGACAGACAGAGAGAGATGGAGCATGAGCAGGGAGGGGCAGAGTGAAAGAGAGACACAGAATCCAAAGCAGGCTCCAGGCTCTGAGCTGTCAGCACAGAGCCCGATGCGGGACTTGAACTCACAACCCGCGAGACCATGACCTGAGCCGAAGTCAGACGCTTAACCTACTGAGCCCCCCAGGCGCCCCTATTTTATTTTATTTTTGTTTGAGAGAGAGTGTGTGCAAGCTACAGGGAGGGGCAGAGGGAGACAGAGAATCCCAAACAGGCTCCAGGCTCAGCACAGAGCCCGACATGGGGCTCGATCACACGACCTTGGGATCATGACTGGCGCTGAAATCAAGAGTCAGATGCTCAACTGATTGACCCACCCAGGCGCCCCAGGCACTCTATTTTAAAATGCTGCTTAATGGGGCGCCTGGGTGGCTTAGTCGGTTAAGCGTCCGACTTTCCGACTTTCGCTTAGGTCATGATCTCGCGGTTTGTGGGTTCGAGCCCCGCGTCGGGCTCTGTGCTGACTGCCAGCTCGGAGCCTGGAGCCTGTTTCAGTCTGTGACTCCCTGTCTCTCTGACCCTCCCCTGCTCACGCTGTCTCTCTCTCCTAGAAATAAATAAACTATTAAAAAAAATAAATAAATAAAATAAAATAAAATGCTGCTTAATGTTTGGATTTAATGCACCTGTGCGCGCGTGCGCGCGCACACACACACACACACACACACACACACACACACCAGAAAACTATGGTGGAAAAAAGACCAAAAGAAAATTTTTAAATGCTACAGCTTCTCCTCTGTGTAGACTAAAAATGGTGTACCAGTGAGGACAACCCACAAAGTAGGAGGAAAGATTTGTCAATCGTTTATCTGATAAGAGACGTAGAACCAGGATATGCAAAGAATTCTTACCACTCAATAATAATACAAATAGGCCAGTTAAAAAAATGGGCAAAGAATTTGAATAAGACATTTCTTCAAAGAAGATATACAAATGGCTAACAAACAATGAAAGACGTTCAACACCATTAACAGTGAGGGAAACGCAAACAAGATGACAGTGAGGTGCCACTTTACACCCACTAGGATGGTTAGATGAAAGAACAGAGACAAGTGTTGGTGATGATGTGAAAAAAATGGGATCTTCTTCCACTGCTGGTGGGGATGCCAAATTGTGGACCTCTTTGGAAATCAGTCTGGCAGTTCCTCCAAAAGTGAAAAACAGAGTCGCCATATCACCTAGCAATAATACTCCCGGGTACTCAAGAAATGCAAACGTGTCCACACACAAACGTATACACAGATGTTCGCAGCAGGATTTATTCATAACAGTCCCAAACTGGAAACAACCCAAATGTCTATCAACAGATGAATGAATAACAAAACATGATCTATCCATACATCCATATATGATGGAGTATTATTCTTCCATAAAAAGAATGAAATACTAGCATACGCTGCAACATAGACAAGCCTTGAAAGCTATGCCAGAGGCACCCGGGTGGCTCAGTCAGTTAAGCTTCCAACTTCGGCTCAGGTCATGATCTCACAGTTCATGGGTTCGAGCCCCGAGTCAGGCTCCGTGCGGACAGCTCAGAGCCTGGAGCCTGCTTCAGATTCTGTGTCTCCCTCTCTCTCTGCCCCTCCCTGACCTCTCTCTCAAAAAAAAGAAATTTTTTTTTTAATTTTTAAAAATTTAAAAAAACAGAAAAAGAAAACACTGCACTGAAAGAAGCCAGTCACAACAGGTCACACATTGAATGATCCCATTTATATAAAATAACCAGAATAGATAAATCTCTAGATTAGTGATTGTCTGGTGGGTGGGGATGAGGGGGAAGCTTTGGGACAATTGGAAGTGATTGCTATTTGGTCTAGGGTATCTTAGAGATGATGAAAGGGTTATAAAATCGATTGTGGTGATTGTTGCTCTTTAAATTTTAAAATACTTTTTTTAAGTTTATTTATTTATTTTGAGAGAGGGAGTGAGTGCACAAGAGGGAGAGGGGCAGAGAGAAAGGGAGAGAGAGAATCCCAAGTAGGCTCTGCACCATCAGTGCAGAGTCGGACATAGGGCTTGATCCCATGAACCGTGAGATCATGACCTGAGGCCAAGATCAAGAGTTGGACGCTTAACCAACTGAGCCACCCGGGCACCCCAATAGTTGCTATTTAAAACCACTGAAATTGTACACTTAAAAAGTCAACCAGGGGCACCCGGCTGGCTCAGTTGGAAGAGCATGCGACTCTTGATCTCAGGGTTGTGATCTGAGCCTTGTGTTGGGTGTAGAGATTATGTAAATAAGTAAAACTTTCAAAAAAAAAGTTCACCAGAAAAAAATAACACACCCAGATCTTTGTCCCGCTTTTGCTTTCTGACTGGTGTGAAAAATGAAGGGACAGAAATCAAATGACAGTGACTGAGTCACTGCTACTTTCTAACATGACACATCAAAACAGTTAACATCGGCACCCATCTATTTCCATAAACCAGCCATGTAGCCATAAATGACCACAGGAGTGAGCATGTCCCCGTGACCCATTTCGTCAGGGGTGATGCTGATGACCAAGGTCACTGTCTTAGAGGACAAGAATCCCAGGTTGGGAGTGAGTGGTTCCCCATAGCAAGGTCACCAGGCATCTCCAAGAGCTGGACTCATTTCCACAGGCTGAACCCAAGCCCAGTTGTTCAAGAGGCGGAGGTGAGACATCCTCACTCTGTCGTGAAATCTGGATGAAAAAGGTTAGATTTTTGTGCTCCCAAAACCAGCTCCCAGCTTACACAGACACACACGCATGCACACGCACACACACGCACACACACAACACGTGCAAACTACGTACCACTGCTATCGTAAAATGTGGTGGGGTTTTTTTTGAGTCTTTATTACCAAGGGCTCAGTAATTCCACTTTGGGAAATCTATTCTGAAGACATAACCTTCCATTTAGACAAAAGCCATGTGCACAAAGACAAAATTGCTCAGATGAGTGAAAACCTGCCGACAATTGGGGAACGCTGAAATCAACCGTTCCACTGTCATAAAGCCGTGGGAATAATGGCGGTGCGGCTATGTTCGGACCAGGTTCGGTGAAAAAGCCTCCGAAAGGAACGAAGTGTGAGGGGCGGCACACAAGGTAGGTATGCGGAAATGTGCACATGGAAGCATAGCAGTGACATTAGGGTGTTGGGTGGATGGTGACCTTTTTCCGTCCTTGTCACCCTTTTTCTATAACGAGCTTTATTACGTTTAGGACAAAATAATTTCAAACGTTTTAATCATTGTAAGCATTCAGATGGTGCTTTTTCAGGGCGCCTGGGTGGCTTAGTCGGTTAAGCGTCCGACTTCGGCTCAGGTCATGATCTCACGGTTCGTGAATTCAAGCCCCGCGTCAGACTCTGTGCTGACAGCTCAGAGCCTGGAGCTTGCTTTGGATTCTATGTCTCCCCTTCTCTCTGCCCCTCCCCTGCTCACACTCTGTCTCTCCCTCTCTCTCTCTCTCTCTCAAAAATAAACATTAAAAAAATTAAAACAAAAAAAGAACAAAAAACAAAGGGACTCTCAGATTCCCCGTCCTCACCTTTGGAGCTAGCTCCCTACATCACTTCGATGGGCAGAGTCAAGACCCTTGATAAACTCCGGTCCATTGGCTTTCGCGTAACACGGTTACATATCGACAAAGATCTCTTTGGGTACAGCCTGGGGAAGGCTGAGGAAGGCCCTCCCCCACTCCGAACATGTCCATGTCCTACCCCAGGACCTGGGAATGGTACCTTATACGGCAAAAAGGACTCTGCAGATGTGATCAGGTAAAGGATCTTGAGACGGGAGATTTCTCTGGATTATCCTGGTGGGTTCAGTGTCATTAAAAGGGTCCTTATAAGAGAGAGGCGGGAGAGTCAGAGTTACAGAAGGAGATAGAGCGGCAGAAGCAGCGCCGTGCTTTGAGGATGGAGGAAGGTACCCCGAGGCAAGAAATACACAAGCAGCCACGAGAAGGTGCAAACGGGCAAAGAAACGGATCCTCTCCGGGAGCCTCTAGAAGGAACGCAGCCCCGCGGACTCCTTGGCTTTATCTCAGTGAAACTGACGGCAGACTTCTGGCCTCCAGAACTGTAGGAGAATACATCTGCGTGGTCTTGAGCCACTAAGCTTGTGGTAAGTTGTCACAGCAGCAAGAAGAAATGAACACACCGCTTTCACCGGGGGCAGGGGGCAGAGGGCACGCGAATCACGCAGAGGGCCCGGGCCCACTTCCAGGGCGGTTGATTCGGGAGGTCGGCCCGAAACTGAATTTGCGTTTCTAAGAAGCTCCCAAGTGAGGCTGATGTGGGTTCAGGTCCACACTCTGGGTAGCAGTGGCCCCCAAAACTTGTTACAACCCACATTCCCTGACAGATAACTTCTGATTCAAGAGGTCAAGAGCCTTTTTTCTTTTTTTTAAAAGTTTATTCATTCATTTTGAGAGAAAGAGAGAGAGAGCGCGCGCGCACGCACACGCAAGCAGGGGAGGGGTGGAGAGGGAGAGAGAATCCCAAGTAGGCTTCCCAGAACCTGATGCAAGGCTCGATCCTGTGAACTGCAACATCATGACCTGAGCCAAAACCAAGAAACCGAGAATTGGACACTTAACCAACTGAGCCACCCAGGTGCCCCAGGAACTTGTCTTTTCTAAAATTTTTTAACGTTTATTTATTTATTTTTTTAATGTTTTGTTTATTTCTGAGAGAGAAAGAGACAGCGTGAGCAAGGGCGGGTCAAAGAGAGAGGGAGACACAGAATCTGAAGCAGGCTCCAGGCTCCAAGCTGTCAGCACAGAGCCCGATGCGGGGCTCAAACTCACGAGCTGTGAGATCATGACCTGAGCCGAAGTCGGATGCGTAACCGACTGAGCCACCCCGGTGTCCCGATGTTTATTTATTTTTGAGAGAGAGACACACAGAGAGTGCAAGCAGGGAAGGGGCTGAGAAAGAGGTGACACAGAATCCAAAAAAGGCTCCAGGCTCCAAGCTGTCAGCACGGAGCCCAACGCGGGGCTCGAACTTGGGAAAAGAGAGATTACGACCTGAGCCGAACCAGCCGCTTTACCGACTGAGCCCTCCAGGCTCCCCGGAACTTGTCTTTTCACGAGCATCTCCAGCTGATGGTGCCAAATGGCGCCCAGTCACACTCCGACACAGAGAACCTGAGAGGCTCCGGGGCGGGAACTCCTGGCCCTGCAGGCTGGTGGCAGGGAGAGACTCTGAGGCACTTGTCAACTCATCACACAGAGGGTCACTCCACTCGCTGTGCCGGAGTCAGTTAACCCCAATGACCGTGAAACTGGTGGCCGGGGCCCGCTGGCTCCTCCAAGGAGATGATCAGAGAGAGCCCGCACCGCTGCTCCCAGGGACCAGCTGGCACATGACATCACTCAGCCTCCCCCTCCTGGAAAGCAATACTGGGAAGAGCCCACTCAAGGCCGTGCCACCTTCTGGCTCTGGCTCTGGAAGGAGCCCGGGAAGGGTGCCCCGGCTCTCTCTGCGGCCGGGTCTGCACAGACAGTGGCGTCAGGTAGAAGACTGCCACACGGTACGTGTTGTCAGCCTGGGGCTGGTGGGAATCAGAGCAGGAAATGGAAGCCAAAATATATATATATATATATATATCGAGGAGGCGGAGGAATAAGAAAAAGGAAACCAGAAAGTCCGTGATCGTGAGGAAGATGTGGGAAGAGCAAGGGAGACGACTGCCGAGCTTTGACAAAAGCCACTATACACGGTAAAAGCTTGGAAGTCGCTGTCCATTTGGAAGGGGTTCTTGGGCCCCACACAAGCTCAAAGGACCCAATAAACAACGCTTTCTTCTTCTTTTCAAAAATGTTTATTTTTGAAAGAGAGAGAGACAGAGACAGAGAGATGAGCACGAGTAGGGGAGGGTCAGAGAGAGAGGGAGACACAGAATCTGAAACAGACTCCAGTCCCTGAGCTAGCTGTCAGCACAGAGCCCGACGCGGGGCTCGAACCCGCGAACCGTGAGATCATGACCTGAGCTGACGTCGGACGCTTAACTGAGCCACCCCGGTGCCTCAATAAACAGCGCCTTCTAAAGAAGCCAAGCGTAAGGGAGTGAAGATGAGGTGCTGGTCAGCCACGCTCGGTCCTCCGGGGACCGCTCTGCCCGCGTGGTCACTGTGGTTCGTGTTTCTCAAGCGCTTTCTGGAAGCGAGGCCTTGCACTATGCTCTTTAAGCGCTTTAACTCCTTGAGCCTTCAGTACAATTCTTCTAAGAGAGGCCCCATCCCAGGGGCACCTGGCTGGCTGGGTCGGTGGAGCATGCCGCTCTTGACCTGGGGGGTCTGAGTTCAAGCCCCACGCTGAGCCTACTTAAAACAACAACAACAAAAAGAGAGAGGCCCATTCCTCCCCCATCGTGCGGAGGAAGAAGGCTGCTCCAACAGAGTCCCCGCAGCCTCTACGACGGCCCGGGCAGGATTTGAGCCCGGGCTTGGTCAAAACCCATTCTTTGCTGAATCACTGGGTCACACCTCTCGGCTGCGCATATTCTGCTGGGGCAGACAGAGGGGCACCCATCAGCACCCCCTCAGCACCCGGCCTTCTGACTGGGATGTGATCCTTCTCCAAGGAGGGAGCCAGGCCCACGCGGGCCAATGGAGACGCAAGACGCAACGCGGCAGGCATCAGGGAGAGGCAGGGAGGCACGTCCCCAGAGGACCTGGCCCCGAAGACAGGCCCAAGACGCCAAGTCCTACCCAGGGGATGGATGCCAAGGAAGCCTCGCACAGCTGCTGTGCAGGGGGGCCCTCTTCCACAGAGGAGGGGGAGCTCGGCTGCTGGCGATGGCCAATCTGCGCCCACCGCCCACACAAAACTCCTTAGGAAAGTGGAAACCAAACCCAGAGAGAATGAAGAGTACCCCAGCAGAGGCCCGCCCACGGAGTTTGTCCCGGTCCTTTGCCGGGACACAAAGACATAGGCTCTCAAAGGTCAATTGGCAAACGAGCCTCCTAAATGGCGGTTTGCTTGATTAAGTTTAAATCACAAAACTGCCATCTTCAAATGCCTGCGTCGCAGGGAAACAGGGAACTGTGAAGGGTAATGGCCAAGCTTTTCAGTGGCGAAAAATAATGCAGTGCTTTATAATTGCATTAGAATCAGTCATTTGACAGTACAAAGGAAAAAAATTAGCCGAGATAAAATTCCCTTCGGGGGATGTAATTATGATTATTCTAAAGCAATCATGATTGATTTTACATATGGGAGACTGCTCCCCAAATATGACCTGTTTGGAGACAGAGAGCGACTCCAATGTAATTCTCTTAAAGGATTTTGATTCTCTATCTCGAATTCAATTGCATTTTAAGAAATCAAAAGAAAAGCACCAGTATTTAGAATTAGAATCGCCTTTTTTGATTGCCTTTGTGACAAAAAGGACGCTGTGTAGGTGGGCTGATTTGCCAATATTTTATCCTTGTCTGTGCTGTGCCTTTATTTGTGACCCACAAAGTACAAAGGGTATGTTTTGATTCCTGACGAGACAAAGGAGGGACAGAGTAAGGTTTGGGGCAGATCGGATGACAGAGAGAAGGCAGAACTATCCACTGCCTAGTTTGCTGCTGCCTTTAACAAGGACCAAAAGTGGAAAAGAAACAGTAAAATGTAAAGCAGATAACCATTATGAAAGGGGCACTGAGGGTAAATTGAGCGCGGGCAAAGAGAAGCTATTATTAGCTATTATGTACCTATTTATTAGTTATTATTATTAAAGCTATTATTTACATCCTCCTCCCAACCCTGCGAGGGGGTCTATTATCTTCAGTTTGCAGACTGGGAAACTGAGGCTCAAAGAAGGGCTCAAGGTGAGGTCTGATCCCAGGCCGGTCTGCTCTTTATATTCATTCATTCATTCATTCACTCACTCAACAAACATCAGCGAGGGACTGAGGACACAGAAGGGCACAGGGAGAAGAGTCTAGCCGGTACTTAGTGTGTCCCCAGGTAAGCTGGGAATGAACTCCTCCTTCAATGTGAGTCTCGGATCGCAGGCCTGTCAGTCTACATCCCGGGATTCTCGCTAGGGCTTTGCAGACAGGATCACAGACTCTGTATCATGTCAGGAAACTGAACTGAAGCAGGAGCCTCCACTTAAATAAAGGGAATGAGAGAGAAAGAGACATGGATTTGACAGATCGTGGCCATCACAACAAAAATAGTAAGCCTGGAGGCAGGGCTTGACCTTAAACCACGTGTTTTCAAACACTCCTTGGAGCCTCCTCAAAATGCCACAAGGTAGCACGGGCCTTGCAAGCACGAGGAAACAGGTTCAAAGGCATTTGGTCACCTGCTCAAAAGAAAACATGCAACATTTGGGTAACGCTCACCCTGCCTACCTCTCTTTCACGAATCCGTTAGGGAAAATATTCGGCGATGTGCGGCGTGCGTCTACACATGTATGCAGAGTGACAATGAAGATCTCTGAGCATTTTTAGAAGAGGGAGATGATCGTAGGGCACGGCATATATTAAGGTACAGCAGTCCCTCGCCACACACACGCCCCTCCCACTTCATTGCTTCCCTGGATAAAGTTTCTAGATGGGAGAACGGGGGTGTGCTCAACATCCTCTGTGGACTTGGGGAAGAGTTGAGGCAGAGGGATAGCCGTTGACAGGGGCTGGGGACAGGAGGATCCTGAAGCCATGTCCTTGGCTTCATCAGAGCAGCGGCCACAGTAGCACTCAAGGTGTTCCTTGACCTCGGTTTCAGTATGGTACGAGAACTGGCTCATTTTCCATGAGGCAGTCGCTGGGCATTGAAAATATGTAGGGGGTGCGTAATTGTTGCATCCGTTCCTCTTTCTGAGTTTTAAATGGACCTTGCCGTGGTGCATTTTGGAAACCACTCTGTTAACAGGTGCCTGCCCCAGCTGAACAGCTGAATCAACCCAGGACGCTGTGTGTGCTAAACAGACGGTGGCCTTTTTCCACAACACAAGTTGTCGTTTCCTTGTGGACAACGTACAGAAATGTGTGCTGGGTGTCAACACGATCAAGGATTACCTAGCGGCCTGAAAACAATCATGTTGATCAATAAGTTGAGGTCAACCAGAAGGAAGAAAGATTGTCAGAGTCAGTATTTTGATCCACAAAATGGATGAAATTTCAGGAGGCGTGTTCACCGAAAGTAGGAGGGGTAGTTAGCATTTTAGGTAGAAGGCTCAAAACTCAGAATGATGCTTTTACGATGTCACCATACTTTTTATACAAACAAGAATTGTTAACGAGTCTTGGGTTCAAAATTATGTAAGCTCTAATGGAGGAGCTAGTCATTTATTTAACAAAAACAGGAACGTCTGATACTTTCTGTGTGTGGAGATTACAGCCGTGATGAAGATAAACAAGGTCCCTGCCCACCCGGAGCTTCCGATCCAGGGCTGAAACTGACAAGAGAAATAAACATCGCCATGACAAGACCGTTTTCAGTAGTAGCAAAGCAGACTGAGAAGTTGCATCCCATGAAGTAGAAGGAAAACCAGCAACGTGTGGCTTCATAGAAGCTGAGATGAGAACGTGTTTCTGGAAGAATGGAGGCATCCACTGCAAGAGTCCCATCTTGCCACACGGCGACCATTTGTGTGTGTCCTTGTCAAGAGCGGTTTCAGCGGAATGATGGGGATCTGTTGGGAGGGAGGTTACTTCACACCCATTAGGATGGCTATAATTTTTTAAGCTTATGTATTTATTTTAAAAGAGAGAGAGAGAGAGAATCCCAAGCAGGCCCTGCACTGTTCAGCACAGAGCCCGACATGGAGCTCGATCTCACGAACAGTGAGATCATGACCTGAACCGAAACCAAGAGTTGGACACTTAACCGACTAGCCACCCAGGTGTCCCAGAACGGCTATAATTTTAAAAAATGGGAAATAAGTATTGGCGGAGACGTGGAGAAATCGGGACCCCCAGACACTGATGTTGGGAACGTAAAATGGTGCAGCCAATGTGGAAGACGCTATGGCGGTTCTTCAGAAAGTTAAACATCGAACTGCCGCATGACCCAGCCGTTCCAGTAGGTGTATATATACCCAAAAGAATTTAAAGCAAGGACTAGAATAGATACTTTTACACCGGCTGCTCACAGACGTGTAATTCCCAGTAGCCAAAAGGTGAAAACATGTCCCATGGTTGAACCGCTAAGCAAATTGTCGTCTATCCACGCAATGGAATATTATTCTGCTATAAAAACAGGAATGAAATACCGGCCCATGTTATAATATTATGCTAAACTAAAGAAGCCAAGACACAAAGGCCACCTTTTGTATGATTTCATTGCTAATGAAATGTCCAGAAGAGGCAAATCCATAGAGACAGAAAGCAGCTTAGCGACTGCCAAGGCCTGGGGCAGGGAGAATGGAGAGCGACTCCTTAACTGGATGGTTTCCCTTTGGGCTGGGGACAGTGTTTTAGAACTAGACACTGGTGATGCTTGCACCACACTGTGAATGTGGTAAACGCCACTGAATTCTACACTTTAATATGGTTAATTTTATGTTGTATGCATTTTATGTCAATAAAAACAAACAAGAAAAACCCGTATTACTTAGAGTGTTTCCATCTCAAGGGAAGAAAGAGTTTCAACCTAACCAGCTGGAGATGCGCATCTTTTTTTTTTTTTTTTAAGTTTATGTATTTATTTTGAGAGAGAGAGAGTGCACATGCATGTGTGAGCAGGGGAAGGGCAGAGAGAGATCGAGAGAGAGAGAGAGAGGGAGACAGCGCTTAACCGACCGAGCCACCCACACAGCCCTGGAGATTTACATCTTCGCTAGAGCCCCCTACTTGAAGAAGAATTTTGCAAAATGATGGAATGGTAGTCATGGAATGACCAGGAGACTGAGAGAGCTTTAAAACTTTCATAATGAAGAGCAGTCAAAGAAACTTGAGACAGTTTGGAATAAAAGGAGCCCCCCCTCAGGGATAGGCAATGGAGGTTGGGAGGCACCCACTTGAACAACCACATTTGTTGAGAAATGACAGTAGTGAGCTTCCTGTCCTGAGAAGTATTCAAATATACCTGAAAGGAGGACGGCCACAGCCCGGGCACAAGGGATTCCTGAATGAGAGGATTCGTCGGACTGAATTATAAAATTCTCTTTATGGGGCGCCTGGGTGGCTCAGTCGGTTAAGCGTCCGACTTCGGCTCAGGTCATGATCTCGCGGTTTGTGGGTTTTCGAGCCCCGCGTTGGGCTCTGTGCTGACAGCTCGGAGCCTGGAGCCTGCTTCAGATTCTGTGTCTCCCTCTCTCTCTCTGCCCCTGCCCCACTCATACTCTCTCTCTCTCTCAAAAATAAATAAACCTTAAAAAATTAACAAAAAAATTCCCTTTAACTCAGAGATTCTGTGACACAGTTTCAAGTATCACTTGGGAGGGGAGATAGGAAAACTCTAGCCCAAAGTAAAGCAACACTATTTTTTCTACGAGGCTACCAAATTCACTGTTACCAGGCAAGTGGGAGGTGTGCGGGGCGTAAGAGAAATCGTTGTCGGCTACTGAAAATTAAGGGCTAATTAAATAATTTTGAGCTCTGCATGGAAATCCATTTTAATTTTTTCATCTGCACAAATGAGGACACTCTGTCCGAACGGCTACGTTCTTCGGTCTTCTTGTGAGTTCCTGATGGCCCACTGTGAACTCTGGTCTGGGTTCGCGTGTGGGGCTCCCTCAGCCACCGTCCTGAAGTAGAATGTCCCCTGGAAGACATGAGCAGCAGGGGTGGACCTGACCCAGACTCACGGATGGAAACGCTCAGTACAAACCAAAGGAAAAGCACTTGCCGATCGCGCTGCCTCGCGAAAGGACAGCAAGAAATGAGCCGTGTTTTCAGGGCAGGGTAAGATTTCAGCCAGCTTTCACATCCTGGGCCCCCTGGGAGGTGGCTCTTTTCTCTCTTACCTCCTCCTCCCACGCAGCCTGTCACTCTGGGAGACACGGAGGCAGGATGTGGCCACAGCCCAACAGGAGACTGACTCTAAAAGACGCCCCACGACAGGCCCCTGGCCAAGGCTTTGCACTTGTCCCTTGTGCCCAGACAGCAATCTTATGATCCGGAAACACATTCTACGGCTAGCAACGTGGCGTGCGGACGGAGCTTGGATTTGCAGAGCGCTGGGCTCGAAGCTAAATCCGGATCTGCCATGAGCTGCGGGTGCGACCTGGGTCATAGGACCTCACATCTCCAGACCCAGCTTCCCACAACAATTATATGAGTTGGGGACTATGATTATACCCATTTTAGAGAAGACGTAGGTCTGGAAATAAGGTCTCAGGAGCCCGGGAGGCATAGAATAATCACCTGACAGGCACGGGTCCTTTATTTAAATACATATAGCTGTCATAGCTCATACGTGTGAAAACGATTCAATAGAATAGTGGGCTCCCAGAAAATGTCCCCCAGCCCTCCCCTCCCAGCCGGTGGCCTCACTCCCAGAGGCAACCTCTTCCAACTATTTCATGTCAGAATTTCTCTGGAAGCACTTCCACGATCCAGATGTGTGGACGTGGGGCCTTTTGGGTATCAGCGTGGGCAGTCTGGGGTTGTCACCGTGAGGGGGAGGGGGCACCGTGGGCATTTAGTGGGCCTAGGACGGGGTCACCGGCCCCCAGCAGTGCACAAGAGAGTCTCACACAATGAAGACATGTCCCCATTTCTTGACCAATTTTTTAATGCCTTCTGGACACTTATGTAGATGAAAAATCTGCTTCTAGTTACTGGTACCTAAACAATAAGTCCATCTTACGTATAAACACAAGATATTTTGGGGTGGTCTTAAGCAGTGTGGACTTTTTTTTTTTTTCAGGAATGCAATTCTTGTATAAATCGAGGGAAGACAGCACTTTGTCTTGCTTGGAACTTTACCCTGTCGTTCGCCAATTTGGACGTCACGACGCTGATGGCAATGGCGCTCTTAGTATCTGAATGCCCAATGCAACACATCTCGATCGCATCTCGATCGCTGGGATCTCAGCAGTCGCGTTCCCGGTGGTGCCACAACTCGGTGGCTCACTGGGTGACCTCATTGCATCTTCCAGTGTAATCGTGCCTGAGTGTTTACATATCGAGAGAAACACTACTGGTTAGAAACTACTTTCACTTCTCCTTTACTTTATAATTGAAGAGTTATATTGATCTATTCTTTAATTTGGATTTCATTTGTAGAGAACCAAGGGGGCACCAGAAATGTTTATTTATAGGGGCGCCAGGGTGGCTCGGTTGGTGAAGCATCCGACTTCAGCTCAGATTGTGATCTCGAAGTTCATGAGTTTGAGCCCCGCATGGGACTCTGTGCTGACAGCTCAGAGCCTGGAGCCTGCTTTGGATTCTGTGTCTTCCTCTCTCTCTGCCCCTCCCCTGCTCACATACTCTCTCTCTAAAAAATAAATGAACATTAAAGAAAAATTTTTAGGGGCCCCTGGGTGGCTCAGTCGGTTAAGCGTCCGACTTCGGCTCAGGTCATGATCTCATGGTTCGTGGGTTCGAGCCCCATGTCGGGCTCTGTGCTGACAGCTCAGAGCCTTGGAGCGTGCTTCAGATTCTGTCTGCCTCTCTCTCTGACCCTCCCCTGCTCACACTGTCTCTCTCTCTCTCTCTCTCTCCCAGAAATAAATAAAACATTAAAAAAATAGTTTAAGAAAAATTCTTAACAAAATGTTTGTTTATAAGTGACATTGGACATGATAGGGTGGTAGAGGTGGCTCTAATCTTGGTAATATGCTTAATTCTCTCTTTACCAACGTTAGCTAATATCTACTGGCTCCTTGATGTGAAAGATGAGGATTTAGGTCACTTGCATTATCCCTCCTCTCAAAGCACTAATTAAAACATTTTTTTAAATTTTTTAATTATTTTATTTATGTCTGAGAGAGAGAGAGAGAGTGTGTGTGAGCAGGGGAGGGTGAGAGAGAGAGGAAAACACACAATCTGCGACAGGCTCCAGGCTCTTAGCTAGCTGTCAGCACAAAGCCAGACGCGGGGCTTGAACCCACGAACCGTGAGATCATGACCTGAGCCAAAGTCGGACACTTAACCGACTGAGCCACCCAGGCGCCCCCCCCAATTTTTTTAACATTATTATTTTTGAGAGAGAGAGAGTGTGTGAGTAGGGGAGGGTCGGAGAGAGAGGGAGACACAGAATCCAAAGCAGGCTCCAGGCTCCAGGCTCTGAGCTGTCAGCACAGAGCCCGACACAAGGCTCAAACTCATGGACCACAGGATCATGACCTGAGCTGAAGTTGGACGCTTAACTGACTGAGCCACACAGGCGCCCCAAAGCTCTATTTTTTTTAATGTTTTTTTATTTTTGAGAAAGAGAGAGAGAGAGAGAGAGACAGGGGTGGGGAAGAGAGAAAAGGAGATAGAGAATCCCAAGCAGGCAGAGCTTGACACGGGGGTTTGAACTCACAAACCATGAGATTATGACCTGAGCTGAAATCAAGAGCCAGACACTTAACTGACTGAGACACCCAGGTGCCCTCACAAAGCTCTATTTTTTTTTCCCCCATCAAACTTTGATGGTATCGTCTGACTCCCCCCGCCGCCCCCGCACCCCCCCCCCCCCCCCCCCCCCCCCCCCCCCCCCCCCCCCCGGCAGCTGGGAGCATTAGCAGCATTGCTTTTTCATTCATATTCTTTCATGTTCCATTTTGTGTCGGCTGTGCTTTTGTTGGCCTGGTCAAATATGTCAAGGTTTGCTAAGATTGTCATTTAGTTCTGCAAAACAGAGCTCAGTGTTTTGTTTTGTCCGTAAAGTGACTGTAGAGTAGAAGACCAATTCATGGAGTTCCCATTGGTTTGAAAAGGCAGCCATCTTTCTGAGAAACGGGAGAAAAGGCTACATAGATTAGAAATTGTGCCTGCTGGGCCAGTAAACTAACTCCACTAAGAAGGAAGTAGATAGGTTTTAAGAATCAAAGATCAAGCCAAGAATCTGCCCATGAGGAGATTTTTGCTGCAGACACAAGATTCATGGTAATTATGAAACAGAAAGGAGTGTGGGGCACACGTGATTAAATGCCCCCACAAAAAGGATTGGAGCAGACAACATGTGGCTTTACAGTTTAAATTTCTTTTTTAACGCTTATTTATCTGAGGAAGAGAGAGAGAGAGAGAGAGAGAGAGAGAGAGAGAATCCCAAGCAGGCTCTCTCAGCGCAGAGCACAATGTGGGCTTGAACTTGCGACCGGTGAGATCATGACCTAAGCCGAAACCAAGAGTTGGACACTCAAGCGACTGAGCCCACCAGGCGCTCCGTGTCCTTACAGTTTATAATGAATGTGTACTCCTAGATGAGGCACGGAGGGTCACTAAGATCGTCGTCAAATGGTATAAAAGTTGGAAATATTTCATTTATAGCTTAAAACCAAATTCTTAGGAGACCATCTCTAGTGTCAAATGAGGTAAAACTATATATTTCTCCTGATTAGAAAAGTAATTCTTGCTCATTGTAGAAGTTTGGGAAAACACAAAAGCGTATGAAAATAAAACTAAGAACTCCCATTCATCCCAGAGATAAATATATATGAATATATTGATCTATGCATACGGGTAGGATCGGGGCACCTGGGTGGCTCAGTCGGTTAAGCGTCCGACTTGGGCTCAGGTCGTGATCTCGCGGTTCGTAGGTTCGAGCCCCGCGTCGGGCTCTGTGCTGACAGCTCGGAGCCTGGAGCTGCTTCGGATTCTGTGTCTCCCTCTCTCTCTGACCCTCCCCCCCTTTCAAAAATAAAATAAACATAAAACAAAAAAAAATAAATAAGGGTAGGATCATGGCTATAACAAATAAGTCCCCAAATGCATAATGGCTCAAACATAACAGCAGTTTATTTCCGGTCCACGCAAGTCTGTGAGTCACTTCCAGGCTGTGAGCGTGCGCTTCTGCTCCACAAAGCCGCTCAGGTCCCCAGGCTGGTGCGCGCAATTCCATCTCTAACATGTGGTTCCCAAGGCCACCCTGGCGTCCACATCACATTCCAGCTGAGAGAAGGGGAAAGCGTGTAGAAGCGTTCGCGTTGGAAGTCTCAGGGCAAGGCCTGGAAGTGGTGGCTGGCACTTCTGACCTCACTGACTAGAACTCAGGCCGCCTAACTGCAAAGATATCTGGGAACTGTAGTTCAGCCATGTGGGCAGATAGCCGATCTATAGTTGGTGAGTAAGTAATAGTCTCTAATAGTGCATTTTCTCTTTTTTAATACATATATATGTACATATGAATATGACTGGGATTATATTGTACATTTAGTTTTTTCTTCTGCTTAAAAAAAACACCCAACCAGAAACCGGTAGCATCCCCTCCCCGGATACGACAACTAAAACTGTTTTTGGGGATTGCCAAAGGTCTCCTGAGCAGTTAAATGATCCACAGCTGGGAGCCACTCAACTAGAGCAACACTAATTTATGTAACAGCTTCCCTTTTATTGAATAGGTGTTGCTTACATCACGTCTGAGATAAACACCTTTTTACATTAATTTTGACTGAAACAGTCATTATTTACTTAGGAGAAAGTCCCAGAAGCAAGATTATTAGGTCAGAAGTTAGGAATATTTTTAAGTGCCTTGATATATACTGCCAAATTGCTTTCCAGAAAGGCTCTACCAATTTACTCGCCCACCTGCAAAGCAGTCTTTATTTTTTTAAAGATCTTGGTTTTTTTTAAAAGCTTTCTAAATTTTTTTTAATGTTTTTATTTATTTCTGAGAGAGAGAGAGAGAGAGAGAGAGAGACAGCGTGAGCAGGGGAGGGGCAGAGAGAGAGGGAGACACAGAATCTGAAACAGGCTCCAGGCTCTGAGCTGTCAGCACAGAGCCCGATGCGGGGCTCAAACCCACTAACCCACTAACTGTGAGATCATGACCTGAGCCGAAGTCAGACGCTTAACCGACTGAGCCACCCAGGCGCCCCATTAAAGATCTTAGTTTTAAGTAACCTCTACACCCGATGTGGGGCTCGAACTTACAACCCTGAGATCAAGAGTCACATGCTCTATTGACTGAGCCAGCCAGGTGCCTCAAATCTTACTTTATTTTTTAAAGGTTTCAGTTGCTTAATATGAGAAGAATGATTTATCTTAAAATAGCATTTCTTTGAGTAATACTCAAATATGCTTACTAGCCATCTTCTGTACCCTGTCTGTAGTAGTCTTGCTGATTTCGCAACTGCTGGTTTGTTTTTTGGTGGGTTTTTTTTTGGGGGGGGGGGAGTTCTTTTCCTTCTTAAGAGTGTTAGGGACAGTTGTTGAAATAAGTCCATGACATTTCCAAAGTGAGTAAAAATTTCTATTAAAATGTGGCTTTCCTTTAACATTGTAGACACAGTTGCTAGAACCTGGTTTTTTATCACAGCATCCCACCCCACCCCCACTGTGGCTCGCTTTAATATTTGGACAGCTGTTATTTCTTTTCTTTGGTTAGAAAAAAAAAATCCAAGACTTCTAGGGAATGATAGAAAGCGGACCAGAGGGTTTACTTTCATCTCAGGGTACAAAACCTTAGAATTTTTGGGGTGCCTGGGTGGCTTAGTCGGTTAAGCGTCCGACTTTCGCTTAGGTCATGATCTCACGGTTCGTGGGTTCGAGCCCCGCGTCGGGCTCTGTGCTGACTGCCAGCTCGGAGCCTGGAGCCTGTTTCAGTCTGTGACTCCCTCTCTCTCTGACCCTCCCCTGCTCACGCTGTCTCTCTCTCTCTCTCTCTCCTAGAAATAAATAAAACATTAGGAAAAAAAAAAAAAGAATTTTTGGTCCCGGGGTGGTGGAGTGAGGTCATGGCTGGCCAAAATACGATTTCCGAATGTCAGGCCGGAGTCGCATTCTGTCATTTGCACAGTCTCCTAGGAGTCTCCCAAGATGCAAGAAAGAGCAAGACTAGAGGCTCTTCTCTAACCCAGGACTTTGAAGGAATTCCTCTGTGCCCCCAACCACCTCCACCTTGGTCTCTGCCCTTGCAGAGCAAGGCAATCTCACTTATTGCTGTCTGCAGTTGGATTCCTGCATGCGAGGCATTCGGGCCTCATTCAAATGGATGGCTTTCCTGTAACGGGGGACAAAAAGTTAAACCGATGAGCTCTCTGCTGTTTCATTAGTGCATAACGATTGGTGAGGACTATTTCCGTGGGACTGTGAAAATGAGCCAGTGATCCTCTTGGCACAAATCTCTGTCCTTTAATGCAAAAATATTATTAGGTTTTCTAGAGCTCTGGCTTGATGAAATCTTTCCTAATCCAATCAATTGCAATAGATGAAATGTTTGCTACCTCCACTCTTTCTCAAGTTGAAAGGCTCTCGCTTTGGGGTTAAATGTCCCTTAAGTGTACTAGCCACGGTTTACAGTTTATGCAGCCCTCTGTTCACGTAGTACGATGGAAGTATTTTCAGAACAACGAAGTAACATGAACTGTCCGCCGGAGTAGCGGGCTCAGAAATGTCTCGCAAATATCAACCGTGGAAACGTGACAGGGGTCTGGGCGCTTTTCTAATACCTTTGGAGACAGGGAAATTATTCTCTAAGGAGACAGAAGGAATTTAAGCCCTGGACACTGTTAAACCATGAATTCACTTACAGGCTCGCGTGCAAGGCCTGAGCAGTGGGAGAAGCAGTGACGGGCGAGTCTGCAAAGTCTCCCAGAGCCTGACCCGGCTGGGCTTCCGCGGATCAAGGCGGCCGGTTAAGGACACCACCAAACCTCTCACCACCCCAACCTGCCCGTGCCCTTCGGGACCATCGTTACCAGCAAGCAACTCAAGCCAGTGTTGGCGACCTTGGATGCACATGAGAATCACCTGGGGAGCTTTTGCAGCTTGGATGCCTCGGTCCCACCCGCAGAGGCCCTGACGCAACGGGGTGTTTAAATCTCCCCAGCTGATTCTCATGTACGACCAGCGTTGAGTTAAGCAATCACCCGCAGCTCATATGTGAACAGAAGGATCCGGGACTACGGATGGGGGCGACGCTGCCAGCCACCGGCCGTCCTTGGTTCGGTGTCCCGGGCCTCAGTTTCATCATCTGCACAATGGGCTAAGACTAGGACCGCAAAGCCTCCCTCCAGCTGTTGACAGTTCGGGCCTGGGAAGCGAACCCGCGCCCCCCACCCCCAGATCCTCCCCACCCCCTCGGCTTCTCGGGTTTCCGCGCAACTTCCGCGCCCGCCTGGGGGTCCCAGAGGAAGCCTGGAACAGCGCCGGCCGCCCCGGCGCGCCCGCTGCCGGGTTCGGGCCCTCGCTGCGGGCGCACAAAGCCCCCGGCGCTGACGTCAGGGCCCCTCTCGGCACGGCCGGCCCCCAGTGCAGGCGGAGCCGCGCGGCGCTCCCACCCCGGCCCCGGAGCCAGGAGCCAGCCGCCAGCCCAGCAGCGCAGCAGCACGCCCGGAGCCCGGCCCGCGCACGTGCCCGCCAGACCTGCAAACTTGTGCCACCGGCTCTGCCCGTCCCCGGGGAGCCCGCGCCCCTCCCGCCAGTCTCCAGCCATGGGTAAGCCAGCGCGCCCGGCCCCGCGCCCCCGGCCCCGCCTCGGCTCAGGTGGGGCTCCCGGGGCACCCCGGGCGCGGGGGCCGGAGGTGGGAGGGGCGCGGCGCAGGTGTCCCGAGCGCCCAGGTACGCGGCCCGGCCCGGCGGTGGGGGCGCCCCCGCCCGGGCCGCGCTCGGGCGGCCCCCCGGCGGGGCGCTTGCGGGGGGGGGGGCGGGGGAAGAGCTGGCCTCCCGGGAGGGGCTGCAGGGAGAGCGGACGGGGCGTCCCGGGCAGCGGGCCGCGGCTTTATTTTCAGGGTTGGTTGGAGAGGAGCTTCTTGCCGGCTTCCCGGGACGCTCTCCTTGTCGTCCGAGCGCTCAGCTCCCAGGCGCCCGCCCCCCGCCGTGATCTTGCTGCCCTTAACCCCACAGGAAACAGACGCCCAGTTCCCCAACGCTGGGGTCTTCCGAGAGCTCGTTTGGGAACCGTGACCCTGAAGCCGGGGAGGGGGGAGGGACGGGATGGGACAGAGGGGGAGTCTCTTTGTCCCCTGTTGCAACTATCAAAATGCGGGCCTGGGCGCAGGTGGCGGCTGTGTGCCAAGGGGGTTCGAATGCAGTTGGGGGGATCGACTGGTACCGCTGAAAGCCCGGTTCTGGGGCTTGGAAATCTCCAACCTGGCCCTGGGGCGGCTGTAGGACTCGTTCTGCCCCCTGCTAATACCCCGAACTGCTGCCGTCAGCAGCGTGTCGTTGAATGGGGACTCTGTCGGCAGGTTGCTAATTCCGCCGCACCGCCGGCAATGTCTGCGAGCTGTGTTTGGGGAAGGGCTTCTCCCCCTGCTCCGTTCTCGGTCTCCAGTGGCAGCCAGACTGCAGCCACACGCGCCACAAAAACCACAGGCTGGAGAGCCCCGCCGAAGCATTCCTAATGAGCAGCGCCGGGGGCTTAAGCACTGCGGGATAATGGTCAGGGCTTGGGAATTCCTGGCCGGCCGCCACCCCTGGCCGTGGCCCCTCACCCAGTCTGCATCTCTCCGCTGTTGACAGAGAGAGAGAGAGAGAGTGTGTGTGTGTGTATGTGTAAGTGAGGGAGTGTAATTTTGTGCCGATCGTCATTTTGCTGAGGGACAGACACTAAGAAGGGCATATTTACTTTGAATTTAAAGTGAAGAGCAAAGAATTTCACAGCTGAAGCTTCTCGAATTTATCAGGTGATCAAAATATGAAAGCAAATGAGGCCCCTGACTCCAACCAGAAAATTTTCTTCCCAAAAAGTTAGGGCCGGGCTAGGATAAAATCCTTCTAGAAAGGGCAGGGTTGCGTGACATGTACCTCTGGTTCCTACTTCTCTCAACGCCCCCACCCGAGTAGTCCCATCCCTCAATGCTCCCTTTAGTTTAATTAATTAATTTTTAAGATTTTACTTTTTAAGACATCCCTACCCCCAAAGTGGGGCTCGAACTCCTAATCCCCAGATCCAGAGCCTTGTGCGCCACTGTTGGAGCCAGCCAAGCGCCCTCCAGTGCTCCCTTTTAAATGAGGCTCCTACACCCCCATCAGCTGGCTGCCCTAAGACTTGAACTGTTTTTGGCAATGCTTGGCACAGAGATGGTGAAGTTCCAGAAAAGTGCAGTACTGAGGGAGGCGTTAACTAATGTTTCTGAATTCAAGTTTCGTTTCTTTTCTTTTCTTTTTTTTTTTTTTTTTTTTTAGTAGTAGGCGTTGGGATTCGAACCGGTCAGAAATCAAGCGTTCAGTTACCACGTGTGTTCTCGAGGGGGACTTTCCCAGTATTTCACTGGGGGCAGACTTTAGTTTTTAAATACGTGTGGATGTCTGTTCTCCTGAAGCAAATGCCCAAACCTGAGAGAGGCCTGTCCTCAGGAAAGTGCTTTGCGTCTTGTGGATCCAGTTGACAGTCACAATCGTGGGTTCTACATTTCCATTGCCAGTTCTTGGTAATTTGTTCATGCGTCACTCATTCTGGCTGTGTCCTTGGTTTTAGTTTTTAGTTTTTACATAAAAAAAATAAAAGTTCTCTTGATGCCAAAAGGAAACATCCTGATTTCCTTTGGTAGATTCTTAGTAAATACACCAGGAGGCCATGAGCTGGTTTTATTTTTCCAGATGTATTTAATTATCCAACATGCCCTTATGAATGTTTTAATTGAAATGATTTAATGTTGGGAAACTTCTCCCCATTGGTCCATTGAGTTGGGACTTGGGTTCTTAGACAAGTCACTTCCTTAACCGGCTGTTAATTTACTAGTAAAACGAGTGAGGTTGATGGAAGTAAAAGCCTCTTTGGACTCAAATTTTAAAGTATTCAACACCTTAAAATGGAAAAATACTTAGTAGTGGTACGTATAGTGGGAGCTTTCAACGTAATCCAAAATAAGTTTTTATTGTTGAACGGGTTTTTTTGGCTTTGTTGAAATTATAATTTACATGCCATACAATTTGCAGGTTGGAGTGTACAAAGTCTGTGATTTTTAGTGTATTCAGAGTCCTGTCCCCACCACCACGGACAGTGTCCTCCCCTGAAAAAGAAACCCTGTGCCGATTGGAAGTCGCTCTCGGTCCCATCCCCCTTGCTCCTGGCAGCCGCTAATCTACGTTCTGTGTCCCTGGATTTGCCTATTCGGGCCATTTCCTGTAAATGCACTGAGCCAACTAATGTTGGAAGTGTGTTGGACTATTCAGTAACTTCGGTTGCGGGACACAAGTGGAAAGATGTGGATACATGGTTTGTACACAGCACACCACCTAAGGGTGTTGAAACCGATTTCTTCCCTGGCTGGAGAGTTCCACGTTTGGCCGCCGTGCCTCTGTGCGCATGCGTGCGTGGGCGCACACGCATTCCCAGTTTTACTCTGGGTTTATCTGTCGGGAACTCCTGTTGCCTAACAATTTTTTTTTTTTCTTAAAGTAATCTCTGTGCACCACACGGGGCTCAGCCTCGACGACCCCGAGATCCAGAGTTGCATGCTCGACTGACTAAGCCAGCCGGACGCCCCCAGAATTTTTATGCCGTTATCTTCTTCGCAGGCCTGAAGGTAACGGCATGGATTCAGTGCAGGAACCTCTGATAAAGGCATTTGTGGACTACCTTGCTTTCACTTGGATCACGTATCCAGAGAGAAATGCTGATTGGGTTTCAGGAGCTACCTATAATTCCATAGAAAATTGCATGTGAAATGATCAGATACATCCAAGTAATTGTTCCCCTCCATTTTGTGGGAAGGATGTTTTTCCGAGGATTATGAATTGAAACCGTCATTTCACAAGATAGCGTTACAAAAAACTGGTTCAGAGCAGGTTTTCTTGCACTGTAACCTGCCTGCCAATCATCTTTGGTCTTGTCAAAAAAAGCAGTTTTTGATTCCGTGGGCCTGGATGGGAGCGGAGTTTCTGTATTTCTACCAAGCTCCCTGGCGCTGATGCCGCAGGTCCCCAGGGTGAGGAAATTGAGGAAAAGGCGGGGCAAGCCAGGGGCCGCGGACCCGCCTGCCCATCCCAACCAAGTTGCTCTGTGATCTGGGGCAAATCACTTTCTCTTCTTGCTCTCCGTTGACTATGGAATCAAAGGATTTGGTGAGATTATTTCTTTGGGCTCTTCCAGATCTAAATGGATGTAATTTAGAGGCGCAAAAAATGAGAGGGTAATGTTATGCTTGAAAAACAGGAGAAAACAACTCCCTAATTGTTTCAACACTATTTGTTTCCACGAAGCCAACATCACAGGACGATTGGCCCTTCTCCAGGGAGCCTGGTGGAAGAAGCTGTAGCGTTTCCAGTGTTGGCTTCTCCTGCCGCCTTCTCCTGAGAGCTGGCCGCTCCTTAGAGCCTCTGGGCACNTCCTGAGAGCTGGCCGCTCCTTAGAGCCTCTGGGCCCCCCCCCCCCCCCCCACAGGGCCCAGACCACCTTCAGAGGCAAAACTCCGAAAGCAGCCCCCTGCGGGGCCATACATGCATACATACGTGTTTGGTTCTGGAAGGTTGCTCCGAAATTCAGATGCAGTTGGAGACCCAGGAATGGTATCCTGATGAATAGCTGGGCAGGAAGTATTTCCAGAACGTGCTAGTCTCTTGCTCCGTGAGGGTAAAGATCTTAAAATGAGCCTGCCCTCCTGCCTTGGGAGAGAGCTCCCTAAAGTCTCCTGGATGCAAACTGAGATTGTAAATAGACCTCACAGTGCAGTAGCGCAGAGGCGTGTTTGTGACAAACAGGAAATAATTAAAAGGATATTGTTGCTCCAGCGAAAGCTGTTGGCCAAACCACTTGACCCCTGCAAGGGTTTCTTAGAGATGATCCTTCACTGCCTCATCCAGGGTCAAGGAGTTAGAGATGGTTTATTGAAACTGCCCAAGTGGTGAATCCTCAGAAGTGCCACATACATGTCTTGAACATTCTATTTACCTTTCAACCTGATTCCTCCAGTCATAGAGTCGAGGCCCCTGCTTGCAATGAGAGCCCTGATCGGGATTCTACTGAAGTCCTGCTCGTGTATCAATCACAGCTCAGATGCCTCAGCTTTTGATTTCCTGCTTCAGATTCTGGTAAAGTAGAATGAGCACTTCCAGGCATGGGGAACCAATCTGTGTGCAGAATGCTCTTAACATCACTTTTCCAAGGGACCCTCCTGGAAGACTTTCCAAAGCCGGCACCTTGGGTTTCAGAGAAATAGGAACTCTGTCTTGTGCACACATTTTATTAGTCTATGTAGTACTGAATCACATTTCAAAATTACAGTAACAAATACAACTGGCCTAAATAGTCCCGAGAGCTAACACAGCTGACTCTTAGGTACATAAGTCAGCTGATGGCAGAGCAGGATAGAGATGCTCCGTGGCCAGTGTGGTTTACAAAGGAATGGGAAATAAGGGGCGATTGGGTGTGTCCAAGGGCTAAATGCTAATAAGAGGGCCGCTACTGCATTTTTAAGCCTGTGTCCTCCATGTGAAAATTTTAACATTTTTCTGGTTACTATTAGCTGGCTTGTTTGTGTTTTTATTTATTTTTTGGTTAAAAATTTTTTAATGTATGCTTACCTTTGAGAGTGTGAGTGGGGGAGGGGCAGAGAGAGAGGGAGACACAGAATCCAAAGCAGGCTCCAGGCTCTGAGCTGTGAGCACAGAGCCCGATGCGGGGCTCAAACTCACAAACCTCGAGATCCTCACCTGATCTGAAGTCTGGAGGCTTAACCGACTGAGCCACCCAGGCACCCCTGTTGTTCGTGTTTTTAATACGCTTGCTTGTCTGTTCAAATTCCTCAAGAGCAAAGATTGTTTCATTCTTCTGTCCCAGCCTTCATTCCAATGATTGGCGTATCGTAGGTGCCTCACAAGCATCTGTTGAAGGCATCAGGGTTTTGCTGTGTAAAATGTACTTCATCAAGGCCTATTTACATTATAAATTATGGATGACAAGGTGCATGAAATTATATTTGGTATTAAGGTACTGTGCTAAACCATGCTAAATTAAATAGGGCAAATGGGATTAATTATTCTTTAATAACATGAATACTTTCAGCACGGATTTTCACAGAATAACAGAATTCAGAGCTTGAAGACACTTAAGAAGTAATTTGATTGCTGCAGGCAGACAGACCCAAAAGAATTTAAAGAGCAGTTTGAATGTTATGTCATTACTTTTTTTTTTCCTTTAGCTTTTTTTTTTTTGTTTGTTTCCTTTTGATGTCTTAACAATCTTTTCCTGTCCTTGGTGAAAAGGACTTCCCTCCTGTCAGACTTTTGAAGTCCAGGAAAGCTTGGAGTCAGACACTGTTTGCATGAGCTTCATCACTTCCCTGAGGATTAGAAGGGAATGCGGTTGCAGTGTTTTCCCTGGGTTCTGCCGTTGGGTTACACAGTGCCTACTTCAAGGCCACTGGCGTGGGCCGTTCCCCAAGGGCATTTGAGTTCCGTTCAGTGCCTGCTACCCTGGGGGCCCTTGGGAGTGTAAGACAGCTGCTCACTCACCAAGCACTGGGAGCCCTGCTCGGATGAGCCAGGTACTGTGGCTGAGTCCCGACACAAAAGATAAACCGGCAAAACTGGCTCGTGTCCAGGGCGCCCGCCTGACTCCGCACGTGGAGCCTGCGACTCTTGATCTCAGGCTTGTGAGTTCTGGCCCCACGTTGGGTGTAGAGATTACTTCAAAAATAAAATCTTAAAAAAAAAAAAAAGCCACCCCCCCCCCCAACTGGGTTCTGTCCTCATCAGTACAGTCCTTTGAGAGAGATGAACAGTTGCAACAGAAGTTAAGCACAGCTCGTATGTCTAATTTCCTCTGTCTGAGGAAAACGGAGGGGTGGGGGGGCCCGTGTTGGTATTTCAGAGTGGGGTTCCTTGGGGACACCGTTACCCTTGATCGCATTCTTGAAGGATGAGTGGTTGATGGGTCGCGGTGACCATCGGAAGCCATCCCAGGCCCTCCCTGAATACAGACGCGTGGGGCTGGCTGGGGGGGGGGGGGGCGCGCGGGGCAGGCCACAGGTGAGAGCAGGAAAGAACTTCAGGTCCCCGCCTTGGTTGCGGAGAATCCCCGAGGGATTTTAAGCAGGGAAGTGATGGGTGGAGGGAAGCGATCATCTATCTGAGGACATAAGAGAAACCATTGGGATAGAGGATCCTTCGTGTCTAGTTGTCAGATTCCAAACCGAAGTCTAGACGGAGTCCTGAGAAGGGTGAGAGCTTGTCGCTTACATGAAGCTTCTGGTGGACACTTGGGGCTGAGGTGTTTGGAAAAGAGTGGAGACGCTTTAGGGTTCAGCGGAAGAGAGGTGGCAGTGAGCGGGCTTGGCTGCTGGTGGAATCGTGAAGAAACTGGCTTGGCCTGAGCCAAGAATGAGGTGGGGAGCGTAGGAAGCAAGATTGGGGAGGAGCCGTTTTAGTTACCATTGGACACCTAGATGGGAAGCTTGCAAAACCGTTTGTCATATTGTCTGTTTCCTCTTCCCTTTCAAAGGAGGAAATGGAGAAGGAAGGAAGCCTGAGCCCTTCTGGGCTGGAAAGGGTCATCTTAGCTATGACCCCAGAGAGGGTGGCCCTTGGAATGGAACCCAGTCTTGTCTATTTCATTACTAATATTAAAAGTGGCATTTTTCTTCCTTAAACGTTTGAAACAATTCAGCACTGTGATCTGGGTCTGGAGTTTTCCTTGTGGAAGTGTTTTAGAGGCACCTGGGTGGCTCAGTCGGTGAAGCGTCCAACTTCAGGTCAGGTCATGATCTCGTGGTCTGTGGGTTCGAGCCCCGCATCGGGCTCTGTGCTGACCGCTCAGAGCCTGGAGCCTGCTTCAGATTCTGTGTCTCCCTCTCTCTCTGCCCCTCCCCTGCTCACGCTCTGTCTCTCTCAAAAATAAACAAACATGAAAAAGAATTTATAAAGTTATGTTTTATGTTTTTTTCAGAGATTGTGGTGTTCAGAATTCCTCTTTCTTTTTGTTTCATTTTTGCTGAGTTGTGTTTAAGGACTCTTTCCATCTTCTCTAAGTTACCAACTTTGCGGACATAGAGTGTTCGTCATATACTTGTATTGATGTTGAATCAATTGACCGTTGAATCCTGTCCTACAAGGCTCATAGTGGTCCCCCCTGCTCATTCCTGGTGAGGTAGGGAATTTGTATTTTCTGTATCCTTCTGGATCGATCTTGGCCAATTATTTTAAAATTTATCTTGGTAGATTGATACTTCCATCTGATAACTACAGTGGATGGATGAACTGACCACTTAATAAAAAGAGTACATTTTTCTAGTGATCAGAGGGTAGGATTTTAATGTCTACAGCTAATAACTGCTTCCTTCGTCAGAAAACAAAGTCTGCCAAAGGAAAAATTGCTTAAACCTGATCTTTTGAGTTTTGTTTTATTAATTTTTTTTTTAATTTTAGAGCTGGAGAGAGGGGCAGAGGGAGGGAAGCGGGGGGAGAGAGAGAATCCCAAGCAGGCTCCATGCTCAGTGTGGAGCCCAACACGGGGCTCAACCTCATGACCCTGGGATAATGACCTGAGCCGAAATCAAGAGTCAGATGTTCAACCGACTGAGCCACCGAGGTGCCCCTTGCATTTTATTCTGAATGGCTGTGTGTGTGTGTGTGTGTGTGTGTGTGTGTGTGTGTGTACACGTAACTCCGTATATTTGAACTTGGTATGACCACATACATTGTAAAGGATGCGGAGTTAGAGTCACTGCTTAGTGTTTGGTTGTCTATTTATTGGTTTGTTTTCTGTAGGACTGTTAATTTCTGCTTTCTGTGCTCCGGAGGATATTTAGTAGCATCCTTGGTGTCTACCCGCTACATGCTCGTAACACTGTCCTTGCTGTGACAACCGCAAATGTCTTCCAACGTGGCCAAAGAACAGTCGTTGAGCGGCAGAAGTGCCCCTTGCTGACAACCTTGCTTTATTTTTTTATATTAATATTTATTTTTAAAAATAGTTTATTGTCAAGTTGGTTTCCATATAACACCCAGTGCTCATCCCCACAAGTGCCCCCCTCCATGCCCATCACCCCCCTCCCCCCACCCCCATCAGCCCTCAGTTTGTTCCCAGCATTCAAGAGTCTCTCATGGTTTGCCTCCCTCCCTCTCCCCCACTAATTCCCCCCTTCTCCCCCACGGTCCTCTGTCAAGTTCCTCCTAATCCTCCTATACGTGCAAACATATGGTAGCTGTCCTTCTCTGCCTGATTTCGCTCAGCATAACCCCCTCGAGTTCCATCCACGTTGCTACACGTGGCCAGATTTGACAACCTTGCTTTAGAATGCGAGAGATTGAAAACGTTTTTGTGCCTCACGGTCTTCTAAAATCTCAGCAGTGGCGTCTGTGAGGACTTTGTTAGCACGTTTACTGCGCAGGCAGATCGCTGGTGAAAAGGGTGTTCGCCTTCCAAAAGGGATGTTTGATTCTAGCTGAAGGAAGTTTTGGGGTTTTGGTTTTTTTTTTCTTTCAATTTTTAACCTTTCTCAACATCATCAGAGAATCTGGAGACAGAATGGGGACCCTTGCAGACCACCTAATTCACTCTCTCTTTGGAGTAAAAAGGGGATGAAACCAACTCATTAATGAGAGCAGACGCCCCCCCCGGAGATCGGGGGGGGGGTGCGCGGCTTTCGCTGTTCTGACATTCAGTGCGCCGGAGCCCTGAGGGGGCTGAACCTAGAGGAAATTGATCCTGCTCACTAAAATCGCTTTCATCATCATTTGTGCTCTTCATTAAGTAGAAAGACATCAAGGATCTAGTCCCATTTTTGTAATATCCTTAATTACCTTGATGGCCTTTCCATATTTAGAGTTCATCCCCTTAGCTATAATCAAATCTACCCAGATTAAGCCTTTGAGGCAGCCTTGCTGCACGTTCTGTCCTATCTTGTCCTGAGGGCCTGTAGTCATGGGTTCCTTACATTTTTCTATGTGTTTGGGAGACCCAGGGGTAGTGAGAGGAAGAGGAAGGACTCCTTTCCCCCTGTGGCTCACAGGCATCGGCATCAGTTCCCACAGCCGTTGATTCCCCCCCCCCCCCCCAACCCCAGGGAGACCATAATTCGGTCTGTTCAGAGGGCTGAGCACGCTGGGAAACTAGTTCTCTTAAAAAGCGCAAGAACGTTGGACGTGCTGGTTCGAAGGAGCCCGGGAACTGCACTGTTCTGTATGTGCATCGGGACCCTCTGTTAGGTTTAGGAATGTGATGTTTCACACTCCCTGAAAAGAATGTTTAAATGGAAGGTTTAAAATGGCAGCTTGAATTCAGGCGTCTGTTCCTCACACAAAGAGCAAAGGATGGAGATGTAATTAGCAAAGGAATGCAGACCCTTAAGCTAACTTGATTTGATGCAGCACTTTATCTTATATTTTCCTTGAGTTTTCTCATGTGGCGTTTCTGACAGTTGCCATGGTAAGTAAAATCGAATTCAGAACATTAAAGAGATGAATTTCCATTTCATGAAATATTACCGTTCTGCAAAGCCAATGTCCTGGATTCCTGAAAACTGGTTTGAGCTCTCTTATGTAATGCTATCATCACAAATACTTCTAGACGTTTTGTAAGAGGCACGGATTTTATAAAAAGCATTAAAAAATTTTCTATTGAGGGGCGCCCGGGTGGCTCAGTCGGTTAAGCGTCCGACTCTTGATTTCGGCTCAGGTCATGATCTCCTGGTTTGTGAGTTTGGGCCCTGCAGTCAGGCTCTGCACTGACAGCGCTGAAGCTGCTTGGGATTCTCTCTCTCTGTCCCTACCGCCCCTCCCCCATACGGAAATAAACTTAACAAAAATTTGCTATTGAAGCTTATCAACACAAAAAGTGGGCAAACTGTAAGCGTATATAGCTTGGTAAGTTTTTCCAACCTTAACCAGTACGTAGATCAAGAAGCGAAATGTTACCAGCCCGGCAGTATTCTCCTGCACGCTCCCTTTGAGGCACCCAAGCCAAGCGTAATCACTAATTTTCTGCCAACATAGTTTTGCCTGTTTTTCCACTTTATATAAATGGAACCCTACAGGTAACAGGTCTGACAGCTTATGATCAGCGTTAATAATGTTATTTTGAAAGCCGGTGATGTTTTCTGTCTGAAAAATAGACTGCTAAATCATTGTGGTTAAGGGCCGCCTGCGTGGCTCAGTCGGTTAAGTGACCGACGTCGGCTCAGGTCATGATCTTGTGGTTCATGGGTTTGAGCCCCGCGTCGGGCTCTGTGCTGACAGCTTGGAGCCTGGAGCCTGCTGCAGATTCTGTGTCTCCCTCTCTCTCTACCTCTCCCCTACTTGAGCTCTGTCTCTCTTTCTCTCTCTCTCTCAAAAATATTTTAAAAAATAAAAAAATAAATCACTATGTTAAAAGCGCTTATTAAATGCCTTCGCGTATAGAGGTGTGCTAGGGAGTCTACAGACCACTGGTTCCTACTCTCTGTTTTGAGTGGAAAACTGACACAGCAGGTGTGAGAAGCGCTTTGAAAACCGTTGATGAGCCATGAGACAGGCACATGGAAAACGTGCATATGGCTGAAGAGATTCGGAGATAAGGAAGGTAGCCCCATTATCCCCCTGGGAAATGGAAAGTTCGGGATGGCAGGGTTGTAAATAAAGGGATGGTTGTAGGTGTTTCATATTTATTTAGGAGCTGATCAGTATAAATATTTTATGGCTTCGAGCTCTAAGGATATGACAGATGTTGAGCCGTCCTCCCGAGCAGATTCCCGAAGAAGATGGGAGTTTTAAGAATTGTCCGAACTAACAGTAGTAGTCAGTGGAGTGTTGGTGGGTGGCTATCCGTCGTACACTGCAACTTAGCCAAGGGCTGGGAGCTTGGGATGGTTCCTGGCCCTCCTCCTGAAAGCTTTCAGAAATCGATAACGAAACATTTTTTGCCAAATGAACTTATTGTGTTGTTTGGATGTATACAAACAATCTGCCTTCGTTCCTTTGGGGAGGACGAAGTTCCTCATCCAATGAATGATGTCGTGAACACTTTGTCATCACTCGAGGCCGGCCAGAAAACGGAGTGTCGCTGCTTCCCACGTAGCGGTATCCATTTCCGTCCCGCCAACAGTGCGCGAACGTTCGTCTCTATCTTCACCAGCGTTTTGTATCGTCAGCAGCGTTTAATTTTTTCAAAACTCTGATGGGTATGAAGTGGCATTTCATTGTTTTTTTTATGTTGGATGTTCCTAGATCGTTTGAAACGTTTTGGTAGGTTAATGGCCATTTGAGGTTTTCTCCTTCATTTATATCCTTGTTTTTTCTTACTGGCTTGTTGTGATTCTTCATACATTCTGGATACTAATTCTTTGTTAAATGTGTCCACAGTGTCCTCTTCCTCTCTGTCATCTTGTTGGCTGTATCTTCTGTTGTACTGAATTTTTTTTATTGTAGTAAGTCCTAATTAATCTATTCCTTTATTTTATGATTTGTGCCTTTTATTGTTGCCTTGTTTTAAAATTGTTCCTATATCCAAGGTCATGAAGGTGTTCTTCTATTCTTCTGTGTTTTCTTGTAAAGTTTTTTGTTTTTTTTTTTTTAAGTAGTGCTTTCCATTTTTCAGTCTTTATTCCATTGGGAGTTTAATTTAGGGGTATAGTAAGAGATAGAAATCTATTTTTATTTTATCCTTCCTATGCAGAAACCACCATGCACTTAATGGTTCATCCTTTCCCCACTGATTTTTACATAATACCATCTGTCATGTTTTAAATTTCCCTCCTGTATGTGCGTGTACGTCTCTGGACTCTGTTTCTTGGCTGTGTTATGCCATCTATGTGCTAAGAGTACACCGTCCTGGTGGCCGTAGGTGTATAATAAGCCTGGGTGTCTCCTAGGAGAATTTTGCTCGTCTCATTCTTGTTTAAAAGTGCCTGAGGTAGTCTTTTTTTTTTTTTTTCCCTTGCTTTTGGAATTGGCTTTTCATGTTCCACAAACTCCCAGTTAGGATTTTGAGTGGGATTACAGTGAATCTGCACCATAATTTCCATGATAGTCCATGTGTTTACCATACTGAACCTTCCATTTGTATACATGATACAGCTCTTTGTACAATTCTGTTGTCTTTTATGTTCCCCAGTAATGTTTCTGCACACCTTTAAAAAAAAAAAAAAAAAAAAGTATTAAAGGTCCCGCCTAGTTTCTGTGGCTTTTTTTTTTTTTTTTAAGAGAAAAAGTAAATCAGTGTCAAGTCTCATTCTGTGGATGGTCATCATGTCCCTGCACAGACGTGTGGCTTGTGGAAGTACAGTAGAATGGACACACCTCTTGAGATTGACGTAGAAGCCGAGTCTCGGCTCCCCCGTACCAACCTGGACCTAAGAACCCAAGTAAAGGGAGGTATCTCTATCTCAACCAACCTTTGACACACTATAAAAAGACTAGATAAGAAAACCTTCAATTTGTTAAAATGAGGGTTTCTTGTAAAAGAAAAAGAAGACCCGGTTGGGCTCAATACAAAGACCAAGTTTATATTCAGGACGCAAATTCTTAGTTGAAAGAGAGAAAAAAGGGAATTTTCCACTAATCTGTTAGAGTGATGCAGCAAAGGTAACTTTAGAGTGATTTAAACGACTGTTACTTCCACATTTGGTGATGTTATTCGAGAAAATGAACTTTGCACGGTTGACTCAAGATTACCCAGTTTCCCTCAGTAGTTTAACAGAACACTTTCCCGGGAATATTTTCACATAGCTGTTCACCCTTGAAGAGGGGGCCGGCATCGGGCTGGAGCACGAGCTTGATTTATTCCAGAAAGTGGTTTATTCAGCTGTCAAATGAGATTATGTGTGCTGTTACCCATCACTTCACAGAAATATTCCCCCACAAGTCCTCAAACTTTTGTTTGTTTATTTGGAGGCAACAGAAATCATGAACTGAAATTCTTCTAGGACATAACTTTGGAAATGCAATTTTTAATAGTAGAGGGTTGTTACTCCCTTACTGTTGATGACAGCCAGAACAAACCCGGGCTGTCGGACATTTTCTGCATACCGCCTGCTGCCCCTGGCCGCCACCCGCCACCAAGCAGCGCGCGCGCACACACACACACACCCCTCCATACGTTTATTTTTATTTAAAGTTTGTATGTATGTATGCATTTTTTAATAATTTCTACACCCAACGTGGGGTTCGAACTTATGACCCTGAGATCAGGTGTTGCATGCTGTACCGACTGAGCCAGCCAGCCGCTGTGTTGAGTGTGGAGCTACTTAGAAAAAACCAAAAAAACCACCTCCATATATTTAGACTTAGGTAATCTTTAAAAGATCCAGTCATAGAATCCATTCTTAAAATTCACCATTTTTTTGTCGTATGTTTTTCTCTTGGAGTGGTCTCTCAATGTAGAAACTCTAGAATTTAAAAAAAAATGTTTTTTAGGTTTGTTTATTTTTGAGAGAGAGAGAGATGGAATTCACAGGGGGAGGGGCAGAGGGAAAGAGGAAAGAGGATCTGAAGCAGGCTCTGCGCTGATAGCAGCAAGCCCAATGCAGGGCTCGATCCCACAAAATGCAAGACCGTGACCCTAGGCGAAAGCGGATGAGCAGCCTTGAACTGATGGAGCCACCCAGGCGCCCCCTAGAACTTAAAAAAAGCAAAAAAACAAAAAACCAAAACTGTTTGGAGAGGAGTGGGAGAGGGCCAGAGAGGGAGAGTGAGAGAGAATCCCAAGCATGAGATCATGACCTGAGCCGAAATCAAGAGTCGGATGCTTAACCAACTGAGCCACCCAGGCGCCTCTAGAAAGTCTAGAATTTAAAATTGAAATCTAAATTTAGAAATGAAAGTTCGTTTAATTTGTTGTCCTCTTATTTTAGCATTTAGGGATTTGAACAAAAATGGTGGGATTTTCTACTTTGTGAGTGAACTGTGGTTTCCTCAATCTAACGGGAAGAGTGAGATGTCACGAAAAGGAAAAAGGAAACGTCGGATCAGAGTAACCATGACACAGAGTGGGTTGTTGGTTGGCAGCCACTACTTGGTTGGTGGCTTGAAGCTGTTTGACTTGCTGCCTGGGCAGCTCTTTCCTCAGTGCTCAGTGGCAGTGTTTGGGAAGTCCAAGTGTCTCTCTTGAGGGACTGGTAAGCAGTGCAGGCCTCAGATTCTTTAAGAAGCAAGGAGTGGTTTTTTGGTTCGAAGAAGAGTTTGTCAGTCAGTCTGATGGTTCCATTCTAAGGTCGATTTTTGCCCCCCAGGGACAGCTGGCCACGTCTGGAGACATTTTTCGTTGCTGTAGCCAGGGTATGGAGGTGCTGCTGACCTCTGGTGGGTAGAGGCCAGAGATGCTGAAAACATCCTACGGTGCTCAGAACTTAGTCTTCCCCTAACAAACAATCCTCTAGACCCCAGTGTCAAGGGCGCCTAGGTGGGGATGCACACTTAGACTGAACTTTTGAGGTCATAAAAGACCATCTTTGTAAACCTTTAAGACCGTAGCCTGTGGGAAGCTTTGGGTTTAGGGCTGAAAGAGAACGAGGGACTGTAGACCCCAAATGAAGGGACCCAGGTGGGGAAGGAGTTGAGTTGCCCGTTTCAAAGGGTGCCTTTCTGACAGCCTTTGGGACAAGCCTCTGATGCAGACAGACTGAGTCCTGGATGTGCCTAATTACTGCCGCTTGTACGGACCCAGTTGTTGAACTCCATTGATGTCCAGTGAATTCCTACCACAATCGAGGCTTTCTTTATGGTAAGAATAATGAGACAAACGATCACATGTATGATATGAAATGGATCATAATTGGATTCAGAAAATTCTTTTTACCTGAGGGGTTTTATTTATTATACCAGCCTGTTTCCAGCAAGCTCTGAAATGCTCAGGTAACCGGGGGAAGAAAAAAAAAACCACATAGAACATTGAGGTGAACCAATGATGGTCTCATTTGCCATTTAATTTGAAGCAACAAGTTCATTAACCTTTTCATTTTCTTCTAAGAGCTGCTAATGAATAACACGAAGGCTAATGAAAGTGTCTTATTTCCCTGATGTCCCCAATCCCTGGTGAAGGGCTTGGGTTGAGACACATGAAGTAAACCATATTGGGCCGTTACGGCATCCAATATGGCATGTTTGTATGGTTTGGTCTAATATAGCCCAGCTGTCCAACAAGCTAGAAGAGAGGTGGTAGCTGGAATATTCCCTCCCAAGGGCCATTTCCTGCCTGGTCCTGCCGTGAGACAAAAGAAATCCCCATTCATTCCCCTCCCCCCCCCCCCGCCCCCGGAAATGTTGCAGATGGTGGCTATAGCCTCCTCCTGATTAGTCTTTAAAGGACTCTGGCTTTAGGTTTCTCTGTCTCCAAACCTGGGGGGTCCCTCCCAGATACTTAAGAACTGAAGACTGCTGCCCTTCAGCATCCCCTTTGGTGAAGCACAGAATCCGCCCCCATTTTATCGGCTCGGTAAATGTGTGTGTGTGTGTGTGTGCGCTAGGTTCTCTCTGTGTGTGTGGTACCCCTACGTGGGTAATGGTTAAGTATGACACGGAGGGGCGCCTGGGTGGCTCAGTCGGCTAAGTGTCCACCTTTGGCTCAGGGCATGATCTTGCGGTTCACAAGTTCAAGCCCCGCATCGGGCTCTGTGATGCCGGTGCAGAGCCTGCTTTGGATCCTGTCTCCCTCTCTCTATGCCCCTCCTGCTTCTCAAAAAAAATAATAAAAAGTTTTTTTTTTTTTTAAAGTACAACGTGGAGGAAGCCGTGTCTAGTTATGTTCAGTGTGTTATTTCGCTTAAATGTAACCTGCTTCTCAGTGGTCTAATACTGGCATATAAAAGTAACTGTAGTCAATCTTTGCAGGAAAGTTTTTCCTCCATATCTTGAGAATTTGGTAAAAATGTCTGTTCTGGATAAGAGTCAAGTTTTTATGTCCATGCACTTTAATTATTCCTAAACATATTTATATCTCTCTTCCTGTGAATGTTTAATTGGTGCATCTTACTTAGACGTCTTTGTGAAAAAAAATCCAATATAATTTCATACACTGAGGCTTCTGTGCAGCTCATTTGAAAGTCTTATTCTTTTGTGTGATTTCTATAAAACTGCTAAACATTCATGAACATGACTTGAAATGAACAGATTGCTCTTTGAGGGTGACACTAAGAATGGTCAAACCCACCTTGGTTTCCTAGAATTAAGAGTTCATTGTATTTGGAAAGAGCAAGTAATCAGAACCCAGTTTATTATAGGACTTGTCCTTATATTTGAAAGCAGGTGTGGGGCGCCTGGGTGGCCCAGTCGTTAGGCATCTGACTTTGGCACAGGTCATGATTTCAGTTTGTGAGTTCGAGTCCCACTTCCTTTCTCTTTCTCCCCCTTCCGTCTCTTTCTCCCCCTGCCCCTCCTGAGATTCTCTCTCTCTGCCCCTTGTTTACCTGCGCCCTGTGTCTCTCCCTCTCTCAGAACAAAACAAATCCCCCCAAACAGGTATTTATTCACTAAAATATTACCCCACAGAAATCCTAGTGCCAGATACTGGCCAGTCAGGAAAACACCCCTCCCGCCTCCAGTCCAGTTGCCTAATCCCTCTTTGTGATAGCCGCCATGTTGGTATACTGTTGTTTGAAATCTTTGTGGTAAAAGGTTTGGCCTCTAGATTGGTGGCTGAAATTGAAGAGGGTTTTGATGGCCTCTCCAAGTAAGTAAAGGGAGTGGGAAAGTTCAGGAAGGAAGAGGTGGCGAAGGAAAGAAAGATGGGTCCTACTGTGCATCATCTGCCCAGGAAATTGCACCAAAGACACCTCAGGAATTCCTTCTTGGCCATTGGCTCTGGACCCCGACCCTCCAAAGCACATCCGTGCCCAAGCTCTGAATGTCCGCGGTTGCTATTTGCTGTGACAGTAGTTACTGACTGTGATGTTGCTGCTTTTGTTGATCTCATCAAAGGCATTATTATTATTTAATGTTTTATTTATTTTTGAGAGCACAAGCAGGGCAAGAGCAGAGAGAGAGGGACAGAGGATCCGAAGAGGGCTCTGTGCCAACAGTAGTGAGCCCGATGTGGGGCTTGAACTCACAAAAGCACGATCACAAACACGAGCCGAAGTTAGACGCTTGACTGACCGAACTACCCAGGTGGCTCATCAGAGCCATTATTTGAGACGCGGCTGGGTGGCCCAGCCTGCTTCATTTTCACGGTGCACGGTCCGTGCCCAGGTGCAGTTGTGTGTACAAGAACTATGTGGTGAGTTAAGAGAGTCTTTGGCCTTGAGAAGAGCCCACAGGGTGGTGGGTCAGATGTACAGTGATAGGGATTAAAAGCAAAACAACCCAAATGTGTTCAAGAGAACGCATTTTCTTTGGGCGATGGAAGGGTACCAATGCTGGTCTGCATTTCTGCTACATATGTTCCCGCATAGTAGCCATTTCTCTCCTTTACATAGTAGTTGGGTATTTTAAGGACCCTATTAATAAGTTTCAGATTTAGTTACATCTGAATGTTGTTACTTTTGCCAGTGAACATCCTGCCCAAACCTAGGTTTTCGGTGGGAGAGAATCAGACCTTTGCAAAAGGGCGTTTTCTGAATGTAGCAAATTACCATTCGTAGTTTAACGCGATTAGGAAAGTTGAGATGATGGGTAAGATACGCTGATCAAAACCACAAGTTGTATCACAGAATAAACCATAAACGATGCCAATAACTGTCCTCACCTACTGAAACATCATCGTTGTACAATGCTTCCTTCTCCAGAAGCCCAGTGACCCCCATCGCAGGCACCTTGAACGTTCAGGTGTTGCTTGAATGCCTGACAGATTCTAGTCCGTTACATAGTTGAGTCTTAAGTGGAAAACTTTAATTACTTCTATGATTTTGTTACCTACAAATACTTATCTTTAGGGTACAGGAGATCAGGTATATGGCATTGTTGCCATGGTAACTTTGTACTTAAAAATGGCAGGCTGTAGCTTCCTTGGGTTAAAAATATCTAGAGTTGTATTGCCATAAAAATAAACACAATTTTCTCAAGTCCGGCAAGTCACCCCTCATTTGACTTGATCACGCAGTTGTTTTGAGAAATACCGGAGGTTATTACTATAAAGCACTCAAGTTCTTTTCAACGTCTGTCATTTAAGAATTGGAATGTTTACACCTAGCTCAGTGGAGTCCTTGCCACGTTTAAGTGAGTGAAACAACCTTAATTGGATTTTCTAGAGAATTGGAAACCACGGATAAACGGTGCTGCCTAATTTCTCTATTTTTTTCAAGGTGGAACCTCCTTACACACACACACACACACACACACACACACACACACACACACCCATGAATACATGTTCTTTGTAAACAAACTTCAGCGGTGCCGAATGCAGCATTCGGTTGCCTCCTTTAAAGTGGGCTTTGCACATTTCAAATTCTGCGTAAGTGGGACCTGACCACTGATGTAGATCTACCCGTGCGTAAATTGTGTTGTGTGTTGGTGACCCAAACCTGTCCTGATCTGGAGAGGAAGGCAAGGACTGTGCTGTCCCTCTCCTTTATATCCGTTCCAAAAGCTTGAGGAGGGGGGGGGGCAGACAGGGTCAGCTCCACCTGGGAGCTGCTCTTTCATATATTTCTGAAGCCTTTCTGGCTGACTTTCCTTAGCAGAGTGTGTTTGTATTTGTTACACATTTTTTTTTTTTTTTTTGCTAGCTCGAATAAGCTCCCTTGGTCAGCGAGAAAATAAAATCGAGTTCAGAGCCTCCTGAGGCAGGTCCGGTCACTGCTGCCTTGGGCGCCGGTCCTGCTCTGTACCCACATCCCATCCTCCTCTTGGGGTTGGGCCAGTGCAGCTGAAAATCCTGCTGGGCCTTTCAGAGTTGAAGGAGCAGATGCACTTAATCATTAGCTGTATTACAAATGCTGGAGAATAAGCTTGGACACGGTTTTGAACTTGGGACGGAAGAACACTCTATTTTTATGAGTCAACTTGGTTTTCACAGAAAAGAGCATGTGTGTACAGTCAAATGGAAACCCATACACATACGGGACATCCCCATTATATAAAAATATACATATATTCCTATCGTATAAAATGTTTCACGTATACGAATTATATATAAACCGGTTATTTTGTACGTATAGCGTAGACGTGTGCAGACAGACATGCATATAGGTGTTGTGTGTATAGCCTATGTGTCTCGTATGCATATATACGTATACACGTGTACACACTTATACACACTTTTGGGGAGGAAAAATGTTCTCCCCTTCAAGGTAATTCAGGCTGGCCTAAGAATTAAAACTGACATGAAACAGATTAGCAGGAGGAAGTTGGACAAATATGCTGGTGGGGGGGGGTGGGGAGGTTACCAGGGAAAGCACAGTAAACAAGGGTAGAGTTGTTATGCAGATTTCAGGCCTGGCCTTCTCTATTGGTAAGAGTTTCTAGAGATTTAGAGCCCTCCCCCTCCTCCCGGTAGGTGTGGAAGCCACCCTTACAGATGGAGATTTTCCTTACACCTGTAAATGTCCCTTACCAACGGCTAACTTACTGATTTTTCAGAGCTTCTCCTGCGTTTGCAGTTTCTTAACAATCGCCAGTCGGGGCGCCTGGGTGGCTTAGTCGGTTAAGCGTCTGACTTTCGCTCAGGTCATGATCTCACGGTTCGTGGGTTCGAGCCCCGCGTCGGGCTCTGTGCCGACTGCCAGCTCAGAGCCTGGAGCCTGTTTCAGAGTCTGTATCTCCCTCTCTCTCTCTGACCCTCCCCTGCTCACGCTGTCTCTCTCTCTCTCTCTCTCTCTCTCTCTCTCTCTCCCCCTCCTAGAAATAAATAAAAAATATATATATTCAAAACAAAACAAAAACAGTCACCAAGAGGCATATCTTGGGTTGGCAAAATTTGCTGCCCTCCCACGTGCGCACGTATAAAAGGTCCACCGAGTCCTTGCTGTGTGTGGACGCTGGTCTGAGTGCCTTACCTGTGTCAGCTGGCGTAATCGCCACCATTGCGCAGATATCGCCACTGAGATCACAGAGCCAGCAAGTGGCAAGGCCAGCGTTGGAACCTAAGCGCTCTGGCTCCGTCTCTGTGTTCCTCACCTCTCCTTGAGGCAGCTGGTATAGGCGGTGTCGTTTAAGGGTATGGTTGGTTTTGTTTGTTGGGTGTTGGTGCTCATGACCACAGGGGACCTTCCGCTGGGGTGGAGGGTAGCTATGGAGAATGCCATTTCTCTTACTTATTTTCTTTTGTGAGCGCATGAAAGAGAAGAGGGAAATCTGTTGCTCGGTTGTTGTACTGGTCTCCGTGGTAACACACTTGTGATGATGGGTTAGATTTTTGAAAAGTGGTCACAGTTGATGGGGCCACTTCCAGCGAGCAAGGCAAATGACCCAACTGGAAGACTGACATTTGGGGATCCCATGAAAATAACACAAATTGTGTATCCTCTCTGAAAATGCTTTGGTAGCACCACTGGATGCCAGGTGACTTGGAAGAACAGCTCTTTTATATTTCTATAATTATTATCATTTTTGTAATTTTTTTAATAGAGGAAAGCACTTTTTTGTTAGGTATCCTACTATATTTAGCTGGGATATACGTTTACCTACTGTAACGAAACCCCCCAAAATGTTACTAATAACTTCCACATGCCGGAAGTTTTCATCCCTGTGGTATAAAAGTGCCAGCTGGTATGGGGGCTCTCCTCCAGAAGGGATTCAGAGGTCTAGGCTCTGTCTCATTGTTGTGTCAATACTTAAGACTTGGCTTCCTTTTCGTGGTCCAAGATGGCTGCTGCAGCTCCTGCCATCACCTTCGCGTTCCTGCTAATGGGAAGAAGAAAAGAGTGGGCAGGCTCTCGAAGGCCCTTGTGGGGATGTTGCTTGTGTCCTTTCTCCTCTCCCAGCAGTCAGAACGTGGTCATATGACCACACCTAACTGCAAGTGGCTGCGGGAAACGTACCCTTCGGCTGGGCAGCCAGCTAAAAACCCAGTTACTGCAGAAGAGGAGGGCAGTAGATCTTGGAAAACAGGAAGCAGTGTCTGCCATACTTTCATATCAAATAGGGAAGTGCAATTGGTGAAAACGTAGAAACGTTCAGATTTTTAACAACCTCAGATGCTGGCATAATTTTTCTTTCAGAACAATGATACACTTGTAATCCAGGTTTCATAGTATCATTTACAAATGTAAAATAAAAAAAAAAAATCCCTGTGACCGGTGGGATAAGCGTATTGCTGCTTCCATGATAGTGGGGACAAGGAAGAGCTTTTCTTTCCCTTTTTTTTTTTTTTTCTCTCTCGAGTAGTTTATTGTCAAGTGCATTTCCATCTAACACCCAAAGGAAGAGCTTTTCGAGTAGTTGATAGGGTTAACACATTTTGAATCGCAGTTCTCTTGTTTGGTGAAATGTTCCAAAATTCAGCCTGGAGACAGGATAGAACAAGAAGATACTGAAATGTTGCGTAACATTTGAACAATATGTTAGGTGGCTGGCTCACCCCTGCCTTTGGTTCACGTCTTGGCAGCGTAAATTGAAGAATAACACATTTTCTAATGTAAAATTCGTGTACTTCATTTTCCTTTTTTTAATGTTTTTTTTTTAATTTTTTTTTTATGTTTTATTTATTTCTAGGAGAGAGAGAGAGAGACAGCATGAGCAGGGGAGGGTCAGAGAGAGAGGGAGTCACAGACTCTGAAACAGGCTCCAGGCTCTGAGCTGGCAGTCGGCACAGAGCCCGACGCGGGGCTCGAACCCACGAACCGCGGGATCATGACCCGAGCGAAAGTCGGACGCTTAACCGACTAAGCCACCCAGGCGCCCCTTAATGTTTATTTTTGAGTAGAGAGAGAGGGAGACACAGAATCCGAAGCAGGCTCCAGGCTCCTAGCTGTCAGCACAGAGCCCGACGCAGGGGCCGGGACTCATGAACCAGGAGATTGTGACCCGAGCCGAAGTCAGACGCTTTTGAGCCACCCAGGCGCTCCCAAATTAGGCTATTTTAAAGTGACATTCAGCACTCAGGCGGAACCCTACTTCAAGGTCAGGTGTAGTGGTCTAGAGAGAACAGAAGGAATGGTCTGTCTCACGATTGTCTTCTAGTTTTTAAGGTAATATTTAGTGTCTACATACATAGTTTGAAAAATATTTTTATGGTTTATTTTTGAGACAGAGACAGAGCACGAGCAGGCGAGGAGCAGAGAGAGGGGGAGACACAGAATCTGAAACAAGCTCCACGCTCTGAGCTGTCAGCACAGAGCCCGATGCGGGGCTTGAACCCACGAACTGCGAGATCATGACCTGAGCTGAAGTCGGACCTTTAACCGACTGAGCCACCCAGGTGCCCCTATACATATTTAAGATTTTACTTTTAAGTAACCTCTACAGCCAATGTGGGGCTCGAACTCCTAACCCTGAGATCGAGAGTCTCCTGCTCCTCTGACTGAGCCAGCCAGGCACCCCGAGCGTCTCCCTGCTTATTAATGAATGATAAGCATACAGCTCTCAGCCCTTCAACTTTGTATCATAGATATTTAGTACCTTTCATCTAAATAAAAGTAACTAAGATAGACACTATATTTTTCTCACGCTAACATAAGATGGATTCAGTAATTTTGCTCATCCCATATGGAATTTGCTTCAGGCCACGATGTAGAAGAAAAAGAAACAGGTGACCGTGGGACGTTTCAGTCGCCATCTCACAGTGAGCATATGGGCAGGCCGTTTTTAAATAACCCGAGCAGGACCCAGCGTCCGAGGCAATGGCTGTGTTGGCATGCACGACAGGAAGTAACCGTGTCTGGAAGTGCTCCCTCCTTCCCCGGGTGACAGCGGAATTCTCTCTCTGATCGTCCGTCTCCGGTCCTCTCTTTTCCCGTCCCATTACTGGCTTCCTCATTTAGATGATCATTCTAATTACATTTTTTCCCGCAAATACGCAAGAACACTGACCTTGCAGTTGTGTCTCTGAAAAGGATTGCTTCGAAAGCATCGCGTTCTTGTCTGCTGCTTCATCGTTCTGTGTCCACACTTCACAGAAACCTCAGTCACGGGGGGCAAGCGTAATGGAGGAGGTCAGGCGATTCGGGGCTCGAGCGGGTGTCTGTAATTGGAGTTGAGATGCTAATAAAGTGTCCTGTGTATAAAGGGCCTGGAACGGGACAACAGTGGAGCGTTGCGTTGGCTCAGCGTTACTCTGCTCTCTGAACTAGAGAGAAACTGCCGAGAAATGGGCCTGTTTTCTTGCGGGGAAGGCAGTGCCTTCCGGAACTCCGTGTTAGAAGCCCCGACGTCAATATTTTGGATTTTATCCTTGGATTTGATATCGATTAAGCCTGTGACTGTTTGTTCAGGTTCCTCCTGGCCTCCGCCTTCTCAGCCAGGGAAAGCAAACGGTGGGAAGGAGGTAATGAAGACCTGATGGGGGGGTGGGGGGTGGGGGGCGATGGCTTTGGCCGACGATGTCTTCAATTTCACGGCTGGGGCCCGTGTCGCAGGCAGGCCACTCACCTTATCTTGAAACCTTTTCCGGCTCCTTGGAAACCAGCTCAATCCTCAACTTGCAAGGAAATGGCTTTTCTTCAGGAAATCTTTTCCTGGACTCTGCCCCATTTTGTGAGTCACGCAGTCCACTCTGGAGCCGAGCCTGCGGTGGCGATTTTGCCAGGCAAGCGCTCAGGGAGCTCGTGCTCCCGTAAACCCCTTGGTGGCCTTTTATTTCAGTAGAGCCTGAGCCGGGCCGCTGAGCTGTTAAATGAGCGTGGAGGCCGAGCCTGGAAGGGAATTTGGGTTGAAAAGGAATTGTAAAAGGCCAAACGGAGACCCCTTCCGTGGCCTCCCCAGCAGTGTTTGCAATATGCTAGTCACTAGCTCTTTCCATTTGAAGTAGTTGAAATTAAATTAAATTCAGTTCTTTAGCCACATTAGCCACATTTAAAATGCTCAGCAGTCGCACGTGGCGAGAGGCTGCTTATACCGGACAACAC
Source organism: Hyaena hyaena (assembly GCF_003009895.1). NCBI lineage: Eukaryota > Metazoa > Chordata > Mammalia > Carnivora > Hyaenidae > Hyaena > Hyaena hyaena. The sequence continues at coordinate 590,009 of NW_024080712.1, read as the reverse complement.
CAATCTCCTCTTTCCGTCGTTGGAGAAAATTCTGTTGGGCGGCTCTGGTCTATACATAAGGCACCTAAGAAACGACTAACTATGGTATAGGAAGGAGCAGCCTGGCACGGAAGTCAAGAGAGGATTCTCGGTTTTTTTTTTTTTTTTTTTTTTAAGTTTATTTATTTTGAGAGACAGCATGGGAGCACCAGTGGAGGAGAGGCGGAGAGAGAGATCATCCCAAGCGGGCTCCATGCTGTCAGCACGGAGTCCGACACGGGGCTCAATCCCATGACTGTGAGATCATGACCTGAGCTGAAATCAAGGGTGTGACGCTTAACCGACTGGGTCATCCAGGCGCCCCCAAGAGGATTCTCTTCTGATTTGAGCCCTTTGAAGCTCTGTCACCTTCTCTCTGGACCACCCCAGGCCTCAGTCTGTGTGTCGATGCCACCACCACTCTTTCTGTCGTTTTATGGTTTAGTGCTTGGACTTTGGAGTCAGACTGCTGGATTTCAACACCAGTTACCTACAGGAGCACTTCTCTGGGCATTGATGTTCTTCTCTGAAACACCGCGACAGAAGTTGCTGTAAGATTGAGTGCTCAATGGTTGTGTGCATATAAAGTGCATAGAACAGTGCCTGGCTCATAGAAAATACTCTGTTTAAGCCATCATCATCGTCACTACTACTACTACTACTATTGTTGTTGTTATTACAGTTGACCCTTGAACAGTGTGGGAGGCTAGGGTGTCGACCTCTACTCAGTCAAAAATCTGCGTAGAACTTTTTTTTTTTTTAAAGTAAACTCTGTGCCCAAAGTAGGGCCCAAGCTCATGACCCCAAGATCAAGAGTTGCACGCTCTTCCAACTGAGCCAGCCAGGTCTCCCTGTGTAGAACTTTTGATTCCCCCAAAACTTCAGTACTAATAGCTTACGGTTGATCTGAAGCCTTCCTGATAACATAGTCAATTAACACACATTTTGTATGTTAGATGTATTAGGTACTTATTTGTCAAGTAAACTAGAGAAAGAAAATGTTAAGAAAATCATAAGGGGAGGCGCCTGGGTGGCTCACTCCGGTAGGAACCTGACTCCTGATTTCAGCTCAGGTCATGATCTCATGGTTCATGAGTTCGAGTCCCACGTCAGGCTCAGCGCTGACGGCATGGAGCCTGCTTGGGATTCTCTCTCTCTCTCTCTCTCTCTCTCTCTCTCTCTCTCTCTGCCCCTCCCCTGCTCTCTCTTTCTCTCTTCCCCCCAGGATAAATAAACTTAAAAAAAGCTTTTTGTTACAAAGGATGTTTTCAGTTTTTTGGAATTTTGTTTTTTTATCATCTTGGCCACATGTGGCTATACAGGAATATAAATAGACCACGTTGTAGCTTCTTGATGATTGTTTTGCTGCATGAATTGAGCCCACTTGGAGAATAAATTACGTAAAATGGCATTCTCACGTTTTATTCTTTGATATTCTAGCTGTGTAATTGGTTCTTAAATGAATGAGCCTCATGTCAGTACTGAGAAACTCGAGAAGCATCTTCCCTTTCAGTGATATTTCTGTTCTATCTCTCCAGTTTCTTAGATCATGGAGCTGTGAAAACGCTGATGCCTATATCGTACCCCCAGAGATTCTGATGTAATCTTCTGGAGTGTTCCTCGGGTATAGGAACTTTCTTAAGCTCCACCGGTGGTTCTGATGTACAGCCGGGGTCGAGAACCACTGGGCCAGCCTCTGCCTCGTGAGACACAGCGGACACTTTTTGAAGTGTGGCCCAAACGTTGCTGGTTAATGAGCCACGGGAGCCTGGATGAATTTTCACGGGTCTTGTCCAGTTTCCCATTTTTATCAGTGACCTGGATCAAGTCCTCGGACAGTGGGGTTAGGCTGGAAGGAGAGGGTACACGTTAAGTGACAGGTGCCAAACGCGTTACTGACCAGCAAGAGGGAAGGATGGGTGAGTCTAAGGGAAAGTCAAACTGGAAGAAATTTGAAGGCTTTTAGTTACTGGAAATCAAGCCGAGTGACCGCGCATAGCACATGGGAAGCTTGGACGCACGGCTGGGGATAGGTGTCGGTTAGCTGACGGCTGCAGCGGTTAGGCGTCCCTACTTAGAAACCAGCCAGTCCTGGGGCTCCTGGGGGGCTCATTCGGTAAAGTCCGAGTGAGGAGTCCGACTTCGGCTCATGACGTGATTTCGTGGTTCATGAGATCGAGTCCCACATCACGCTGTTTGCTGTCAGCACAGAGCCCGCTTCCGATCCTCTGTCTTCCTCTCTGTCTGCCCCTCCCCCCCTTAAAAATAAACATTAAAAAAAAAAAGTCCTTGTTTGAATCCCATTCCACCCCTTCCTCCTGGGTAATCTGTCTCTCCAGCATGCAGAAAGACTAATAAAAGGCACCTACCTAATTCCATTATTGTGAGAATTCACTAGAATGATGTATGTAATCTGCGAGTGCAGTGCCTGGCCTGTAGCAAGTGCTCAAGAAAGACAGGATTAGCACCAAGTTCATCTTCATTGTCATCCATGTAAGGAGTCGGCCCGGATTGCCAGCGGGGCCAGCCACCGCGGAAACACCGGTATCTGGGGTGGGGCTCGTTATTAATTGTGACGAATACACTGTGCTAATCTAAGAAACTAACGCTGGGGAAAACTGGCTGTGGGGTATATGCGAGCTCTCTGTGCTATCTTCTCTTAGATAACTGTATCTAAGACTGTTCTAAAATAAAAAGTTTGTTTAAAAAAGGTATTGCCCAAGTGGTACTGCCTTATTAAATGGGAATGAGATTTATTTTCTACCACGTGTTCATGTGCGAACTCTCTGCTCAGTACATGGGAAGTCTATTCTTTCGTTTATTTTTTAACGTTTTTTTTTGAGAGAGAGACAGAGCACGAGCAGGGGAGGGGCAGAGAGAGAGGGAGACACAGAATCTGAAACAGACTCCAGGCTCCGAGCTGGCTGTCAGCACAGAGCCCGACGCGGGGCTCCAACTCACGAACTGCGGGATCATGACCTGAGCCGAAGTCACTCGACCAACTGAGCTATCCAGGTGCCCCAAGAACCAGGATGTTTTTGTTTTAAATATTTCTGGAGCAGAGATCTCTAAGATATATTTTACATACATACAGGGAACCAAATTTGGTCCATTTAAAATTTGTTTATTTTGAGAACATTTTAGAGAAACATCGTAAAAAGAGTACAAAGTTCCCGTATTCCATTCACCAAGCTGGATTATCAAGACCAGGAAATTACATCAGCACAATCCTGTTAACTAAACTACAGGGTCCATTTGGAGCCCACCGTTTCTCCTCTGATTCCGTTTTTCTGTTGCAGATCCAGTTTGGGACCCCACGTGGCATTTAGTTGTGACCTGTCCTTCGTCTCCTCCCGTTTGTGGCCGTGCCTCAGTTTCTCCTGGTCTTTCCCGGTCTGTGCTCTTTTGCACTGTGCTGGTCAGAGAGCGTGCGCCTCAAGTTGGGTTTGATGTTTTCTTGTGATTAGATTGAGATTCTGTCCTTCGAGAAAAATACCACGGGATGTCTGACGTTCCCTTTGAGGTGTAGTCAGTCAGAGGACACGTGATGCCTGTGTGTTTCGTTGCTGGTGATACTAACTCTAGTCATTTGGCTAAGGAGGCATCCGTGGATTCGGATCGATTTTTGTAAGTATCGTTGATGGAGGACACCACTCGGGCGGTGTTACGACATAAGAGTGAGGAGGAATCAGGCCCACGCATTTAAGTGGTTTTAAAGAGCTGCGCTTTCTATATATAATTTGCATCATTTCCCCCTCCAGTCTCATTTGTCTGCTCAGTGCTGCCTTGTCTCCATCTTCAGAGTTCTGCCCCTCATCGTGGTTGATAAAGCAGATAATCAAGCTGTTAAAATTGTACATAAAGTAAAAATGAATAGGCTAAAAATCAAGACTTGAGAGAGTGCCCTGGAAATGAGGTACATGAACTCTAATAGGTATTTTGGGGGGTCATTTTTTCCTGCTAATTTAAAAAAGGATGTGCAGTGTTTGAGTCCATGTTATTTTATTTTTTGAATGTTTAGTTTTGAGAGAGAGAGAGAGAGAGACGGTGTGAGGGGGGGAGGAACAGAGAGAGAGAGAGAGAGAGAATCAGAGAGAGAATTGGAAGCAGGCTCCAGGCTCCAAGCTGTCAGCACAGAGCCCAACCTGGGGCTCGAACTCATGAGCCGTGAGATCATGACCTGAGCCGAAGTTGGACGCTCAACTTACTGAGCCACCCAGGCACCCCTAATAAGTCCACATTAAAGTTTGATAAACCAGGGCGCCTGGGTGACCCGATCGGTTAAGCGTCCGTCCGACTCTTGATTTCGGCTCAGGTCATGATCTCGAGGTTCATGGCTTTGAGCCCCTTGCAGAGAGAGCACAGGGCCTGCTTGGGATTCTCTCTCCCTCTCTTTCCCTGCCCGTCTCTCCACCCCGTCTGTCTTTCAAAATAAATAAACTTAAAAACAAACAAAAGACCTGGATTCGCATCTAAATGGTTAAGAGTCCTTTTTAAGGCCACACCAACTTGGATTTAAATCCCAGTACTGCCCCTCACTAGGAAGCCACAGTCTCTGCACCACAAAACCTCTCCAGGGGTGTCGTGAAGACTCACTGAGATGTCAGGCGTGTCCCGGGCGCTGTGGTTGGACATGGTAGGTACCCAGTAAACATCAGCTGCCACTTTGATGTTCTCGCACACAGGGCTCTTGTGACCCCTTACGAGTTGACGGAGCCTGAAAAGATAAATAATTGGGGGCACCTGGGTGGCTCACTTGGTTAAGCGTCCGACTTCGGCTCAGGTCATGATCTCATGGGTCATGGGTTCGAGCCCCATATCGGTCTCTGTGCTAACAGCTAGCTCAGCTCCTGGAGCCTGCTTCTGATTCTGTGTTTCCCTTTCTCTGACCCTCCCCTGCTCACGCTTGCATGCGCGCGCTCTCTCTCTCTCTTTCAGAAATAAATAAAACATTAAAAAATTAAAAAAAAAAACAATTAGCTTTATGTCCTGATTAACCTGCGCATGGGTTGTAGAGCTGATAGGAGACACGGAAGCAGAAAAAGTCTACAGACTCTTTGGTTCAGTTATTCCCTCAAATTTAAGTGCAGTTTGATCATTTTCAGGTTAGTGATATTACTTTTATGACCACTGTTCCAGAATCTCCACGAGGATGACTATAAAACACAAAAGGGTGTCTTTTCCAGAACTACCACATAACTTAATAAGCGAATGATATGTTGACGTTCGCTTTTTTAAAAAAAATTGTTTTTAAAAAAAAAAATTGTTTTTTTAAATTTATTTCTGAGAGAGAGAGGGACAGCGTGAGCAGGGGAGGGTCTGAGAGAGAGGGAGACACAGAATTTGAAGCAGGTTCTAGCCTCCAGCTGTCAGCACAGAGCCCGACACGGGGCTTGAACTCCTGAAACTGCAAGATCATGACCTGAGCCAAAGTCAGATGCTTAACTGACTAAGGCATCCAGGAGCCCCGAGGTTCGCTTTTTAAAAATTGTTCTGTGGAATCACTTTGGGGAGTAACGAGATCATAGAAAAGAGTTGATGAACCTGGGTGGTGATTTTCTCTCCCAACAGCTGCTCTCTTCTTGGAAGTATTAGATATTTCTAGTGGATTTAATCCTAAACTGTGAACGACATTAGGGGGTACGTTTCCTCAAAGAAGAAAACATAAAAATGCTAGATTTGCTCCATTTCTAGGAAGGCGGGGTCTAACGAGGTGTGGTTTGGAAAACAGAAGAATTCTGTGATTGTGTGTTTAAAATCTCCTGTGATCACAAAATGCCACTGCACATGAAAAATCCCTCTAGCTTAGCTCTGTGAAAAATGGTTGATTTTTTAATGTGTGTCAAGCCTTCAAAACATGGTGGCCCACAGATTCCAATTGAGCTCTTGCCCCCACGCTCCCCCCCTCCCCCCGCAATGGGGACATGGTGTCCTAGAAACAGCCAGACCTATGCTAGGTTCCATTTTCGCCCTGAGCCTCCAAAATGGGTCTTTAGAATTAAATTTGGCTATTAGCCCAGATTTACTCAAATTTTTAACAAGCGCGCCTTTGTACTTCGGCGCCCTCCCCAGTCCCCAACTTTGTAACAAGTTAGGGGAGGGCAAGTGAGAGGAGGCCCTCGAACAAGCAACAAAAGCAGCTGCTGGAGAGAAAACCCGGTGGGGGGGGGGTGTATGTGAAGAAAAACAGTGCTGCTGCCGCAGCTGCTCGAACTCTCCAAAGAGGAAGCCCTCGCTCGGCATTCGGTCGCCCCGAAGTTGCTGAAGGTTTCTAGATGTTCGTTCTTTGGGGAGAGATGACATGAAGTTCGGGCGCGAGGCGGGTGGCTGGATCAGCGTGCCCGAGAGGGGACCCTCCAGTCCACGCGGCCCTCGCTTCCCTTCAGAGTTTCCAGCTGTCGGGTGTGAGCGACACTTTCCTCCTAGGATTCAGGACGCATGCTGGGCAGCCGCTGGGCCTTGACAAGCTCAGAACTAAAAGAAATTCCTTAATAGAGCCGCATTCGAGTACAGGATGATGTGGTCTTCGAAAGGCCACAGCACATCCTTGCAGCAAAACAGAAGTTGACTTTTCTCGAAGGCCGAAGCTACAAGAAGCCTATTCTGGCCTCACTCTTGTCTCAGACCCAGAGACCAGCTTCTTGTTCAGGGAGCTGCTGCTGTCTGAAGTTTGAGCAAGATCTGGAGGCCTTGAAAGGGATGGATGAGGCATTAGGTGCTTGCCTGGTAGAGCCTTAAGGATCTGCTTGGAATCTTTGGCCCCCTCGCCCACCCCCAGGGTATCAGGCCTGAGCTGTGGCTGGTGCCAGACATTGAGGGAATTCCCAGCTCACTGAGTCCGTCCAACACAGGGATCAGCAAACTGCTTCTGGAAAGGGCCAGTAGTAAATGTCTGTCACAGCTACTCACCCGGGGCCATTGTAGTGCAAAAGCAGCCCTAGGCAACATGGAAACGCATGGATGCGACTGTGTGCCAATAAAACTTTATTTACAAGAACAGGCAGCAAGCCTGATTTGGCCTTAGGGCTAGAGCTTACCGACCCCTGGTTTAAAGCAAGGGCTTCTAAAGGGCTCCACACGCTTCCAGGGGGTTCCTGGGGACAGAACTCAGAAGGGATTGGATTTGGAAAAACATAAATCCGTATTTTCAGTCACATCCAGTGAAAACTTAGCGTTTGCTTTCTTACAAACATGGGCAACAAATCATGGTGACTTGGGCAATTTCTGTGACTTTGTCATTAATAGAAATCACAGGTCTATTCGTGTTTCATTGTAGGGGTGGCAGAGATCTCAAAATAGTGTTATGGTCATCACTACTTTGTATATGATGCTCTCCCCCGCCCCCCCCCGCCCCATGAATCAAGGACAAACCTATTTACTCTACGTGTATATACAATAACGCGTTATGTGATTACATATGTTCTATATATATTTCAGCTTCTTAAATTTTGATAGCTGTACTTCAGTTTAGTTTGTTTTCTTCCAAATGCTCGGTCTTATTTCCTGCAGTAAGCACGGAATTCAGAGCAGGCGTCCTGAGGGTTGAGTCGATGGCCAAGGGGATAGAAGTTCCATCCTGTTACCATGTTGTCTCAGAACCTGCCTTGTCCGTTGAGTCTGTCCCTCCGCTCCCAGCCACTGAGGGGCGCTCATCTCCCGTTCTGTCTGTGATGCCTCGTTCTTCCCACATCCATGGCCCAGCCTGGCCTTCACACCCAGCTGGCTCTGCTACCCCGGGCCAGACACATACACTCACGTCTGGCTCCGCCTTGTGGTCGTGTTGTATTTGTTTATGTTTATGCCTTGTCCTGAGTGGGACAGTCACCTCCGAAACCCACTGGATCTGTGATGCCTTTTGGGAAGGAACCACTTCTCCCAGCCCTACCCAGGGGAACCCTACCCAGGGGAACCCTACCCAGGGGAACCCTACCCAGAGACACATGCAGTTAGGTGATGGTGACCTTGTGCCTTCCTGAGCACGCCAGCGCCCCCCTGCCTGGAGCCTGGCCCTGTACCAGGGAAGACCCAGGGACCCGCGTGACAAAATGATAATGCCCGCAAGCCTAGGGATTAGACGCTCACATTTCGATTCTGCTAACTCCCTGCTTTGGGCAAATGGCCATACTTCTTCTCTCCAAGCTTCAGTGTCCACATTGTAATCGGCCATTGTGCTTTCTTGATAGGATGCTGTGAAAAGTCAGTAGTGCGTTGGCTCTACGAACAGCGCGTGGCATGGTGCGTGTTGCATCGCTAAGGCTCTGTAACCGGCAGGTAGTATCTGCCCAGCTTGGAGTTAGGCTGGCCCTCTGACCTGCAGAGAAGCCTTGAAATCCTCGGTGGAAAACAAAGGGATGGATACCAGATGGGCCTGGTATCAAGGGGCTTTGACCTTGCAGAGCCTCCATGGGTAGGGATGGTCTGGAAGAGGGACCCTTGGACAGAGTGGCCACGGCAAAGAACATGAGAGCAAGTCTGTCCCATTCAGCGATGCCTTGATGACGTCCCCTCGATGAAGCTTTGACCCTGACGCTCGTAACAGGTTGCTTGGTGGTCACTTCTGGGAACTAGTGTCCAGCCCCAGAGTCCCAGGCTGGTTCTAGGATCACCTGTAGAGTTCACCTACGGACCTACCTGTTCATATCCAACTGGGTGCACTCCGCTGAGTCTCCTTCCGTCTCTGTGGAGCCTGATCCTTTGTACTTTTTCTATGTGACTGGGTCACATGAGCCTTCTGTAGTTCGCCCTGTGGTGTGGTTGCGCGTTTGCTTTCAGGGGCGGCGGGAGGGGCACCAGTAGCTGCCTTTGGGATTGTGGAGGCTGGCTGCATAGAAGGAGACCCGCCTCTCTGATTGGACTGGCTTTTGGGTGTGAGTGTGGATCATGAGCCCCGACTAGGGTGGGAGACAGAAGGCTGAGGTCCTTCTGGTCCCCTTCCTAATTTTCTGCTAGCTTTGGGGCGGCTCTTTTACGTGGGAGCTTTTTTTCTTCTTTTCTTCTTTTTTTCAGTTATGTATTTTGAGAGAGAGAGAGAGAGAGAACACAAGTGGGGAAGAGGCAGAGAGTGAGGGAGACACATAATCCAAAGCAGGCTCCAGGCTGTCAGCGCAGAGCCTGACACGGGGCTTGAACCCACAAACCGTGAGATCATGACCTGAGCCAAAGTCAGATGCTTAACTGACTGAGCCACTCAGGCATGCCCCACCTTTAATAAGAAATTGAGGGGAAACGTTGTATTTAGGCTTGAAGTATTTCCTCCTTGTTTTTTGAAGGTATCTGTTCTCAGAAAGGAATAAAGAAGGACCTTACCAGGAAAAACTCACCCTTGGGTTCCTCTTATGTAGTCAATTGATTGTCTGCTTCCACTAATAGCATAATGATCGTAGAGGAACTTTGAACTCAGATCGACAAATGAGGACTCTTGATACTAGAAGCTTACGCTTCGTCGCTTTCTGCTTCTGTGTGACACTTAATTCTTTATTAAAAATAAAACTTCGAATCAGAGGCCATTTCATTCATTTGTTTTTTTTTTTTAATTTTTTTTTTAATGTTTTATTTATTTCTAGGAGAGAGAGAGAGACAGCGTGAGCAGGGGAGGGTCAGAGAGAGAGGGAGTCACAGACTGAAACAGGCTCCAGGCTCCGAGCTGGCAGTCAGCACAGGGCCCGATGCGGGGCTCGAACCCACGAACCACGAGATCATGACCTAAGCGAAAGTCGGACGCTTAACCGACTAAGCCACCCAGGCGCCCCTATTTCATTCATTTGTAATGGGGGATAAAATCGGCAGGCAGACTTTGGCCTTCAAAACATCTCTTTTCTTGGTTGGGAAACCTTTCTGGGGTCTGAATGTCCGTGATCAGTTGAGTGGAGGAAGAGTCAGGAGAATTTGTGGGGTTCACAGCCGAGTTCTCGTGCTCTGTGTCTGTCTTCAAATAGAAGTGCCTGTTTTTCTGCTCCAGAAGCAGATTTGAATGTGGAGTCCCCAAGCAAGCAAGCAAGCAAACATCTTTGGATTTTGTAGCGTTGACCTTGTGTGTCTGGCTGGACTTTGGGAACAAGAGGTCCTTATTGCTGGCAGAGCTGGGGAAGAGTGGAAACATCCAGATGTTCCAAAGCTCCCTCAAAGGCCATGGCGGGAGGAATGGATTGAGCAAGAATAACTTTTTGTAGACTCAGGAGATTGAGTCTTCTTTTTAGACCAGGAAGTGGGACATTCTAGACTGTAACCCAAGAAGCCAGGGAGACAAAAGCTAGTGAAACCCTGGGGAGGAAATGCAGTTCTCCCTGGGCTGGTACGAGTTGCTGCTTGCTTCCACGTCTTACTGGGTCTCGAAACTGTCTTAGTGTTTGCGGCGTTTATTTTGTATTTCCTCTGCATTTTTAGAGCCCTCTCAATGCCCTGTTTTTTGTCAAGTCAGGAGAATAAAGGATGTTTTTGATACGGTGCCCCTTACCTCTTGGAAGGATGAGGATTGTGCTTTCTTCGTGATTGCGTGTCAGTCTGGTTACAGACTGACATTCAACTGCTGTTTTTCGAGCCCTGGCCTAGGTGATTTCAACGTGTGTTCTCTCATCTCAAAGCAACCTTAGCTTACAGATGGGATAACAGGGCCCAGAGAGGTGAAGGGATGTCGCGTGTCACCGAAGGGTGTGCGTGCAGACCCCTCTCTGTGAATCTAGAACCCTCCCCACAGCCGCGTCCCACCCATGTTCAGCACATCATGTGTGTTTTGCGAGTTCTTGAATTCTGGACACTCAGGAACGGTGTGAAACGCTCTTACTCGACAGCGCTGTTGGACAGAAAATGGGCTAGACCTCTCTGGGGGCCTCAGACTGTAGTTGATGGGTATTAAAGTATCTTTTAATTCCGATGGGTCTGACTTGGAATTACGAAGAACGATCCCTTGTCTTCACACAACACCCAAGATGAGGAAGTTGAGCACGCTCCGAAACACGGTCAGTTCTGCCGTGATGCCTGCTTTTTTTTTTTTAATTTTTTTTTTTATTTATTTCTAGGAGAGAGAGAGAGAGAGAGAGAGAGACAGTGTGAGCAGGGGAGGGTCAGAGAGAGAGGGAGTGACAGACTCTGAAAGAGGCTCCAGGCTCTGAGCTGGCAGTCAGCACAGAGCCCGACGCGGGGCTCGAACCCACGAACCGCGAGATCATGACCTAAGCGAAAGTCGGACGCTCAACCGACTAAGCCACCCAGGCGCCCCTCGTGATGCCTGCTTTGAAACCGCCAATGTGTGCCAATGAGACTGATCTATTGGGGAACGGGAACAATCAGAAGATCACGTTTGCTTACGGGCCCGTTTTTCTCCTGCCGAAACACTAGGTTAAAGCCGAAAATGACCTCTCCCTCCCACGCAGAGCTGGGCTCCACAGAACACGCACGTGCACACCCGTCCATCTGTGAGCTCCTTGGCACACCCTGTGCGTTAGGAGCCACAGCCACCCACGCCTGGGGTGACAACACCCCCATTTCTGGTCCTCTCCTGGCACCCCTGCACTACAGCTCTCTGATGCGTCCCCCACCAGCAAACTTCAGGTCTTTATTCACGGTGATGTAAAATACTTAGTCCTATTTCCTAACCCGTCAGCGTGTGTGACATGATCCTACCATTTTTACTGGGTTTCTGTCTTTTTAACACGTGTCTCTAACCCCATTTTTCCCATAAGCCCTGGGGTTTTTTATTGTGTTTTTGCAAAGAGCGAGGATTCTTTTTGGACTGCCTCTGTGGCGTGGAGATTGCTTGGGCTTCTCTCTCTACCCCCCTTCTGTCCCTCCCCTACTCATGCACACACCTGCATGGTCTCTCTCTCTCTCAAATAAAAAGGTCTATTATTTATTGGACTACAAATAAGGGGTAGATGTTTTTTGCCAAAACCCCCCAAATTAGCGACATTTAAAAGTCTTCTAGCTGGGGAGGATGATTAAATAGTAAAAGCTAACATTTTATGAAAACTTTCTTTTTAAAAACTTTTTTTTATATCTTTATTTGATTTTGAGAGATGGAGACGGAGGATGAGCGCGGGAGGGGCAGAGAGAGAGATTGGAAGACACAGAATCTGAATCAGGCTCCAGGTTCTGAGCTGTCAGCACAGAGCCCAGCGTGGGGCTCGAACCCATGGACTGTGAGATCATGACCTGAGCCGAAGTCGGCCGCTCAACCGACTGAGCCACCCAGGTGCCTCATGAAAACTTTCTCAATGCCGGGTTGTGTTGGACGCCTTTACTGGTGCACGTCATCCTCATGGCAACCTGCTCAGGTGGTCGGGAACTGAGGCTCGGAAGCAGAGAGAGTACCCAAGGTCCCTCCAGTTTGGAAGTGGCCTCTGAGGGTGGCCTCTGAGGGTGTGGTCCCCATGCTGTTCCCTGTCCCTGAGCCTTCTGTTTCCTGCTTCTCCCACCGGAAGTACTAGTGCGTTCCTGTGCACTTAATGAGGGTCCGTTTACCCAAGACTACATTGGGGTCTTAGAAATCTTTGACTTTTAAGACATCATTTTTTAAGGAGTATTTCTCAATCTTTTTATTTATTATCTACCTGTCCAGGCAAGAAGACTTTTTAGACTTTTGTTTCCTAATTGCCTCCCCGTGAAACGTTACGAGTACCGTAGGTACCCAGTATATATGTTTACGTACTGTGTGTGTGTTTGTACTTCGGACATAAAAAGAGTAAGATTGTATTTTGCCCCTCAACTCGTTTTCATCCTGTCGGGGAGCGGGGGATATTGCTCTTTTGAAAACACACATTTTTATATATAAATAGATCTGCTTTTGAAATTAGGACAGTACACTGGAGTGTGCAGGGGACAAGTACTGTTGTTAGTTGTGTTTCCTGTTGCCTTGTGAGTAAGCCTGGCTGGGAAGTCTATGGTTAGTGACTGGCACCAAGCTAATATCTCCATGCGACGGTGGGGTCGAGAACCAGGGCTTAATTTTTCAGTTTCCCTCCTTCTCTCCTTCTTTCCCTCCCTCGCTCTCTCTCATTTAGTCAAAAACAAATGGAAAGAAATCACCTGTTGAATAATAAGTGACTCTGGTGTGTCAGCCGTATTTGGCACGTTAGTTGTGCATCATGATTTTTATAAGATCCTGAAAGATAGATGCCAAGCTCAGGTATTAGATGAGTGCCTTTTAGACTCTTCTGTGCATCACAATCAGCCATGGATCTTGCTAGCATGCAGATTCGGTGGGGCCTGAGAATCTTCATTAACGCCAAGCTCCCAGGTGCCGCTGGTCCTGGCCAGCCTTGAGCAGCAGTATCCCAAGAGAGCACAGAGGCAGTAATAAAGGGTCCTCAGCCTACCCTCAGAATTCCAGAAAGTCTAAATCAGTGCTTCTCCGCTGGGGGTGATTTGTTCCCCAGGGGCCATTTGGCAGTGTCTGCAGACGTTTTTGATTGTTACATCTGCTGGGCGGAGGCCAGGGACGCTGCTAAACATCCCACAGTGCACAGGACAGCCCCCCCACAAAGAATCATCTGGTCCCAGGTGTCACTAGTGCCTAAATGGGAAAGCCTTGCCCAAAGGAAACTACATGCTCCCCTCTCCCCTCCAGTAAGGAAGCACAGACTCCTGAAAACACCCCCTCTCCTTTTGTAAATTTATTTTTTATTTTCTTAATGTTTTATTTATCTCTGAGAGAAAAACAGCATGAGCAGGGGAGGGTCAGAGAGAGAGGGAGACACAGAATCCGAAACAGGCCCCAGGCTCTGAGCTAGCGGTCTGCACAGAGCCTGACGCGGGCTCGAACAAACCCATGGACCGTGAGGTCCTGACCTGAGCCAAAGTCAGGCGCTCGACTGACTGAGCCACCCAGGCGCCCCTCACACCCTCTCCTCCTTGATAAGAGTGATACCCACATGGCTTGGTAGCAGCAAATAGTTTGTTGCAGTCAAGTGCTGCAATTGACATCAATAGATACCTCTAATCAGTTGCACTCGGGGAAGGAAATGAACATTGATGTAAAGAAATGCAGTTAAGTAGATTAAAAGGAAAACACGTGGAAGTGTGAGATGTCCAGGGAGATCTGCATGTCCTTGGGGACGGAGACCCCACCGGGGGAAGGGTGAGGGTGAGATCGCCCATGTCTCATGGAATGTGAATGTGGTGGGCTGCCGACCAGGCTACGCATGCCCAGCCGCCGCTGTTCGTTGGAGTGTTATGTGAGTGAGCCCATCTGGACATTTTTGGGAGAGACTTGGGACATTCCTTTAGATTCTTGAACATGATTTGCAGCTGGGTAGGAAAGTGGTGCAGTGGATCCACAGATGGAAGACTCTTTGTAACAGTAGAAATCATTCCATGTGGAAGACTTTTGCCTCGAGAGAGTAACAAGCACAAATTGACACACGGGTCTGGGTGTGCTTATTAACAAGCCAGTCTTGTTTCGCAGGCCGTACATGTGGCAGCATCTGGATCTCTAAATGCAGTTGGTCTTTGAATCCTTTGGAACAACAAGAGCAAGAGATAAAGGTAGCTCGTGTGAGACTGGGTTGTTTGAAAAGTCTTTCCTGTCAAATGTGATTTTCCATTTGGCTTAAAAAAATTTTAATACTATGCACTTTTCTCCTGGGAAGTATTTTTAAGTTTAAGTAGAGTCTCTCTCAGAAGATGACATGATAGTCAGCTTGCGTAAACTGAATGATGCTGATCTGCTCCTAGAAGGGAGAAAAGGTTTGTTGGGTCGTCTTGGAGGATTTTAAAACTTGACCCCGAGGGAGCAAAGCATCTGAAAAATACACGCCTAACGAACCCTAAGGCTGGTGGAATTTTATAGACCAAGCTCACCAGTGGGGCACGACTTGTTGAGTCTGCATGTTCTATCTACTTAGGACAGGAAAATCCAGACTTTTCCTACAAGTGAAAACATGTCTGCTGAACAGTTGACGGGGTCATCTGGAATAAATATACGTTATTTTTTTGTCCCCACTTGTAGAATCAATCCACTGAACTATAACAATTTCTCTTAAGTTTTACAATGCCAGACTATCCTATCTTCTGCCTGTCTCTACGTAAGTCCGCTGTTAGAGTGAACCGTATGAACCTGCCAACACGTGCCCATTTTCTTGCGTACAAAATTAGCGATTGCGTGTGGTTCAGTCTAATATTAAGTCATGCCTTTTTTTTAGTTTGTTTATCTTGAGAGAGACCACGCATGTACAAATGCACGCACACAGCAGGGAGGGAGAATCCCGAGCAGGCTCCGGAGTCCGCGCAGAACCCAACGTGGGACTAGATCCCATGAACCAGGAGACCACAACGTGAGCTGAGATTGAGAGTTGGATGCGTCACTGACTGAGCCACCCAGGCGCCCCTTTAGTCATGTGTTTTAAGTCTTGTGTTAAAAATAGCTTATAGAAGCACAAGGACTGCGTAATATGTAGGCTGAATGTGTGTTTTTCTGAATAGCTGATTCTGACTGTTGGGTTTTTCATCTCCACACGGCTATGGTTTCGCAGCAGTAACACCTCTCACTTAGCTAGTGGCAATTGAAACTATACAGTGCATGAGTCACAGTGCTTCGTTCTGTTATTTTCCAGGCATACAGAGGTCTCGTTTCTCTTTACTTTTAAAATTATGGACTACTTACCTTCTAGCTATACGTGTTTTAAAATGCTTGTTCATAAGTGCTATATTTAAGATTTAAAAGACTCTAGTTGTATCAGCATTTCTGTCCTGTCAGCCGGACATCTAGGGTCTCAAGATACTGACAGCTATTCCTAGGGGGAACACGGGGATTTTGAGGTCCTAGAAGTGTCTGGAACACTGGGCTTTAAAAAGTAGTTGCTCTGCTGCTATATTTCTAAAGCCTGTCACTCATTTCCATGGGAGAGAGATAAATTGCATCATTTTTCAAAGCTATTGAATTGTGGAATACCTAACATCTCTTGGAACTTGTAATCCTCAGTATACACTCTGGAAAATTCTGTTCCATGCTAGTCACTTCCCAGAAAGGTTTGTTAAATTTTTTTGTTTCTTTAGTGGCTTTATTTTATTTTGAGAGACGGAGACAGAGCAAGCGGGCAGGGGCAGAGATTGAGGGAGACAGAATCCGAAGCAGGCTCCAGGCTCTCAGAGCCCGACGTGGGGCTCGAACCTGCGGACTGTGAGATCATGACCTGAGCCGAGGTTGGACACTTAACTGACTGAGCCACCCAGGCACCCCTAGAAAGGTTTGTTACTAATTGGCTATGATTTTGTCCCCCCTCCGCCCCCATTATATCTGTTATTTTTTTTTCCAGCTTTTGGTCTCTTCCAAAATACACATGGGCTTGACCTAAGATTTTTGCTTCAGGAATATTATTACCCTCTAGGGAAATGAAAGCGGCCTGTTTCAACACATGTTTAGAAATCTTAAAACAACTAAAAATGAAAAATACCAGATTATTATGGGATGTTGTGTGGAAATTGATTTGCAGGTTTAGCGGTGGCCATTGTCCGTGCCTTCCTGTGGGGCGGGGTCGTAGCGGACGATCTTAAAGAGCTTATGGGCCCCTCTGGGCTGTTGCGATTATGTGGATATATTTAGAAGCTGTAAAGAAAGCAGAGAGCATCGCCCAAGATGCCCCAGTGGGCCTGCTCATACTAAGATCTCCCATTATAAGAAAAATCCCCAAAAGAAAATATTTGCATGGCAAGTAACGAGCTCTTTTCTCACCAAGATGATGTTGTAACATTTCAGGGAAAGCAGCGACTGTAACTCACTTGCTGTTGTCTTTTAAATCTCTTAGGGGGGACCAGTTGTCAAAGAGGATGATGAGAGAGCCTGGGTAGGCTCTTTGCTTCTATAAACCCCCACGTCCCAGCAAATTGATACATTATGTCCTTAAAGTAAGTTAAAAGCAGCAGGCTCCTTCCATTGCAGATTCAAGATCTATAAGCGGTTCCACAGCAAATCATCCGGAAAAGAACCCGGCATTGTGTTTCTAACGAACTGTTTGATCCGCTATACTCTTTATCCTCACCTCAGGAGGTTTTACGATTTTTTGTTCAGCGTAAATGATCGGTGGCAAATGAGTGAAGCTATGATTTCATTTGTAGCAAAAAGTTGGAACAAAGTACCTCAGTCTGTCATTCAGCTGTTTCGGACAAGTGAAATGACATAGACTCTAAGACCCACGCAGGAAGGAATTGCCCTCCACAAACGCACTTAGATCCAGGTTGGGCAGCAATTGCGTGATAAACTTTAACTGTCTAGCCGGTCCGTGTAGCCAGATCGCACGGTATTTCGCCTACATTTACCACAAGAGCACAGCATCCTTTTTTCCCCAACCCTTCCGGTGCCAGAGCGGGGCTTTAGGTCGGAGAGGAAGAGCTCCGTGTCGCATCTGCGGTGGCCGTCATGCACGCTCCCCTAATCGGTGGGCTTGCTTAAAAGCTTCGTGGGCACAGATGTTTTGGGGTCACCCGGAGGGGATCAGAGTGGCCAGGCTTTGCTCCTTTGTCTCCAGGCTGCGCTGCGGAAACCGTGTCCCCTGAGGGGCCCCGTGGAGAGCGTTCTTCCCCAAGCCACCGTGAGTTTCGGTCCTGGAACCGGCTGTGCTCACACTCCTGGGGAGGATCCAGGCTTAGTGCCAGCCACGCGCTCCCCGTGAGGTCTCCGAGGACTGGAGAGACGGGGTGCCCTGCAGGGCCGCAGCCTGTCACTCGAGACCTGCGGGCATGTCTGAGGCTCCCAGGAGAGGAGGAGAGAGACGTCCAGCAGAGCACCGCCTCCCGGCACGGAGGGCGGCCCCTCCTCGCTCCTCAGTTGTCCCCAGGCCTGATGACAAAGGCGCAGTGCTTAGTTACCTTCCGCGCATGAAATCGGCCAGCCCTGTGCGGAGCGCCCCTGCGTGCCGCGCCCCTGCACGCCCTCGGGGAAGGCCAGGTCGCGGTGAGAGTAAAGACGCCGGTCCTGGGTGGCCTCCGGGGTCTGAGCCTGACTTGCCCAGTCTCTCCTGGGACCAGTGCGCGGAACACACAGCACTTTGCGGTCCCGCATGTCCTCCTCTCTCTGCCTGCGTCTTTGGCCACCACGTCAGATGTGACCGTCGCTTTTCATCGGCATCAGCGCTCAGAAGCGGAGCAGCGAAAAGAAGGGAGATTGAGGCTGGTACTTTATGTAAATCAGCCTCCACGCCAGTTGTGTGTGGGTTGGAGAGAAGGTGGAAGCCAGTCTTTGGCAGAAGGAGTGTTGCTGCGTTGTGGGTTCAGCCAGTGTGGCCGGCACGCCATCCCACTCTAGCTGGTGACTCAATTTAAGCTAGGAGGGAAATCTGGTTATTTGAGAAACTCCGAGAATAGTGAGCCTTTCAGATGGAGATCTTGAGGAGATCTTGAGGATCCCTGAGACTCTGTTGAAGAAATGGCGGCAGAGTGGCTCGGGTCGGTTAAGCGTCTGACTCTTGATTCCGGCTCAGGTCATGATCTCACGGTTTGTGACCTTGGGCCTCACATCAGGCTCACCGCTGTGAGCACAAAGCCGGCTTAGGATCCTCTGTCCCCTCTCCCTGATGACGTGCACACTCTCTCAGAAATAAACATTAAAAAATTAAAAATAAAGAAAACATTTAATATATATGCTTCTAGTACTTTATATAATATGTATCTCAGTTTACAGGTATTGGGAATATGTGGGCTTTTATTCTCGAGAGAGTCATATCAATAAAAAGAAAAATGGGGGATGGGCACCTGGTTGGCTCAGTCCGTAGAACATGTGGCTCTTGATCTTGGGGTCATGAGTTTGAGCCCCATGTTGGGCATAGGGATTACTTAAAAAAATTTTTTTTCATTGGGAGACTGTTGGGGGAAGGGGTGAACGTGCATACTTTCTGACCCTTGGGCGCTGCATAGAAGACCATTTGTTTTTGGATAGAAGCCTCAGGAAGGAGGTCCTAAGTTCTACGTGGAGCCCATTGGTACCCCTGTAGAATTTGCTGGAGCCTCAAAGGGAAGGAGGGGGATAGGTTATCACAGATGACTTCAGGAGAACTGAATGAACCAAAGCTCGTTCTTCATTTGAACTGGGAAAGAAAAGGGTATTGGAAGGTGTATACACGTTGCCTTTGTGTGTTTTCCTCAGAACCTTCTCCTCAGCGTTGAGCATCACAGGTACATGTTGCGCTTGCTCCCTCTCCAGAAGTCACATAGTATCGGTCACCACGCAACAAGCCCCGTTTCAGATGCGGAAGCCAAACTAGGGTCGGCAAAGCAATACGCACCGTATGTGACGCAGGCATGCGTGAACGTGTAGTGGAGAAGCAAAGATTTTATTGTCTCAGAGGAGGCACAAAAGTGAAAATCTGTCCCGTGTTCACCGGGCCAGTATTCGTAACGCCCCTAGGTTTTGTGTGCAGATGTGGGTACTCTCAGACTTCTGAAAATGCTCGCTTGGGGACCATTTGGGGAGGCCACGTGGTAGTGCGGCGCACACGGAAACGGATAACGTGGATTGTCTTTTCTCAATCTCCCTTAGCGCTCGTCAGAGCTTATTGATGGGGAGTACCGACGGCTTGTCAAGTCAGTTGACCAGTAATGACTGAATCCTCACAGGCGACAGTATGACGCCCAGGCTGTGCCTGAGATGGTTCTGTGGACAAGGAGATCCTCAAAGTCCTTTCCATATGTCAGCCTTCCGCCAACTCAGCAGTCGCTGCTGTTCCGAACGCCTGCTTTTACTTATGCAAATGGGGTCCAGAAAAAGAAATCCTGTCTCCTACCCGAGGACTGTCCCGGACAGGCGGCCCAGAGGTCCGTTTTCCTAGCCCCGTCATGAATTGTTTCTTAGGGACACAATTTGCTGCCCGGGTCTAGAGCACAGCCCAGAAAGAAAAATGCCCAGTGCATGGTAGGCACAATTTTCTGCCTGTGGACACTCACAAGGCTGCATTGTGGAAACAGAAGCCGCTCGAATTGTCCATTGTTCTGTGGGTCCTACTTTGGCAGCCAGAAGCGAATTCATTATGCGGTGATTGGCAGGCTCTCCTTCCGTGTACTGTGTATTTCATGCCATGAGTACAGTAATGCATTCTGTGCTCTCTGCAGCCTCTTGCTGTTCTGGTCTTCCTCTCGGCGTCCCTTCCTCCAGCTCCCCCCTCCCCCACCCTGTTTTCCCCAAACCTAGAGACCAGCGGACCTGTGACTGCTCTCCTCAAATCAGAGGAGATGGTCAGGTGGATAAATTCCCCCCGACTCCCAGAGAAACCCATTTTGTTCTCACATCTGGGCCGGTCAGCCAGCCGACAAGTATTGATTAAGCACCCACAGAGCACACAGCCCTGCGTCGGCCCCCTTTTGGGGACTGCAGACCCAGACAACTGTCCACCATGGCAGACGCGCCCCATTTCTCCCTTGATGTTTCCGTCCCCCAAAGTACGGCCTCTTGGGCTTAGAGGAGGGAACTTGAGAAGCAGTTCGTTGAAAATTACTGTTGGCAGGGTTTGTTTTGTTTTGTTTTGTTTTTATTTGAATTGCTTTGTGCAGCCGGAAAACAAGATGAACATGACCGTTCACAGGCTAAGATACTGTTTTTTAAGAATTTCAGAGAAACATTTCCCAAACTTCAATGTGCATGTGAATCACCTGCACGTCTAGTTAAGCTGCATGCATATTCGGATTCAGTGTGTCTGCCGTGGGGCCCGGGGCGACCTTCCAGGTGATGCCACTGCTGCTTTGCCACGGACCCCCACCAGGCTTGAGTAGTAAGTGCTAGGTCAGCGGTTCTGCTCACTTGGAGAGCGTTGAAAACCACTTAGGCTCAAGCCCTGCCCCCAGCGATGCCGGGTTGATTGGTCTGGGGCTCGGCCTGGGCAGAGAGATTTTTTAAAAATATTTTTTATTTTAAGTTTTATTTATCTACTTAGAGATTGAGAGAGAGAGAGAGAGAGAGAGAGAGAATAGTGTGGAGCCTGACATTGGTTTCTATCCCGCAACCATGAGATCATGACCTGAGCTGAAATCAAGGGTCAGACGCCTGACCGACTGAGCTACCCAGGCACCCCATAAACATCCCCGTGGGTGGTTTTAATGTGCATCCTGGTGGAGACATCGTAGCTTTGCATGTGTAAGAAGTGGGTTTGTCCTCTCGGAAGGGAGGGTATGGCTTCCTTTTGGGTCCTGAGTCGGCACACGCCGTGTCCTTCAGCCCTTGAAGAAAAGCATCCTTGTAACTGATAGGTTTTCGGCTGGGGTGATGGTGCCCATCGGGAGATGTGTGGCAGTCTCTGGAGACTGGTTTGTCACAGCTGGAGAGGCCAGGGCTGCCGTTCCAGGTACCGACTGGGATATTTGGGCCCTGTGCAAAGTGTGATGGCCCCAAATGTCTCTGGTGTCTGTGTCAAGTGACATGGTGGAACTTTCCTAAGTGCCGCCCTCACGGGCTGGAAGTTTTAACACCCCTGTCCTTTGTCAGTGACTACCGAGAGCGATTAAGGAATAGCATGTAGCTGATGGCGTGACTCCATGTCTAACTCTATTTTACAGCGTCCAACTGGGGCGTGTACCCTGAACCAGGAAGTCGGTTTTCCTCCTGTAGAATCAGGCTATGGAAGTATAAGCTCCCAAAGCCCCTTTTAGTTAAAAAAAAAAAAAAAAAAAAAAAGGGGGGGGGGCGCCCTGGGTGGCTCAGTCAGTTAAGTGTCCGACTTCGGCTCAGGTCATGATCTTACTGTTCGTGGGTTCGAGCCCCATGTCGGGCTCTGTGCTGACAGCTCAGAGCCTGGAGCTGCTTCAGATCCTGTGTCTCCCTCTCTCTCTGACCCTCCCTTGCTCATGCTGTCTCTCTCTCTCTCTCTCTCTCTCTCTCAGAAATATTTAAAAAGTTGTGATTAAGAGGGTGGAATGGGGAATTACTGTTTGATGGGTACAAGAGTTTCTGCTTCTGGTGATGGAAAAGTTCTGGAAATGGATAGTGGTGATGGTTACATAACACTGGATGTGTTTAATACCACTGAATTAAAAATTTGTGCTGTGCATATTTTACTACAGTAAAAAAAATCTGTGGTTCTGTGATCGTTGGTTGGACAGTAGACCAGCCGTATCTTTGCCCTGTTCTTTTTTGTTTTAATGTGTTTATTTTTGAGAGAGGGAGAGAGAATGTCATCGGGGGAAAGGGGGGGGTCGTAGAAGAGCCCAAGTAGGCTCTGCACTGACAGCAACAGCCACAAGCCCGATGCGGGGCTGGAACTCATGAACTGTGAGATCAAGACCCGAGCGGAAGTCGGACGTTTAACCACCTGAGCCACCCGGGCCTCCCTGTGTGCTTCCCTTCTCTACGTTATCCTTAGACCCTTGTCTCTTTCTAGTACTTACCCATAGCTTGAAATCATACCGACTTGTGTGATTATTTGATTCTTTGTATGATTATTTCCCCACTAAACTGCCAGCATTATGAGGGTAAAGGACCATATCTTTTGGTCCCCGCGATATCCCCAGTGCCTAGCAGTTTT
This sequence comes from Hyaena hyaena, assembly GCF_003009895.1. Classification (NCBI taxonomy): domain Eukaryota; kingdom Metazoa; phylum Chordata; class Mammalia; order Carnivora; family Hyaenidae; genus Hyaena; species Hyaena hyaena. The sequence goes on along the minus strand of NW_024080712.1, from coordinate 567,558 downwards.
TGTGGGATTTAGTAGACATTCTGCAAATAGTCTTTGGATGGATGGATCTACTGCTACCATATATATTAACCTTCCTGGGAATGGGAATTGGTTGTTATCCACATATCCAGATTTAATACCCTCTATGTTCCACCGGATGAGTGGTAAGATGGAGAGGTGGTGCCTAAGCATTATTTTTCTGATGTTGTTCTGTGAGAACTGGCTTAAATTAGGATCCCCTGGGGTAGTTTGCTTATTAATGCCTATTAATGTCACCCAAACCTGCGTCTTTGTTAGATATCCACGGGCCTAGCCTCCACCCTAGACCTGCGGAATCAGAATCTCCCTTATGAACAAAGCCCCCAGACCCCTTCTGGGTCTGAGAAGTCTGTAAGTTCCTTTCTGGTTAATGTCCCGTTCCAGTTAGCCTGGAGAGCTGTTGGTCGCCCGTGAAGGAAAATGGTGCGTATATCTGGAGGCCAGAGAGCCGTACTGCCATGCGAAAATATTTTACAGAGAAAGAGGTATTGTTACCATCACAATCAGCTGTGATTCTGTATTAGATAATTGGCTTGGGAGACAGAAGGCAAAAACAAAAAACAAAAAACCCAATAAAGAAACTACTACTCTTTTTCTACTTCATTTCTATTCTTGCTTTTTGAAACCATCTACCGAGCAAAAGGGAGTTGCAGGAAACAAGTGGACGGAACGACATAATCTTGCCCCATGTAGAAGAAAAATAGAAGGCCAAAAAGTTACGTCTTTCTCTTCCAGAGAAAAGAATGCATTTCCCGTTTGCCCTCGCTGAGAGCGGGAGCATAATGCCACAGTGTGTGCAGGGCTCCGGACAGAGAACATAGACGCGGCTGACCGGGCAGGGTTTGAACTGCCAAATATTGGCTCGGTCAGAAACCACGTGACGAACGCAAGCCCTGATTGCATTTCCCAGGGTGAGCGAGAAAGCAGCATGTGTACCTTTCTCTCCTTTGCCGCCTCACACGCGAGGCAGTTGAAGGTAATTTACCTTCCGTAGATTTGTGCATGCCCTTGAAGATCCCTCGTGATTGAGAGCTTGTTCTCGGCACCGAGCTTCTAAGCAAATGGCCTGCAAGAACGTGGGCTTTGTGGCGACCCACAGCTGTGTGGAGAAATGTGTCAAGCGTGTGACATTTTCCATGCGTGTTTATCGTGTTCCTCGTGACCTGGGGGTCGCCACTGGCATCACAAAAAAATGGACCCTGAACGCTGAAAAGGGGGCCTAGGGATTCTCTAAGCGAGTGGTTCTCAGTCTGTGGTTTTGTAGTCAACCCACCCACAGAATATAAAGCTGCTCCGTTAGGAGCACCGGCTCCATCACGTGGGGATTTTGAGGCTGGACGGTGGTCACTTTTGAATCTCACTTACCTTGCTCTTGGGACCCTTGTTTCTGGTATAGTTAGGCCGGGATGAGGAAGTTCCTGCTGTTCCCCCTTACCTGTGTCTTCCCCCAAGGGGCTCCAGTGCCCTCTGAATCCGGGAGAGCCAAGATGATGAACTGAATGAACTCTTTCCACGTGGCTCATCATCGTTTGAGCTTGACTTCCGTGTTTGTTACCAGCAGTAGAAACACAGAGCCTTCCCAGCGGACTCAGTAGGCACGGATCGGACCGCGGTTCCTGTGGTTGGAAGGTGAAGGGCACTTGTAGAGGGGGAATCCGTGCTTCGTACCCCACTTCGTGCATCAACCGCTGAGAACAAGGGCTGCTCTGTTTTGCTGTCCTTACCTTCGATCCAGCAGTGACCTCAGGTCGAGGGCACTGGGAGCCGAAAGAAGTTCTTCACTTGTTCCATGTTGGTACGTCACATCGAGAGCTGGGGACGTGCCCATGTCAGCGGGAGCGCTTAGGTTTTGATGGCCTCCCGTCATGGACGCCAAAAGGGGAAGTGTCATGAAATGTGAGTACAGGGGACTGGATTGCATGGGGACTTCATCCCTTCCCGGCTGTGTCATGTCAACAGTGCTGGGAACTTATCAACACTGTGGATGTATAGGAACATTTTTCACACGCTCAAGTAAAGCAGCTGTGTCCTGATACGTACTGTGCTATAAACATACAGATGCGGGGGTGTGGGGTTTACCAGGAATGTTCTAAGATTTCACTGGAGAAGAATGTGGTAGCCCACAAAGAGATCGATTGAGTTCCTGAAGGCATCAGGTTAAATGAGTCATTGATTAGATATGAAAATTCAGGAGGAGATTTTGCTTTCTAATCCATTAGCTTAAAATTGGAATAAATTTGCATCAATGCATATGGAGAATACTAATTTGGTGAAGGCTTTGCAGTACTTGGTGGGAAGGACAAGCATTTTAAGCTTGTTGGTTGTCCAATCAGGAGACGGGGGTAGATCGCAAGGTCAAAAATGCGTTTCTCTTGCTGGTTCAACAAATTACAAGTGTATCAGAAAAGCATAGTGTAAGTTTTTATGCCTCTCAGATGTTCTTGTTCTGTGGGTTTTAGCTGGAAAAAAACCAAAACCAAACGTGTCTGCTTTTCACGAGGGCCTGTTATGATAACAGTTGGAGGCAGTAGGAGGTGAAAAACTAAAACTTCTCAAAATCCAGGGGCCCCTGGGTGGCTCAGTTGGTTAAGCATCCGGCTCAGGTCATGATCTCACGGTTCCTACGACGAGCCCTGTGTCCGGCAAGGAGCCTAATAGGGATTCTCTCTCTCCCTCTCTTCCCCTCGCCTGCTTGCCCGCCCCCCCCGATAAATAAATAAATAAACATTAAAAACCATCTTTTCAAAATCCAAACATAAAATACTGTAGGCTTTCCCGTGTAAGGCAAGCCTCGGTTCCCTGCTGTGCATGCTTTCCTTCTCTGCTCATTCGTTGCTGGCGAATGCCTGCCTCAGCTGCACTTGGCCCGCTCCATCCCTCTGTCTGCAGCAGTGACTGGAGGTGGAGGGACTGCACGGTGGTACGGACCTTTGTGTCCTTAGGAGGGTGACCGCGCCCCACCCCCATTCGTGCACTGCCGCCAACCCGCCTCTGCAGATTTTCCACTGGGGGGGTTGCCCAAGCATAGCACAGTCAGGGTAGGGAGCGGGGCCACCTCTCGGGGTCCTTGCCCTCTCACCTCCCGACCACATGGTCGTGGTGTCTCAGCAATTGCAAAAGTCTTGCAGGCGTTTTCGAAGGTGGCCTCTGTGTGCCCCAGGGGTAACTTAGCGCAGGGAAAAGAAAGGTACGTGGCTTACACTTCCTGGACATCTATCTGAATAGCGAAGAACTCTTCGTTTTCAGGTGAGGAAGCAAGATGAGTGGTCGAATATTTAGTGTTTGTGTTAACTAATATGTTTGGGATGAAATCAAGTCACAGAAACTGTGTTGTTCATCTAGCGTCTGTAGGCTTTATCATAACCCAGTTCTCCGTGTATAATTATAGCTGTTTTCCGCACAGTTTATACCGCCTTTGGTAGAAAACCGGTGCAGAGTGGATAGAAAAGATGCCCCATTCTGGGACTGCAGAGTGGGGAACGGGTCTCGTGCACTAACAAGTGACTTGATGTCTCCTTAAGTAGGGTTGTAGGCGTGTAAGGCCATCAGCACCTTTGTGCCTTCAGGAGGGTGATCTGCCAGGTCACGTGCTCAGCGGCGACTGGTGATGTACTCACTCTGTGTGTAGATGCTTGACAAACGTTATTTTCCTATCCCTTCCTCTGGGTCTCCTCTCCACCCTCTGCATTACAGGCTGGGCCAAATGCTCTCCGGAGTCTCACCCTCTGGGTCCATCCACTACATGGACCCTCTCCGTATTTTGAATCCTTTGTTTGCAGGCTGGAGAGCATATATTCTGTCTCTTATTTATGTCTTTGTCTCTTTGGTCTGGAGTCCTTGGTCAGGAACTCAGGCTCAGTTCTTTAATGTGTGTGGGAAAACTCAGCCCACTTAATGACATGCCGCATTATTTTGTAGCTCTCCAGGGAAACGATGTGGCAAGAAAATGGAGACTGCTTGTTATTTCTTCTTAGACCATGGTTCCAGAATCTTTTAATACGAGCAAACGAAGATGAGGTAAAATTTGCAGCATCTTTCGACTGGGGAGGTTGCGTTATCGGTGGATAGGCCCTTAAAAACCTTTTTTTCTGCTTCAGAACAATGTAGAATTGCCCCTAAACACACTTCTCTTGAAAGAGAGAAAGTGCAGAGCATTACTTAGTCATGTGCCTTTGGATAAGTTGAAGGAGCCCTGATGAATTTATTTGACATTCAGACTCTAGAGGAATCGGATATTTGTTTCTAGATTAAAAATCTGATTAAGAGGGGGCGCCTGGTTCGCTTGATCGGTAGAGCATGCAATTCTTGATCTCAGAGTCATGAATTCAAGCCCCACATTGGGTGTTGAGACTACTTAAAAAAAAACTGATGAAGAAAATATGCATTACCAACATGGAAAACTATTTCAGATATTTTATCCAGTATGAACTATTCTAGAATATTTTGGGTCCATATTTTGCAATAGAAATATGATGTGAGCAACATGTAATTTTGAAAAGGCTATTAAAAATTTTAAAAGATAGGGCACCTGGGTGGCTCAGTCAGTTAAGTGTGCGACTTGGGCTCAGGTCATGATCTCATGGTTTGTGAGTTTGAGCCCTGTGTCGGGCTCTGTGCTGACAGCTCAGAGCCTGGAGCCTGCTTCGGATTCTGTCTCTCTTTAAAATAAACAGTAAAAAATGAATAAAAATAAATAATTAAAAATTATTTAAAAGATTAAAAAGGTAAAATTAATGATCTAATTTATTTAACCTAATATATCCAAAATGTTATTTCAACACGTAGCCTAAAACTTGAGATGTTTTACATTATTTTTCATACTAGATCTTTTAGAAGTCTGGTATGTATCTTACCTTTCAAACGCTTCTCATTGGCTTAGCCCCAGTCAAGTGCTCAGTGATGACTTGGGGCTGGTGGCTACCATATTGGACAACAAAGCGAAAGGTCTTCATTCTGAAACCCAGGTAATGAGAGATTAATCAAGACTCTTGCCCTGATTTAGAAAGAGGACTTGAAGGGCGCCTGGGTGGCTCAGTCGGTTAAGTGTCCCACTCTTGGTTTTGACTCAGGTCATGGTCTCGTGGTTTGTGGGTTCGAGCCCCACATTGGGCTCTGTGCAGACAGTATGGAGCCTGCTTGGGATTCCTCTCTCTCTGTCTCTCTGCTCATGCATGTGCATGCTCTGTGTCTCTCTCAAAATAAATAAACTTTAAAAAAAAAAAAGAAAATGGAACTCTGGCTTCCTTGGATTTTATGGGAATGGGAGAGGGGACCACCACTGTCTGCTGTCTCTTATAATGGGAGATTGGGCACGACTCCCCGTCCCCTGCGACCCCCTCCTCTGCCTACCCTGGGTTCCACAAAGCATCATTTTCTGCCTGTATGGCTGTGTAGTGAGCCCTCCACCCTGATGTGGTCTGCAATGTCAGATGATGACAGCCCCATGTATGTGCTTGCCCATATCTAGCAGAGTCGGCGGGTGTGTAAGCAAAGGGTCTTCCATGTTCTTTGTGAAGCAAGGGAAAAGAAATTCTCCCAGAAGCCGAAAATTGTCATAATGATCTACACGGCTGGGCTCCATTCTTCAAAACGAAAAGCTGACTCTGACACCCCCCCCCACCGTGAAATTGATTTTCAGGTGAGGATAATAATGGATTCATACCGATGGTCCATCCTGTGGGGATTCGCTAGAAATGCACATTCTTGGGCCCCTTCTCAGCAGACCTACGCACTCAGAGACTCTGGAGGTGGGTTCAGCACTGGTTTAATATGCCCTCCAGGTGATGCACCACAAAATGGGGGGGGGGGGGACCATTGGCTTCTGCTGATAGAGAAGGGTGGAAAGTGCTACGTGGCCCAGGAGCAGAGCCAGCCGAGCCTCGTCTCTTTCATTGTAATCCTTTCCAGCCAGTGGTGCGCTTTCGGGTAGCTTTTGGCATTAAGCGTTTGAATCCGGCTCTTTATGTTGGAGGCTATTCATGTTTTACTTCGGTTTTTCCTATCAGATGGCGCTGTAGGGTGTAGTGTTGACAAGTTCTCTGGGCTGGTTGCTTATCAGAGTTTTCCGAGTTGTAGAACTGAAGTAATTATGTCCTTCCTGAGTGGAATTTAAGGGTCTAAATTGGAAGAAGTCCCTGGCTGTCCTGATAAAAAAAGAAAAAGAAAAAAAAAACAAAACCCTTCCTGAGAACAACCAGCAGCCTTGTATTTGAATTTAAGAACCATATTTCCAATCACCCGTGGGTGATGGTCTACATGGCAACTTCCCTCCAGTGGGTTTTTTAAATTTTTTTTTTTTTTAATTAGTGTGAGCAAGGGAGGGTCACAGCAAGAGGGAGGCACAGAATCTGAAACAGGCTCCAGGCTCTGGGCTAGCTGTCAGCACAGAGCCCGACGTGGGGCTCGAACCCAAGAACCGTGAGATCATGACCTGAGCTGAAGTCGGATGCTTAACCGACTGAGCCACCCAGGCGCTTCAGTGGGTTATTTTTTAAATCCCTGGGTGGCTCATGCTGCCAGCCAACCTGCTTGTGGGTCTTTTCCTTTGGTTGTATAAGATCTGCTTGGCTTGGTCCACTTGAGCAGCTATAACGAAACACCATGGACTGGGTGGCCGAGAACAGAAATGTGTATCTCCCAGTTCTGGGGGCTGAGATCCCAGATCAGGATGCCGGCAGATTCCGTGTGTGGTGTGTGGCCTCTTCCTAGCACATGACCAGCACCTTCCAGCTGTGTGCCCACATGGTGGAAGGGGCCAGGGAACTCTCTGGAACCTTTTGTATAAGGGCACTAATTCCACTCATGAGTGTCCACCCTCCTGACCTAAGCGCTTCCCAAAGGCCCCTCGTCCTAATACCTAACATGTCACATTGCAGGTTAGGATTGCGGCATTAAATGTGGGGGGTGGGGGACCCGTACCTTCAGATCCTAACACCGAGTTAGGAAAGCAGACGGACACGTTAGCTACTGTCAGGGAGGAGTGGCGGATAAACATACCAGGTAATACTGTGAAATTGAAGGATGTCCGGGCTTTTCTATTCCTGCTCTTAAGTGGCGTGCGGCTGCTGTGACAGACTGTGATGACAGTGGCTTCACGCACAAATTTGGTAGCTCAGGTTCCAGAGGTCAGAGTCACACCGGGGTCGCACTGAGCGGAAAACAAGGTGTTAGCGAGGCCGTTTTCCTTTCTGCAGGCTCTAAGGGAAGAAGTTTTTTCTTTGCCCTTCCCAGCATCTGGAAGCCACCCCCATGCCTAGGCTTGCATCACTGTGACTCTCTCGCCTCCCTCTTCCACATTTAAGGCCATGATGACTACAGGCTCATGTCCCTATTTTCAGGTCATCGGACGAGCCACCTTAATTCCGTCCATAATCCTAATCGCCCTTTGCTGTATAATGTAGGGTATTTACAGGTTTCAGGGATGACGATGGGGACAACTTTGGAGGGGGAAGGGACCATGATTCTGGCCACCCAGCAGGCCACCGAATTTCTTCCGGTCTCCGTGTCCTTGTCTGTATAATGGGGATGGTAAATGGCCTTGAAAGATCTCATCAAGGATTAAAGGAAAAGTATGTGGTTATATCGGGCACAGAGCCGTTCTTCAGTAAATGTTGGTGACCTTTTATGAGGCGCTGAAAATTTCCAACATTTTTGTGTTCCCAGATTTCTATATTGGTTCTTAAAAAAATTATTTCATGGCTGCCTTCTCGTTCGTACACTGTTCGTACACTGTCTGTTCCTTGGCACCCCCACTGTGTGGTCCCCTGCCCCATGCTGATGGGGAGATTCACCCATAGTCACAGCATTTGCACATGGGTGTGTGTGGGGGGGGGGTGGGTGGGTGGGTGGGAAGCCCTTCTTGGCCCAAATAATCTGTTCCTACTTTTCCCTCCAAGCGCTAAATAGAAAAAGAAAATCCACAAAAGTTTGGGTTTGATTTTTTCTTTTCTTTTTTTTTAAATATTTTTTTTTATTTATTTATTTCTAGGAGAGAGAGAGAGAGAGAGAGAGAGAGCGTGAACAGGGGAGGGTCTGAGAGAGAGGGAGACACAGACTCCGAAATAGGCTCCAGGCTCTGAGCCGGCAGTCAGCACAGAGCCCGACGCCGCTTCATCAAGGTGTAATTTTTGAGTTTTAGAATTTCTCTGCTTTCTAGATTTGCCTCTGATTGTCTCCTAGCCGGGCCCTTGTGAAGTCCTGGTCCAGTCAAAACCAACTGTGAGTGACATCTGGGCGGGGGGCAGGGGATAATTAGCAAAATTTGAATAGAGACGGGCGTTGCATGATGATACGGGCGGGCGAAGTTGTTAACTCTCATAGGGGTGATAACAGCATTGTGTTTATATAGGAAAGTGTGTCTTTTCGATGTCTACTGAAATACTTGGTTGTGAAATGTCTTCAGGAAAAAGATAAAGCAAATATGGTGAAATGGTTTTTAAAACACATATAATCCAGTGAATCAAAGGACCCAGATGGCCAGAGATATTATTTGAGACTTTTTTTTTTAAGTTCATCTGTTTTTGAGAGAGAGAGAGAGAGAGAGAGAGAAAGATCGATCGATCACACAAGTGGGGGAGGGGCAGAGAGAGAGGAAGACACAGAATCCAAAATAGGCTCCAGGCTCCGAGCTCTCAGCACAGAACCTGATGTGAGGCTTGAACCCGCAAACTGCAAGATCATGATCTGAGCCGAAGTTGGACGCTTAACTGACTGAGCCACCCAGGCACCCCCAGTTTGATGTATTTAATGGGTCTGTTTCTGCCCTTTTTTGTTCACTTGTTTTAGATTCCACATATAAGTAATACCATATGGTGTTTGTCTAACTTACTTCCTAGCACAATACCTCCTAGGTCCATCCACATTGTTCCAAAGGACAAGATCTCACCCTTTTTTATGGCTAAGTAATATTCCATTATGCGTGTGTGTGTGTGTGTGTGTGTGTGTGTGTGTGTGTGTGTGTGTAAAATGGAATCTTCCTTACCCATTCATCTATGGATGGACGCTTGGATTCCTTCCGTAGTTTGGCTATTGTAAATAATGCTGCTATAAACGTAGGGATGCGTAGATCTTTTCAAATCAGTGTTTTCATTTTCTTTGGTTACATACCAGAAGTGGAATTACTGGGTCCCTTGGTAGTTCTATTTTTAATGGTTTGAGGAAGCTCTGTGCTGTCTTCGACAGTGGCTGCACCGGTTTGCAGCCCCCCAGCAGGGCACGAGGGCCCCTTTTTCTCCACATCCTCACCAACACTTGTTCTTGGGTTCTTGATTTTAGCCACTCTGACAGACGTAAGATGGTATCTCTTTGTGGTTTTGATTTGCCTTTCCCTGATGAAGAGTGACATTGAGGGGCGCCTGGGTGGCTTAGTTGGTTAAGCGTCTGACTTTCACTTAGGTCATGATCTCACGGTTCGTGGGTTCGAGCCCCGCGTCGGGCTCTGTGCTGACAGCCAGCTCAGAGCCTGGAGCCTGTTTCAGTCTGTGACTCCCTCTCTCTCTGACCCTCCCCTGCTCACACTGTCTCTCTCTCTCTCTCCTAGAAATAAATAAAAACATTAAAAAAAAAAAAAAAGAGTGACGTTGAGCATCTTTTCACGTGTTGTGACTTTTTTTTTTAAACTACTGCTGGGGAAGGAACTCTGCCACTTGATCAGGTGCCCTAAGTAACCCTCTACTCAGCGTCCCCCGTCAGGTTTACATGCCCCCAGTACGGTTTGGTGGGCTATCCATTTATACTTTAGAGAATGTCGAGATCTTGTTCCACTGTTCTGTCCCACGTCACAGTCCACTCTTCAGCTTCTCAAGGCCCCGTGTCACTTGTAGATGGAGAGCATTATGTATTTGGAAGGAAGCTGATCCCATCATCTGTACTTCGATCTGGGATGTATTTCCCAACTGGTCTTCAGCCATGTGGGTGCGGCAAGGAGCTGCTTTGTAGGAGAGGGGTGGTCGGGGAAGTGTCCTCCTCTGCCCCATGCCCCAGGCTTTGCAGTGACCCTGAAACACAGCTGGACATTACGTCACCCAGAAAATAGTCTGGCCTGGCCCGTGTACTCCCACACATCCCAGGCTCACCATTGCCCCCCAGCTTGGGAGTTGACTTGGTGCTCCCAAATGACTCTGGTGGCTTGTCCATTATTGCGGGAAGTAGACAGGGGATGATGCAGCCTCATGGTATGTGCATGATGTCATCTCGGACGCTGTCAGACAACAGGCCTGCTCAAGATGTGCATATGGCACTCTGTACCGGAGGCTGGGTCCCACTGGGAAACAGCCATTCTCTTGTCTGCCGTCCCCAGTGCTTGTGGGTACATATGCTGTCCCTGAGCTTGCACGGGCTTGCAGAAGGTTCCTTATGCCTTCAGAGTCAGCCGCAGGCCCGGTTCACAACAGCAGATCGTTCCAGACCGCCTTTGCCCATCTGGCTGGATCCATCCCACCGTTTGCCCCTCACACTGGCGTCTTGTTCCCTAGTATGTCTCATAAACAGCTGAAAGTTCCATGTGCCACTATCTACTCAGAAAGGGTGTACCACTCTTGGGTGGCCGGTTATGCTGGCAACGCAGGACTGCTGAGCATTCACCAGAGAACGTTTGCATGTAGAAATTTTTAACAAGTGAGACGTAACATTGTGAAGGCAAAGATGTAGATGTCTTGCATGATCACCTGGGTGTCTCCCTTGATGAATAACCAGTCACCACAATTTGTCCGTGACCCCCTGAAGACCCTCATTAGGGATCCCAAAGTAGCGTAGGACCCAATCTGTAGTCTGAGGCTGTGTAGAGTCTTGAAGATGGCCATCGTTTGTTGCGCACGGCTCTTCCCTTGATCTTTTATTAAAAAGGGATCGCCTTAGGCACTATATCAAATTAACCTCCTCTCCGTGACAAATGAATCGCCATTAGTTCCTTTCTTATAACTCGTTGCTCTGTGTCACTCACCGTGGCTTTTTTGTTGCTCTTGTATAACTTTTCCTTTTATTCTCGTCATTTAGTTCATTTTTATTTTATGATAAAACACCTACAAAACTTACCAAGTAACCATTTCAAAGTGCACAGTTCAGCGGCATTTAGTACGTCCATGATGTTGTACAAACACCACTGCCTAGTTCTAGAATATTGGTACCCCTCCCCCCCAAAAAGAAACGCCGTCAGCGGTTCCTCATCTTCCTCTCCACGCAGCCCCTAGCAACCACTGATCTCATTTCTGTCTCCTTGAATTTGCCTGTTATGGATCCTTATAACGTGTGGCCTTTTGTGTCTGGCTCTTTTTATTTAGCATCGGGTTTTCCATATTCATCCGCGTTATAGCACGTATCAGCACTTCATTCCTTTCTGTGGCCTGTCATGAACATGTGTATACAGATTTTGCTTACACACCTGTTTTAAATTCTTGGGGTATTCTAGGAGTAAAATTGCTTACTCTTACAGTAATTTGATGTTTAACTTACAAAGGAGCTACCCATGCTGGTTCTTTGCCAGTCTTCCTCTACCATATAGATCCATTCTGCTTCAAACCCATGTTAGGAATCGCCTCTATCGTGATGCCTTTCCCGATGGTTCCCTGCAACTTCCCATGACTTGTGCGTCCGTGACTGTCCGATGAATGCCTCTCGCTCAGCTCCACATAGAGAAGCTTTACTTTTGCCTCCTCGCATCTTCATTTGTATCTGCCCCATTTCTGTTGGTTTTGAGGATGTTTGTCCCTCTGTCTGCACCCAACTGCAGCCAGCCTCTCAAGGATATGTGTTCTTTGTGCCCAAACATGCTTGGAACTATTCTTGCCGTTCTATTATTGGGCTATTCTAGTAACAATTGGAGATTACAAACATAGATTTTGATTCTGTTGCTAACGAAACTTGGGTTTTCATGGAAATTTAGGCATCATTGGTTCTACCATATTTGAAATACTGAAATGTCAGTTAAGGAGTCCAGAGGGACAGGGGGCTTGAGGGGAGGGATTGTTAGTCATATAGGGCAAAACTAAAAGCTTTAGAATAATGGTAGTAGCAGTACTGCTGCCTTCTTGACTTAGGTCACGTTGAATCTCCACGACAGTCATGTGAGGTGGATTCTGTTGTTCCCACTGAACCACAAACGGAGGCACAGGGAGATTTAGTACCTGGCTCAAGGCCACACAGCTCAAGGCCTTCACAGCCTGTGCCATTGACCCCCCTTTTCTATTCAGCCTCTTGTGGTCGTTGAAGACGGTATGTCCAAGATGACATGTGTATCCATTTCCTAGGGCTGCCGTAACAAAGTACCACCAACAGGGTGCCTTACACAGAAGTCTCTTCTCTCACAGTTCCAGAGCCCAGGAGTCCCGAACCAAGGGACCCGTAGGGTTGGCTCCTTCTGAAGGCACTGAGGGAGAATCCATTCTCGGCCTCTCTCCCAGCTTCTGGGGCTGTCTGCAATCCTTGACATTTCTTGGTCCGTAGAAGCTTTTCTGCCTCTACCTTCACATTTTCTCTGTGTCTCTCCTCTGTGTCCCAATTTCCCTCTGCTTGTAAGGACACCAGTCATTGGGTTAGGCCCACCCTGATCAAGTATGACCTCATCCTGACTCAATTCCATCTACAAGGATCTTGTTTCCAAATACGGCCACGTTCATAGGTGTTGGAGGTTGGGATCCGAACATCTGTTTTTATAGGGATACAATTCAACCTTCAACAGTATATGAGTGGGCCAGCGTCGCATCATTCCTGACGAGCCCGCAGCTTTCAGAGCTGCTCAACAGTTCTCGTATCCCCCGGCACCTTATGGAACGTGTCAAATGTACTAGTCGTGTAATGCATATTTGTTGAATCTAATTACCAAGGAATATGTCACTGATTGTATTAATTTCCCGCAACGTACTCCTTTTTGTTACTTTTTCTCCTTACGCCTCGGAAAAGGGTACGCTTCTGTTTATGAGATGGTTGCAATTTATTTCTAGATCAGAGCTTCAGTCTTTATTTGCATTTGTTTACAAACGGTTGAAACAAAGCCTTGGACTATCTCATAATGTCTTCTGTAATCCCATTCTTTTTGGATAAAAATAGTATTAATATATCCATTGTAAATCGCCGGCAGCTCATTTTGAAATGTGTCTTTTTGTACAATACGTACTATTAAGTATTCTCCTGTGTTACTCAGGGTAAGAAAAGATGACACAGTGTTTTTTGTCGTTTAAAGAAGCCCAGTTTTTTTTAATGCTCTATTTAAAATGATTTTTGAAAGACAAAGTACAGCTTAATGAAATGGGAACTTGCCATTTCAATGATGGAAAATGTGGAGGACAGGATACTTGAGATGCATTTTAAAAGGAAATGCATATTTAAATATAAATGCTTGTTTTAAAACCATCCATTAGGCAAAAATGGAGACACTCGAATGGTCTAGATCCCTGGAGCACATTTTCATGGCACTTACAAGGAAGGGGACAGCTGGACTGTGATCTAATCATAATCAATATCATTGGAGGGCTTACTGTGCATCAGACTTTGTTCTCATCGCTTAATGTTCTAATTTAATCTCAAGACCACCCTATGAAGCAGGTAGTCATCCCCCCCTTTTTTTTTTTGAGATGAAATTCACATAATTTAAAATTAACCATTTTTATTTTTTTAAGTTTATTTTGAGCGCTAGGGAGAGAGAGCCAGCATGCATGAGCACCTTCAAGCCGGGCAGGGGCAGAGAGAGAGGGGGAGAGAATCCCACGGACAGTGAGATCATGACCTGAGCTGAAACCAAGAGTCAGACACTTAACTGACCGAGCCACCCAGATGCCCCCAAATAAACCATTTTAAATTGAACAACTCTGTGACATTTAATAATACGCTCACGGTGTTTTACAACCACCGACTCTATCAAGTTCTAAAACCTTTTCAGCATCCCAAAAGGAAACACCGTCATCTTTTTTTTTTTTTTTTTTTTTTTTTAAGGATCCGGAAACAGGAGCGCCTCGGTGGCTCAGTCGGTTGAGTGTCCGACTTTGGGTCAGGTCACCATCTCAAGCCCCACATCCGGCTCGCTGCTGTCATTGCAGAGCTGGCTTCAGATTCTCTGTCTTCCTCTCTTGGCCCCTTCACACTTGCAGACTCTCAAAAATAAACATTAAAAAAAAACACAAAAAAACCGTAAACAGAGACCTGGAGTCCATAAGCCCCTTTCCTAAGGTTCCCCAGCTGCTAAGTGATACAGCCGGGGTTTGAACCTGAGCCCCGGGACACAAGGCTACTGCGCGTGACTCCTGGCAGGTCCAGGGATGAGTCTGAGCTCCCCTTGCTTCCTGGGCGCTGGGTGGGGGCCGGGCCTCAGGCCGGGCGCTCAGCCCCTTGTCTTCCGTGAGGTTCACGTGAAGAGCAGGTGAGCTGACCTGCTGGTTGCTGAGACCTTGGGCCTATGCACGAGTCCCCACACAGCTCTGCGAGGGCCTGGGGCCAGACTTGTCTTCCTCCGTCAGGCTCCCCCGAGCAAACAGCGCACGAGGTGGGGTTCCCCTCTGTTTCCCATACTCCACCGCCCTGTCTCTCTGTGTCGGCACTCATGCGCTCAGTTCACAAGCTTCCAACTGCTTCCCCGGGGCCAGAGAGACGCCTGGGGTGGGGAATGGTAGGAGCCATCCACTGTGCAGCCGCGTAAGCCCAGGGTCAGGCGGGTACTGGCCTTGCCCTGTACCACCACCTCCAAGGTCACATTCAGTCGTGCACGCCTCTTACCCTTCCGCCCCCTCTCCTGGCTGCCTCCGTCTACAGGACTTCGAGGAGCTTTCCCTCCTGTCTCTGAGCATTGATTTCCGGCTCCTCCTGTGCTGCTCGCCCTTCTCACGTTGACAGACTGTGCGTGACTGTCTCTTTTCCTTGCCCTGCACACCCAGCTGGGTCGTCCCCTCCACTCCACATTCTCCCATCTGTGTGTCTGACTCAGACTGACAGTTCTAGCCCTGTTCTCTCTCCCCCGCTCTGCCCCAGTGATCGTATCTCCTGGTCGGCCTCCAAAGTCCCAATGTGTGCCTCCTGTCTTAGAATCCTTCCTGGTGGTGCCTCTTGTCACTCCGAAAAGCGGCATCTGGTCAGGCTCTGCAATCCTCCTCCCCAGTGCCTCTGTTTTACTAGAATGTCCCACAGGCGTATGAAGTTCAACAGGTCAAAATCAGGTACCTCATTGTCTTGCCTAAAGGTGGCACCATCTTGGCTTTCTCTCTTGGGTAGTTATTAGGAAGCCTGTTTTCCAAAGGTGAGTGGAGATCGCCGCACCTGCAGTAACAGCTGGACCCAGCAGCCTCCGCCCCTCTTCCCTGACACCCCTCCTTCCTTGGGTATCAAGGGTTACTGCTCATTCGACACTCTAGCCCAGTGCCCATAGAACTTTCTGCCATGGTGGGCATGTCATGTCTCTGCTGCCCAGTATAGCGACCACTGCCCACGTGTGGCTATTGAGCCCTTGAAGTGGGGCTCATACAACTGAGGAACTGACTCTGAAATTTTATTGAATTTTAATTTAAATAACCACACGTACCTAGTGGCCACTCTGTGGTCGAGAGCAGCTCTACCTGAAGGCATCTCAAACTTAACCGTGCGTACAGCTTACCTGGGAATCTTGTTAAGACGCAGAATCTGTTTCACTAGGTCTGTGATAAGACCCGAGCTGCTGAGTTTCTGATGCTCCCAAGTGAAATCGATGCTGCTGGAATGCGGGTGGCCCTGGCTCCTGTTAGCCACACCTGGGAAGATTACGAAACCTGCTAGATGCCCAGGCTGTGCCCCAAACCAGGGAAATCAAGAGCTCAGGGAGTAATCTGGGTATTTGTATGTTTTCGAAGCTCCCCGGGCGATCAAAACGTAAGATAAGCCCAGACTGAGCTGCTTAAACAAGACCTGGTCGTGAAAGGTATCAGGTGAACAGAGTGAAATGAGCTCGTGGACACAAGTCGGGTAGCCTCTGGGGTTCCTGTGTGGCGCCAACTCCTCTTCAGCCTGAAGTCCCTGCTTGGGGACCCCTGCCTGCCTTCCCCCCGCCCCCCCAACCAAATCTCTCGGTGCTGCCAGAGGCTAGAACAGCTCTGATTTCTTTGAGCAGATTTCAAAGCGGCCAAACAGCCCTGGCCTCACACTTGTAAAGGATTTCCCTTTTTGCCGGGACTTTTCTAGGCAACATGGCTTTGCTGACAAAATGCTCGCAAACTCCGTGAATCACTCTTTTCTTGGCACACGTAGATCCATTGCACGGTTGTAAAGAAGTAAATACGGAGACCAGAGCTGTTGAAGAGTTAGGCACATGGGAACTTGGGGGGCGGGGGGTGGTCAGACTCCTCCCTGCCACCATGTTGGGACTCTGCTGCTCGTACAGCCCCGAGTTCGTACCTCACCAGAAAGGTGGTCATCACTTAAGACTTGTGTGCCCTCCTTCCTTCTGGCCTGAGCGTTCCTCCAAAGTAGGGCCACTGTCCTCTTTCTGTGTCTCTACCCAGGCCACGGTCACGATCTCCTGGGATATCTCCCTTACACCTACTGGTTCAGTCCCGAGAGCCTGAGCCTGGAATGTGTGTGTTGAAATTTCTTTTCTTTTCTTTCTTTTTGTATGTTTCTTTATTTTTGAGAGAGAGACAGAGCATGAGCATGGGAGGGGCAGAGAGAGAGAGAGGGAGACACAGAATGCAAAGCAGGCTCCAGGCTCCGAGCTGTCAGCACAGTGCCCGACACGGGGCTTGAACTCAAGACCCGTGAGATCATGACCTGAACCAAAGTCGGACTCCCAACCGCCGACTGACCCACCCACCCAGGCACCCCAGGAATGTGTGCGTTTAAGTGGCTTCACAAACCATCTTGACTTGTAGACGGGAATGAGCATCATGGTCCTGGAGCCTAATGTTATTTATCTCTGGCACATGGCGAACAGTGAATAAATATTTTTTAATGTATGGAAATAACATCTTAAAGTTTAAACCCATGGAGAGTCTTGGCAGACCCCACCGTAGCCAAGGGATCAAGGTTAATATCTCAACACCGTTGGCCCCGATACAATGCATCGCATCACTTCCCAGATTTCCTTTCCGGTAATGTGCAAGGTGAACTGAATCGGGAGCAGTCATCAGACAGATTGATGTGGAGGGCCAGTCCACAAAACACGTGACCAGTACTCTTCACAAGACGAAAGGGCATGAAAAACCAAGACTGAGGAACTGTCACAGATGGAAGGCAGCTAAGGAGATGTGCAGTGTGAGATCTTGGACTGGATCCTGGAATAGAAAGAGAAGGAACGTGAGTGGGGGAAAATTAGCAACAGCCCAAGGGGTTCTGTGCCTTCGTTATTCACACTGTATCGAGGTTAATATTTCAGCTTCAGTAAATGTTCTGTGGTTACGTAAGATGTTAACATAAGGAGAAGCTGGGTGGAGGATGTGTGGAAAGATTCTAATATTTTTGTGACCCTTCTGGTAGCCTGAAGTTATGTCAGCCTCTCTCTCCCGAAAGAGTGGTTAAAAACCAATTATATCTAGGGGCGCCTGGGTGGCTTAGTCGGTTAAGCGTCCGACTTTCGCTTAGGTCATGATCTCGCGGTTCGTGGGTTCGAGCCCCGCGTCGGGCTCTGTGCTGACTGCCAGCTCAGAGCCTGGAGCCTGTTTCAGATTCTGTGTCTCCCTCTCTCTCTGACCCTCCCCTGCTCATGCTGTCTCTCTTTCTCTCCTAGAAATAAATAAAAATATATAAAAAATAAAAACAAAAACCAATTATATCTAAAGGAGTGGGAAGTCATTGAAATGCCACCAAACAGGGGATCCTGGAAGGAGAAGAAAAAAGCCCAAGAAGAGACTGTTGGTTCATCACAAAAAACTAAACTGGATAACCTGATTACAAATCGATGGCCCTACGTTTTCATCATGAATCCCTAATGTTTTTTTTAATCTCTAAGGTTTTTAAACAGCTTGGTGGTTCTGTAATTCACATACCATGCCATTCACCCATTTAAAGCATACAAGTCACTGTCCTAGAATACTTGGAGGGTTTTAGATCCTGCACTTAGATTTTAGGATTTTAGAACCTTTCCGTCCCCCTAGAAAAACCCCTCTACCCACGTCCATCGCTTGACATTTCCCCCAACTCCTTCCCCTGGCTCTAAGCAACCACTTCTCTACTTCCTGTCTCTAGGTCATTCTCTGTTCACGTCCTGTTCTGGACACTTATTTTAAATGGAATCCTGTTTAATCTCGCGGGTCTGATGTCTTTCACATACCGTGTTTTTGAGATTCATCCGTGTTGTAACTTGTGTTGACACTTCTTCCTTTTTATGGCCCAGTGGTCATCTGTTGTATGCATAACGGACCCCATCTAGTGGACCCATGCGTCAGTCGATGGACACCGAGTATCTTTTGGACGTTACTGTGATGGCTTTTGGTCGCATCCTAGGGTAGAATACTCCCCGAGCCTCCCATGGTCTACGCATGTGTTGATCCACAAGATAGACTTGGGATAAAGTCTGTACACCATCTCCACACATCCCACACGGTGCCGTTTACTTATGTACACGATCAGCCACTTTGGAACATCTTCAGAATTGAGGCAAGAAATGACCCCAGGGTCCCAGAAAGGGAAACGAAAACGTGGGTTATGTTATGTCCAAATCAATAACCACCACTTCAGGGAGCTGCCGAGTGAATCACTTTATTGAATGAGGGTGAGAAAGGAAAGATACTAGTTGTCCAAGAATGCTATTGCCAAACTTTGTGGAAACAATCTCGTCTGTGGGAACAGCATACATTTTATTCTGTGCCATGGAATTTCCCCTCATTTGACCCAAAGGGTAAAGGAAAACTCTTATGCAACCCTCCCATTTCAGAAGTTATTCTTTCTTATGTAGGCTGGTTAATAACCAACAGTAGACAATTTTATCTAAGAAAAGATGACTAAGATCCTGTATTCCATTTTTAGTGAGAGCTGATTTACATATCTAATTCATGTTCCATTAGCAAAAGTTACGGGAAATAAGGAAATGTAAGAAAACTCCAACACTGGCTTTGGGTCTGGATTTAAAATCCTATAGTTCTACTCAGTTGAAAAGATTACCTTCAAAACTCAGAACCCGATTAAACTGCCAACTTACTTTGCTGAGGTGTTGACCTTTTTTGAAACCTAGCAATGTCGATTAATACTCTGTAGAAGTTATTTTTCATAGAAAGCAGATTTTCTATCTTTTAAATAACTTTTCCAGGGTCACCTTTCCATACACACACTCTATTTATTTTTTAAGGTTTTATTTTTAAGTAATCTCTCCACCCAACGTGGGGCTTGAACTCAGGACCCCAAGAGCACGCTCTTCTCACTGAGCCAGCCAGGTGTCCCCCCCCCCCCCCACATTCTATTTTACCATCTATGAAGAACTTTGCACTTTCTGGAAAATCCTTTGTCCAACTTAAATCTTCCTCTCTATTCTGGCGTCCTACTGATGTGAAAGGGAGACAGCTCACCGAATCTAAGAGAACCTGGCCGTGTCAAGTACTTGTGTTCCATACTTTCTAATCTTGCCGCCAGCCCTTCCGCCTAGTTATCAGACTCCGTATAGTTACGTTAGACAGTATGGCAGCCAGAACTGAATACCAAACAAAAGATAACATCTTGGTTCCGTGTTTTTGCTCAGCGTAAGCTTTAATTGCCCTTTAGAGTGAACATTTTAGGGGGCTCAAGTTGGTGTTTCTGTCCACTAAGCCCCTCAGACTTTTCCTGCGTGTTGCTGAGGAGTCGTGTTGCTTCCCCCCATCTGGAAATCACGCATCTGGTTTCTGACGGCTAAGTTCGGATATGACCTTTGTTCCTATGACCTTTAGCCTTTTCAGAGAGGTTCTCCTCAGTCTATCATACTCCTTTTGGCATCTGATGATGTTTGTCACTGAGGGGGTTGGCCTTACTTCCTAGTTTCATGTCGCCTACAGACTTAAGGTCTCAGGACCTTTGTGTGAGCCGCTGATAAGCGCGCTTCGGTAGCGGAAGGGCCGGCCGCAGTCCACTCCAGTCCCTGGAGAACGCCTGGATCGCTGCTGCTGTCACAGCCTGGACATCTGTCAGGGATTGACATCGCTAAAGGTCGGCTCCTCCACATTCTCTTGTCAACAAGGGGAGTTTGAAAGGCCTTTACAGGCGCTTTGTGTTATCCACGTAGTTTGTGTCTCGAAAATTCCCTCAGCCTTGCAATCTAATTACCTTTTCTGGGGGGAAAAAAGCAAGAGAGGCTAATCTTCTTACATCTAATAATCATTGCATCTTCCCCTGAGTGCTCACAAGGCATTCTTTAATTATCTACTGCAGACCCTTGACTAGGATGTATATCAAGTTCAGTAATCCAGAGTCTTCGAGGCATTGGGTCTTTTTTTCACATTGGAAAATTACAAATGCATTTCCCTGACTCCATTGGTATGACAGGGGAGGATTTAACTATTTTATCTTCCGGTTCTGCAAGCACTTGGCGTGTGATCTGTCTTGACTATACTGTGTAAATTCCTTTAGAATCTCTTCCAGTCAGTTTGAGGCCTTCATGCTCTATTCTACGTATTGTTTTTTCTACTGTTTCTTGGCTGAACGTCCTTATTCTTGTCCGAGAGTCAGAAGCAAGATGAAGTTGAAGAGGCCATCAGGTTTCCTTTTACCTGTTGGAATTAAAACATCAGGCCACGAATTTGGCGCGTGATCTTTTGGCTGTTTTTGATCATGAGATCCTGGAAGGCCTTGGAGTTTACAGAGTGCCCCCACGTGTGATCTTTACAACCACCCTATAAGCCAGTGACTACCTGATTTTAGAAATGAGGAAATCTAGGTGCTTGGGTGGCTCCATCAGTTAAGCCTCCGACTCTTGATTTTGGCTCAGGTCATGGTCTCATGATTTGTGGGTTCGAGCCTGGCATCAGGCTCTGCGCTGACAGTGCGGAGCCTGCTTGGGATTCTCTCTCTCTCTGCCTCTCTCTCTCAAAGTTAATATACTTAAATGAGGAAACAGAATTGTACTTAGGGTAAGTGACCTGTAGGGGTGAGTGATTCCCCCCCCCTCCCTGAGTCCTCATGAGACTGGTTCGTAGCAGAACCAGGCACCCCCTGGCCTTCTCACCGCAGCCTTTGCTGCACTTGACACTCCATGCTCCGGAAGCTCACCGTTTCTGACCTTATCCTCTAAAATTCTTATGTATTCTTTAACACATGCCCTTCTCTTTCACATCTACTGCATGAGAAGGGCGCCTCCCCTAAACTGTTCCGTCTTCCCTCAGGTTCCCTTCTTCTGGAGCTTGACCCCAGTGGGGCGCCGGGGCGGCTCAGTTGGTTAAGCATCCAACTCTTGATTTCGGCTCAGGTCATGGCCTCACAGTTCGTGAGTTCAAGCCCCACATCGGGCTCTGCATTGCCTGTGCGGAGCCTGCTTGGGATCCTCTGTCCCTCTCTCTCTGCCCTTCCCCCACTCTTGCTTGCTCTTTCTCTCTCAAAACTAAATAGTAAAAACAAAACAAAACAAAAAAAAACACAGAAACACAGATCTGACTCTGGAATCAAATCTACATTTTTCTGAACCTCTAGACCTTTGGTCCAGCATAGTGGCCCCCTCGTCTGCTTTCTACAGGAGGGAATTTGCGGCCAGGCCAGGCCAAGTCATTCAGAATTTATCGGCTCTTCTTTTTTGTTGAACAAGGTGCTCCAGAGATATGATTCAGAGAATTATTTACAGGACCACACGTGTCCTCATAGAGATGGGGAGAAGGTTAAGGGTCAGCATCGATTTCTTTCAGATTTGTCAAGTCTCTTGGTGATTTTCAACGTCCCTTTGTACTACGGACTGGACGACCTGGCAACAGATGACCTTTTTAATAGAACTTTATTGATACGACGTATGGTAACCTTTTCTCCTGCCTGCACTGACCTCTCGCTGCTCCCCAGAAATAAATGGGCCCCATCCTGCTGTCATTTGCTGCCAGCTCTGGGTATAATAAAGTAAGATTCCCAAAAAGAACCGCTTTAGGGAAAATCCCCAATTTGGTTTTCACAGGCCGTACAAATCTGCAGCTGCACCGTGCCTGATTCTTTCTGGTTCCTCTTAGAACCTCACTGCAAGCTGAAGCAGAAGGACCAGGGTGGACCAGAGGGAAATCATTTCTCTGTTGTTTTGCCAAAGACTTCATCTCTTTGCCTTGAAAATGCCACAGATCCTGGGGTTTTGAAAACTGGCTAGAATCATCACAGGGCTGCTCTTTCTCTAGGAAGAAAGTGAGTGAGTTTCCCATTAGGAGATCATGGTGAAAATAATCCTTCGGCCCTGGGACCAAATGTAACTAGAAAAGTGTTCAAAAGCTGCATTCATTTGGGAGAGAGAACAACCTTTCTCATAACGAGCCCTGGGAAGTGGCCAACATGGAAAGAGGTCGCACAATTGACAGTTTGGCGTCTGAATAACTACTACTAGCTTATTTTTGCTTGTGGTGTTACAGCTTTTGTGGTTTTCTCTGAGGCCGAGTCCCTGAGGTCTTCAAACGAAGTTTCCACTGAGTCTGTCTTCTTTCAAACCACGCTGGGGTGTGGAATTGTAATCCGCCATGTTCATAGGAGTTGGAAACAGTCGCTGCAGCATAAATGAACCAAACGGGGTTCAGTTAATTTTTATTTGGTGTGGATGGGGCATTTGTTCTTCTCCAGAAATGAGACATACTAAGACTAGGCGAAATTATGGCTTTTGCTCTTCATTTTTCAGATTGCCCACGGACATGGCTTCATGAAATTGTATTACAGGTACAAATGTACAAGATCCCTTATCTGAGCGGAACTGAGAAGGATACTGTTCGCGAAGATTCTGCATGTTGCCTTTCCAAGATGCAAAGAGTTGGTGCTTGTGATGAGGGGGGTTACTTTAAGGCTGTGTGGCTTTCAGTGGTTCTACTAGTTTTGAAATGGTGTCTCCACAAACGAAGTCAGAAGTGAGAGAGCTCTTTGGGGGGTAATATTCATAATACTTTCCTCATGGGTATTTTCCAAAGGCTCTAAAACATGCTTTTATTTGGGGCACCTGGGTGGCCCAGTCAGTTGAGTGTCCGACATGGCTCAGGTCATGATCTCACGGTTTGTAGGTTCGAGCCCCGCGTCGGGCTGTGTGCTGACAGCTCAGAGCCTGGAGCCTGCTTCAGATTCTGTGCCTCTCTCTCTCTGACCCTCCCCTGTTCATTGAGTCTCTATCTCTCTTTCAAAAATAAATAAAACATTAAAAAACAAAACAAAAAAAACCATGCTTTTATTTATTAGTGTTGTTTCACATCCTTTATATTGTACCTACCTGCCATGTTGCAGAAGTCACTCACAAACTCATGCATGTGACCTCACAGGACAGCGAGAACCGACAGGGATCCCCCCCCCCAGTCTCTCCCCTATTTCCACCCGGATCGTGACTCCTTCGCCCCCAGGAAGGGTGGAAGGGGACACAGCTGCAGGCCAGCAGATGTTTCTTTTGGTTTTGAGCTTCCAAGGACCAGGATCCACTTGTTGGACTGTGTGGTTTTAACCTGGAGATTTTAGGCCATTTTGGGGTCACAGCCCACTTGAAGAAGGTGTTGGAAACTTCTCCCCACCCCGAGAAGTGTCGATATGAATATGTGTAGGATTTGTCTCCACTTCTGTGGGAATTCACAGGCCCGGTGCAGGCATGCGGAGGGACGCCCTTACGCTCTGTGTCCTTTATTTCTCTTGTGAGTTTCGTTTCCATCTGCATCTGTTACTTTTCTCAATTGAATCTATCTAGGTTCCTTTTTCAATTAACAAATTAATTAGAAGACCAAGAGCCTAAAATAGATTTTTTTTTATTTGATTAAGTACAATATCGAGCCCTGAGAGTCCATTTGAAAGCACGGTGTTCGTTATTAACCTCTTCACTACCAAAATCCCAATACCAATCCTCGTGGTTGCCAGAAAGCCAGTGCTGAGAGCCAGTATAGTAGTAGGAAAAAAATGGCCGACGGTCGACTTTTTTTCGGAATTATTTTCAGCAAAGAGTATGAAAGAAATCCCTTATTTAAAAGCAGATAGAAATAGGTTCAGGGTTTGACTGTGCTAATGATGGTCTGATTCACATGGGGAAAATGTTAGAGTTGCTTGATAGCATCAAAAGGGAACAGTAAGTAATTAGCGTGTCAGGAACGGTGCTCAGACACCTCTCCACAGGGTTTTCACCAGAGTTTTTCTTACCTGACTGCTTTTTTGTTTAAAAAGCATCTTCTGGAATTGCAGTGAGGGCTTTGCCTTGCTTGGGCTTCACATGGGAGCCACTCACTGTACCAGAGTGTTCTAAGAGTCCTGTTGATAAAATAAATTTTGTTTTAGTATTTACTTGTTTTTGAGAGAGAGAGGGGGAGACACAGAATCCAAAGCAGGCTCCAGGCTCTGAGCTGTCAGCACAGAGCCCAGTGCGGGGCTCAAACCCACGAATTGAGAGATCATGACCTGAGTCGATGTCGGACACCTAACCGACTGAGCCACCCAGGCGCCCCAAGAGTCCTGTCGATTTTAAGTGGCAGTCGTATTTTACTCTTCCCAGCAAGGTTTATGTGACATTTTTGTGGTCGGTTCTTAAAATCCTTAAAAGTGAAATAACTAAAGGGAGGAGAGAGGCTGATGGGAAAACAACCTAATGAGGATTCTCTCGCCTTCTAAAATTCCTTCCTGTGTAAAAACCACGTGGGCAGCTAGCTCATCGAGTGTTTCAGCTCGCTGGCGTGGCCGTCGTAGCGTGTGGGTTCGCACTGAGTGATGTTTTGGTCGTTGCTGTGACGTGATATCCGTTGCCAAGGTGATGAAACCGGGATTTCTTTTTCGCTCTGGGCCTGGAATGGAGGATGGGGAAGAGAAGAGAGGGGAGCCAGGAACAGGGACGGTGTAACGGACAGGCACACTTGGCAACGACCCTGCATTGTTCATTCACCTCTGTAGCTGAGCGGTAGCTGAGCGGCTTTTCTTTCAAAGGCTGTTGAATAGTCTGTGGGTGGTGGGAGCCTGCGGGGGGTGGAGGGGGTGGGGACGAGCACAGTTAGGAGCTAACATGTAGGGAACCTTATTGTTCCAAGCACTTCACGTTAGCTTCGTATTAACCACTCGAATCTCTATGACAACCGCGTGGGATAGCAGGGTTCCAACCCGCCTCTCCCACTGCCTAGCTGTGTAAACACGTGCAAGTTCATGTTTTTTTTTTTTTTAATGTTTATTTCTAGGAGAGAGAGAGAGAGACAGCATGAGCAGGGGAGGGTCAGAGAGAGAGGGAGTCACAGACTGAAACAGGCTCCAGGCTCTGAGCTGGCAGTCAGCACAGAGCCCGACGCGGGGCTCGAACCCACGAACCGCGAGATCATGACCTAAGCGAAAGTCAGACGCTCAACCGACTAAGCCACCCAGGCGCCCCAGCAAGTTCATGTCTTTTAAAAAGATGAACTTAACAGCACCCATCCCTTGGCGTTGACATTAGCATTGAAGAAGATAGTAAGCATAATACATTTATAACTGTGCCTGATACATAAAAAAAATTCCATGAAGATGTAAAAAATGAGCAATAAAAATCGTTCGGGGCGCCTGGGGGGCTCAGTCGGTTAAGCATCCCGCTTTGGGCTCTCTGCTGTCACTCCGGATCCTTCTGTGGCTCCCCTTTCCACGCCCCGCCCCTCCCCCGCTCGGGCACAAGCTCGCTCTCAAACATTTTTAAAAAGTAGGTGAAGCTTAACGTATATCCATTTTACCTCAGAGCTAAAACACGCTCGCTGCCAGTTGTAAGGCTGTATGATACCTAGATTTTTTTTGTATTTTAGAACAGGGATGAGTGGCTTTCACACAGACCCAGCTCACGAGATGATTGAGATGATTCAGAGGAGGGACTGTTGAGAGGTCCGAGGAGAAAGTAAGCACACGCTCTCGAGCGCTCACTGTATGCCTGTCTGCTGTGAAAGATACAGAGGGTGATGGTGAAGATACCTAACACTGCCGATCATTATTGTTAGAGAAGTTGTCGGGGCTTTGCAGATGCTCGCATGCACTCAACCAGCGATAGAATTCAAGGTGTGTGGCGTGGCTGAGTATGGGTGGCTCAAAATGAAGGGTGACAATTCAGTGGAGGAATGGCATGGCTGGGGAGGGTCCCTGGCAGAGAAGACTTTGAAAGGCTGGACAGACTCTGCTGGAAGTAATGTGAGCAGCGGCATAGAGGTCACGATTTATGTTCGAAACTGGCCCCACTGGAGCATGTCGGGAAGACTCCGATTGTAGAGGACCCTGAGGCTGGTCATCTTCACGGATCTGCTTGCAGAGGGTTCCCGCCCGTCTGCCGGTCTGCTGCAGTGGTAGCGACGGCAGTGGTAGCGACGGGTTCTTGCCCTGCTTGTGAGGTCTCCTTCCAACTCTGACTTCGGTGACGTCACATTGGTAGCTAACGATCGGCCGTGGTGGGAGTATTTACAACACCGAGGAGGGAGAATGCTACAGGTGTGGGTCCCCGTCCACCACCCCCGCCCCCACCCACTCCCCAGAGAGCCAGTTGTTAGCAGTTTACCAGCATACCACTGATAGTGGTGGCAAATAGGTGTGAGCTTGGGAGAAGGGAGCAAACAGAATGATTTAGTGGTGCCTGGGCTTGAGAGAGCAGGGGAAAAAAAGAAAGAAAACTCTTGAGAGCGCAGGGGATGAAGAAGCACAGATATTTAAAAATAAAAAAATTTTTGACTGTTTATTATTATTTTTTTAATGTTTATTTTTGAGAGAGCGTGAGCAGTGGAAGGGCAGAGAGAGAGAGGGAGACACAGAATTCCAGGCAGGCTCCAGGTTCTGAACTGTCAGCACAGAGGCTGATGCAGGGCTCAAACCCATGACCTGGGAGATCATGACCTGAGCCGAAGTCAGACGCTTAACCCCTCGAGCCACCCAGGTGCCCGTGAACATTTATTTTTGACAGACAGCGAGATGGAGCATGAGGGGGAGGGGCAGAGAGAGAGACACACACACACACAGAATCTGAAGCAGGCTCCAGGCTCTGAGCTGTCAGCACAGAGCCTGACATGGGGCTCGAACCCACAGATCGCAAGATAATGATCTGAGCTGAAGTCAGACGCTTAGCGACTGAGCCACCCAGGCACCCAAGATGCACCAATATTTAATAATGAAAGAGAGGTAGGACCATTTGGGGTCGTTTTGAAAAGCACCTGAACAGTAATATGCCTTCCCACAAGTGAGGATGGAATTAGCATGCCTTGTGCAAAATGGGGTGCCTTCAGGCCTTGGGTAAATGGGGCTCCCTCTAGCCTCAACAACGACTTTGAGATCTGCGCAGCACCTGACTTGGCCGTGTGTGCAGTGCGGAGCTGGGTCCTCCCTCCTCTGTGCTCTGGGAAGGCAGTCATAGTGGTGGTGCGAACGAGGTCATGAACTAGACCTTACCACTGTCTAGAAAGGCCCAGAAATTCGCTCCTAGAGCCCTCAGAAGGAAGCAGCCCTTCTGACACCAGGACTTGAGCCCATCAAAATGATTTTGGGTCTTTGGTTCCAGAACTGGGAGAGAGTAAATTTGTAGTGCTTTAAGCCATTCGGCCTGTGGTTACTTGTTAGAGCAGCAGTTGAAACCAGTAAATCGTCTCTTCTCAAGGTTCAGGGTACGTAGGAGCCCTGGGGGTCTCGTGCAGACACGGACTCTGATTTAGGGGCTCCGGGGAGGAGCGTGATCATATGCTGTTGTCCCAAGATGGCGAGCGACGCTGGGGCTGCCGGCTTCCGCCCACACTCTGAGGAGGAAGGTTCTTTCCAGATGCGATGTTCGTTGTCTGGGATTCTCTCTCCTCAATTGCCTTTGGTTGGCTTTCCAAAAACCCCGTTCTGTTGGGGCTTAAGTTTCTAGAGGCATGTAGAGAATCAGAGAAGGTTCTGAGGTGAGCCACAAACACTTGGAGTAGAGCCAACACGGGAAGACTCAAAGAGCTGCACGTCTTCAACCCGAAGAAGAGACGGCTGAGGGATGATTTAATGAGACATCAGAAACTCGAGAGTTAATGAGTGGGAAACCGTGGTTAAGTGCTCCTTGTCTTTATCCAGGATAAAAAAGCAGAAAGAATGTGGGTTTGGGAATGAGGGCCTGGCAGGGCAGGCTGTGGTTTTGACGTGTGGCCTTGTGCTGCCGCAGAGGGCCCTGGGGCCCGTGGAGCCCCGCCGCCTCATTTGCGGAGGTCGAACTGGGCTGCGGCGACCTTTGCAGCAAATGGCAGGGCCTGGCATCGAACTCGCGGCTTGGCCAGGTTCGCTGCACCACCTCCGTGGACAATGCACTGTGGGGTTGGGCAGTTGCTTTTCTTTTTGAAGCGATTGGTATTTATTTATTTATTTGGGTTTTTGTTTTTCATGTTCATTTTTTTTTTAATGTTTTATTTATTTCTAGGAGAGAGAGCGAGAGCGTGAGCAGGGGAGGGTCAGAGAGAGAGGGAGTCACAGACTGAAACAGGCTCCAGGCTCTGAGCTGGCAGTCAGCACAGAGCCCGACGCGGGGCTCGAACCCACGAACCGCGAGATCATGACCTAAGCGAAAGTCGGACGCTTAACCGACTAAGCCACCCAGGCGCCCCCATTTTTATTTTTGACAGCGAGCGAGCAGGGGAGGGGCAGGGAGGGGCAGTAACGGAGGATCCGAAGCAGGCTCTGTGCCAACAGACGCATCCTGTGTCTTGCTCTTGGGTTTGGTTCCACAGGTGTGTGCCTGTGTGTGTAAAATGCATCAACTCGTATGCTTAGGATTTGCGTGCTTGGCTCTAGGTCTGTTTGTCAATTTAAAAAAATTTTTTTACGACCATGTTGCAGATGAACAGGCGAACTCTTCATAATAGCCCCAACCTGGACACGGTTCAAATCTCGTACAATGGATTTCTCTCCGCAGCGATAGCAAATAAACCACAGACAAAAAAAGAGAACATTCCACATGATCCATTTATATAAAACTCCCAACTGAGTAAGCGGGTCAGTGCTGGTCAAAGAGTAGTAGTGGCTGGCTTTGGTGGGGCCACAGGGGCACAAGAGGAAGGGCTCTTGGGTGCCAGGGACGTGGGTTTTTTTTTTTTTTTTTAAATCTGGGAGCTGGTTGCACGACTCTATCCCTTTTGTGAAAACAAAGTGAGATGTACACTTGGTTGTGCATTTATGTATACTCCAGTTAAAGATTAACTTAAGAAAAATTGGGGCACCTGGGTGGCTCAGTTGGTTAAGCATCCGACTTCGGCTCAGGTCATGATCTCACGGTTCGTGGGTTCAAGCCCCGCATCGGGCTCTGTGCTGACAGCCTGGAGCCTGCTTCGGGTTCTGTGCCTCCATCTATCTCTCTCTGCCCCTCCTTTACTCATTTGCTCGCTCGCTCTCTCAAAAATGAACATTAAAAAAAAAAATGAACTTGACAATGGCGCCCTCTCGTAAGCCTTCCTACCGTTCAGCTCTGAAGAATTGCGTTTTGCAATTTGTGTTCTATGATGAATTTTAAAGGGACGCACGTAGATTGTGTTAGGAAATGTGTATCCTCACAGAAGAGAAGTCTCCTGGAAGGAATGTGGATTCTTAAATCTGAGTTGTAAACCGATCGACCGCTGTTCCGTAGTCTGCTTGCTCCCTGAGCTAGGACAGCCTTTTGTGCCGGGAAATCTGTGAAGCCAGCCCCCGCCCTCCATGCCCTTTTGGCTCTTGGTACTTCTGTAGAGTGAAAGAATGGGGTCATTTTTTCCAAAGCAGCTCGGAATAACTAGTAATTACTTCTGTTGGGAGACCATTTTGTCAGGCCAGGCACATCGCCCCGCGGCAGCACCTGGGAGTTACGGCTGGGTTCAAGTGGTGTGGAGAGAGGGTCGAGGCACGCGGCCGACCGGGTCCAGACTCCCCCCTCTGAGCCCGAGTGTGCCAGAAGCCACATCCCCTTCCTGCCACGGGCCGCGTCGTTTCAGAGTAGCTGGTTAGCATCCCTGAAACCGTGCCATCCGAGATCGGGTCGGGGATTGACAAGGCAGGCCTGAGGCCGCCCCCCTTAACCAGGCCTCCTGGCGAGGTTGGCTCCTGGCGAGGTTGGCCCCTGGCTGGTGTGTGCCAGCTCGGCCGGTAAACACGCTCCCTACACGGGTGTGAAACTTGCCCTTCCTGATAAGGCTGCTCCGGGGGACCTAGACTGTGCAAACAATATGGATGATACCGAACACCTGCTTTCCTTCCTGGAGTCTGGAATCCTGATCTGTGTGTGTGTGTGTGTGTGTGTGTGTGTGTGTGTGGAGGGGTGGGGGGTGGGGGGGGTGCCTACGTGACCAGTCAGAGTCCTTTCCATGGCTTCCCTGGGCAGAAACGTCTCGGATGTGTCGTGTTTCCGTTGCCGAGAGCCCAGTGCGCTCCGTGTGACCCTTCTTGGGAGGGAGAGCGCGCGGGGAGGCGCACGTGCATTCCTGCAGACTCCACGTGCGCCTTCCCCCTGCGGACCCGCCCGCGTCGCTGTAATCAATCTTAGCCACAAGCGCAGCTGCGAGCAGCCCGTCTGGCCGCTCTCCGCACACAGGTGTGGGCTTGGGGACACATACCTAAGTGAATCGTTACTGGAGGTGTTTTTCTGGCTTTTCCCGATGAAAAGCAGGTCAGAAGGTACTCTTGGGTGCTGCTGCTGGGAGTGCACACGTGAACAGCCCTTGTTGAGGATACGTGGTCAGTCGCTAAAAACCCCAAAGCAGGGTCTGCCCGGGGAGGGGACCAGCTGGGTCTCCGAGGGGACAATCAGAGGGTAGGTTCCCACCAGGAATCCCTACGCAGCTGGGAAAAGAAAGGATGAAGTTGTATACTGCTGTGTAGAAAGATTTCTTGTGTCTATTAAATTAAAAGGGTGCAGGGGCGCCTGGGTGGCTTAGTCGGTTAAGCGTCCGACTTTCGCTCAGGTCATGATCTCGCGGTTCGTGGGTTCAAGCCCTGCGTCGGGCTCTGTGCTGACTGCCGGCTCAGAGCCTGGAGCCTGTTTCAGAGTCTGTGTCTCCCTCTCTCTCTGACCCTCCCCTGCTCACGCTGTCTCTCTCTCTCTCTCTCCTAGAAAGAAGTAAAAATATTTAAAAAAATAAACTAATTAAAAGGGTGCAGAACGGTAGATACAGTGCTGCTTTTTGCATAGGGAAGGTGGGAAGTGTACTTCAGCTCTAACTATGAAGTGCGGTGACCTCGTGGGGGCAAGTAAGACCCATAGAAGCCAGGGAAGTGAGAATTTTCAAAGCATAGCTCTTTACATTGTTTTTGATGTTTGCAATCGTGTCCTTGTATCAGCTGTTAAAATTTTTAAAAATCAACGAAAAATCAGAAGGGCTGAGAAGAGGCAGTATCAGATGAGGTCTGTCAAGGGCATCTCATAAGTGAAAACAAGCAATTTTATCGTCTTGGAGCTCGCTTTTCCCTTTGCTCACAGAAAGTCAGCCACCTGTTGTTGTAAATAAAAACATTTTGACACACAGTCACGCCCACTCGCTTCTGTATTGTTTCCGGCTGCTTTGGTGCTTTAACAGAGGTGCTGAGTAGGGTGGGACAGAGACCACATGGCGGGCAAAAGCCTAGAATATTTACACAGTGTTGTTTAGTTATGGCTCATACCGTCATATACTTGATAGAAAGCAAATTAAGAAAATACCTACGTATAAGAAAAGCATTACATGACAAGATAAAAAAATCCAGTCGCTACTCTGTGGATTCATATCCAATTCATTTTCCATAGTATAGCTCGCTTCTGAGCAGGGATTGGCATTTTTGAAGGTTCTAGTCCCTCTCTTTTTTTTTCTTTTAGGTTTATTTATTTTGAGAGAGAGAGAGAGAGAGAGAGAGAGAATCCCAAGCAGGCTCTGTGCTGTCCGTGCAAGAGCCTAATGCATGGTTCAGTCCCACAAACCATGAGATCACGACCTGAGCCGACATCAAGAGTCAGACGTTTACTGACTGAGCCACCCTGACGTCCTTGGCCCTTATCCTGATGTGTGTTTTCATGCGATTTCCCTTTAATAGCCTAAGTAACCTACCTGCAGCAGATGCTGTGGGTGCTGCCATGCCCCCTCCCCATACCACTTCAGTGAACTCCCATCTAACTTCGGAGTGCCAGCACCTGCTTTTCTTTGCCCGAGGGTTTTGGCCACCAGATTCTGCCTTGCCCCTCTGTGGACAGGGCAGAAGCGGCAAGAGAATTAACACCCTCCAGGAGCAGCCCCAAGCAGTGATGGATGGCAGTTGGTGTATAAATACCCCAGCTCCCCTGCCCCATGGCAGGAGAGCTCTGAAGCACCTCTTCTCTACAGTCTCTCGGAATCCAGTGGTGGGCCTAAGACCCAGTCACCCCCAGCGATAACTTGCTTGTTAACTTACCTTTATTGCCTACCTTCTCTTCCCTTCTCTCGCTTCCTTTACCCACGTTTCCTGTGATCAACTCCCAAAGGAGCTACTTGCAACCAAGCTCTGTTTCCGGCTCAGTTCCTGGAGGCACTCAAACAAGACAGGTTCCTTAGGAGCCATGGCTTGTTAGCTTTAGGCCCACATGTGAAATATTTAGAATGTTCATTTCTGTATTTTATTAATGCATACAGTACATAGAGGGATTTTCCATGCACTCTGTTACCTTTAACAAAAACAAACAATGCAGGTATTCTTTCCACAGACCAAAAGACATAAGCTGTATAAAGGGAATTCTCTTATTCTCGTTGAACATCTCATAGATCTGGTTTATGATAACTTTAAAAAAGTGGTTTCCATCTCTTGATTGAAGATGTTGACCTGAGGACATTGGGATACATTTTTATTTGATTTTATCCTTCATTTGTAATAGGCAAGGCCAATGGCAATCATTTCGGAGAGGCTATTTGTGGTAAACCGTGAACAATTCCCCATGGAATTTGGTATATGCTCTGTTGGGTATGTGATTGCTTAGGGTTACGGAGGAAGGTGGAGAGGAGCTCTTCTCTACAAAGAGGCAAGAGAAATTTGAAGACACAAACAAGTGATCTCTTTCCTAAAAATGCGTGTGTCTCCAAGACAGAGAATAGGCCGCCTTCCTGGCAATGATAACTTGGCTAGATGTCGTCTTTGAAGGTGTGGGTCATCAAAGGTTGTGGAAAGTGTACTTCTCTTGGGGAACTGAAGTCTGGGATGGGATAATTTTCCATCCATTTCAGTTGATTATTTCATTGCATGTCTGAGAAAGACTGCACTTATCCTTCTACAACAGAATGCATTATTCTTTGAGACATCTAGCGATCAGCAAAAAATGTGAAGAACCATAAGCAAGGCGCGTCTCTTAACAATGGTGATTTCGTATGACTAATAACGATGGTAGGTACCGTTCATCATGGACCCGCTGTGTCGCCGGCAGCGTATGAGGCGCTCTGTGTGCATTAGATCTATTTAACCATCTGTCAGCCTGAAGGAGTTATTATCATCCTCAGTTTACAGGTGAGGAAATTGAGGATTGGAGGA
This sequence comes from Hyaena hyaena, assembly GCF_003009895.1. Taxonomy (NCBI): domain Eukaryota; kingdom Metazoa; phylum Chordata; class Mammalia; order Carnivora; family Hyaenidae; genus Hyaena; species Hyaena hyaena. Next base: position 534,081 of record NW_024080712.1, on the reverse strand, counting down.
TGTAAGCTATTGCCCAATAGCAATATTGCCCATCCAGCCAGTAAGTGGCAGGGCTGAAATTAGAACCCAGCTCAGGCTCAGAATCTGTGTTCTCTTGCTCGTACTTCAGTGGTTTGGAACAGAAATGAGTTACTAGGTAGAAGTGTCCGCAAATAAACTTTTTTCTCCGAGGATGTGAATATAACACAAGTTTAATTTGATTGTAAAAACGATCGCTGCTAATACTTTATTATTGATTTAGTTTTTTAGTTTATATCCAAGTTCGTTAGCATGTAGTGCAACAACGATTTCAAGTGTAGATTCCTTCGTGCCCCTCACCCATGTAGCCCACCTCCCCCACGTCCCCTCCAGCAACCCCCAGTTTGTTCTCCATATTTAAGAGTCTCTTATGTTTTGTCCCCTTCCCTGTTTTTATATTATTTTTGCTTCCCTTCCTTTATGTGCATCTGTTTTCTATCTTAAAGTCCTCATATGAGTGAAGTCATATGATATTTGTCTTTCTCTGACTTACTTCGCTTAGCATGATGCCGTCTAGTTCCATCCACGTAGTTGCAAATGGCAAGATTTCATTCTTTTTGATTGCCGAGTAATACTTCATTGTACGTATATACCACATCTTTATCCATTCATCCATCGACGGACATTTGGGCTCTTTCCATACTTTGGCTATTGTCGGTAGCGCTGCTATAAACATTGGGGTGCATGTGCCCCTTCGAAACAGCACACCTGTATCCCTTGGATAAATACCTAGTAGTGCAATTGCCGGGCCATAGAGTAGTTCTATTTTTAATTTTTTGAGGAACCTCCATACTGTTTTCCAGAGTGGCTGCACCAGATTGCATTCCCACCAGGTCACTGCTAATATTTTAAATGATAATCGCAATAAAAACAGTAATACTTGTTTTTGGATACATTATTTTGCTCAAATACTGGCCTGATCACACATGGTCCAAGAGCACGCACCTAGTACCAAATAGAAACCGATGTTAAAGATTGGTCTTGAAACACCATAGCCAGTGATGCCATACTTGGCTATGACGCCACTGACATGAAATCACATCCGTACCTCATGGCCCCCAGACTTATTCAGCAGAGTTTCCTTAACTGTGAGCAGTTCGAAGCTACCAGTTTGAGCATTCGTGACTATTTCTTTCAAGCTCTGAGTAGTGGTAGGGATCTCAGCATGGTTAGAGGAACCAGCTCAGCTTTGGCAGAGTGCCAAAATATGGCCAGTCGAACCTTCGAGTAAGTCACAGCAGCACTGACCCCAGCGCCAGCACCTTCTCCATGAGTTTCTGGACAACTGGGCCATGGTTCCAGGATGGGAGGTCCGTCACCCCCCACAATAAAAACCGTAATACTTTGATTCATTGCGTGTCCTGAGGGTTGCACGTAATTTTGTCGATGTCTCCCGTGGACTTAATGAAAGACATTTAGTGTTCTCACTTTTTTCAAGGAAGCTGGCAGTTACAGGGCTTACACATATTGTCCAAGCTCACGGGAATGGTTCAGCCATGATCCAGACTCTTAGATGCCGGACCCTGTTCTTTCTCCTGCTCTGCATGGGCTTAAAACTTGAATTAGTAAATGGACAGACTCTGAATTAGGGAGACAAGCCTGTTCTTCAGAGTATTGCTATGTTTCTAGTTTTCCCACCAAAATACAAATGTTGCCTTTGGCCAGCTCCATGATTGTGTTTGCTCTCGGTTATGGTGGTTATTTTCTGACAAATTGATTTTACTCTATTATTGTGTTGACAGCTCTAGCCAGTCCTGTGTGAAGGTAATTGCTAGTTTTATTGTCTTCACATTATGATGACTGTTGATATAATCCAGAATAATCAGTGATATTTAGCCTGGGGCTGGTGATGTCCCATTGTTCCACCATCGGTGTGTTTGTGAGTATTTATGGTGCATCCACGGACACATCCGGCCTCCAGGCAATGACCGTGTGCACGAAGCAATCAGCTGATAATGGAAGGCAGTGTGTGATTAGGTCGAAACGAATGGGACTTAGCGTTGGTGCCCCTGGAGTTTGTGCGATGCTACAGCGGGTAAGGAAGGGCTTTGTGGAGATCCCGACGGTTCCGTCTTCTCAGCTTCTTGTGAATGAGTTCACCTTTCTCTCACTTCATTCCTCCCTAGCCCAGGCCGTCATCAGCTCTGGCCCAAATTACTGTACCTGCTTCCTGACTATTTCTCCAACATCTATTTTTTTTTAACCAATTGTATTGAGGTATAACTTGCATACCAGAAAGTTCACCGGTTTTAAGGTCAATTAAATGGCTTTTAGTAAATTTGCCAAGCTGTACGATCGCCATCACAGTCCCATTTTAGAACATTTCCGTCACTCAGTAAGATGACTTGAGTTTATTTACCATTAGTCCCCGTTGCCCTGTCCCAGGTTCCCTGGGGAACCACAAATCCACTTTCCACTGCTGGCCTTTTCTGAACTTTTTCTATAAATGGACTTCTATGCATTCTTTTGTGTCTGGCTTTTTTTCCACTGAGCAGCATGTTCATATGTGTGAAAAGCATGTAACAGTACTTGGTTTTTATTGCCAAATAGTGTTCCACTGTGTGGATGAACCACATTTTGTTTGTCCATTTACCAGTTGATGGACACTTGGGGTGTTTGTACTTTTTGGCTGTTATGATCAGTGCTGCTATGAACTTCCGTGTATAAGTTTTTGCGTGGACATGTTTTTATTTCCTTTAGGTCTATGCCTACGAGTGGGGTTGCCATGTGTTAACTCTGTTGAACTCTTGGAAACACTCCCATGTTGTTTCCAAAAGTGGCCGCACCATTTTCCATCCTTGCCAGCAGGCAAGTGAGCAAGGGGTCAAGTTTCTCCACATCCTCACCAACGCTTGTGACCGTCTTTTTGATTATGACCATTCTAGTTTGTGTGAAGCAGTGTATCCTTCTTACGTTGAGTTTTGCCAGGCAAGGGACATTTGTGATGTAGGGCAATTGCTTGAGTAAACAGGCCAAGTGTTTGAAATTTCTTAGTTTATTTTTTTGGTAGCTGGCTCCCCTAATATCTTCGTCAGGGCCATCGAACCTCCATGTAGTTCTAGGCTTAGACTAGAGAAAGAAACTGTAGGTGTTTGTTCTGTACTTGACCTTCTCCGTCTTGAAACAAGTAAAATTGGAGAAATAACAATTTTGAAAATCCGTTAATATTTAAGCCACAGTGTGCTTACAAAACGTTGCTTACAAAAAGAACCCTGCTCCGAGGCAGGTGTTAAAGCTATAATTTGGAGGGCCTTTTGGGCTTGATTATAAAGTCCAAAATTGGAATTACTCATTTGACGTGATCTATAGGAGCCATTTTTTAGTGTGCCAGCATTAATCTACTTAGAGCTGAGTGACTAATGGATTAGCAAACCCTTCCATTTTCTATAAAGAAATGGCTATTGTGAGGGCCTGAGTGACAGAAAGGAGGCTGAATAGAACCATAATTTGTGTATTTAAACTATGCAAAAATATAGGTGGGATTAGTGTCGCATTAGAGTTTCGATGGGATGTTTAGGTGTTGTGTTTAGAAGTAATCCAAAATCCATAAAGAACAGGAATCCTTCTGTGTTTAAAGTAGACTTTGAGAGAGATACTTACTGGTAAATGTTAAAATTTGGTCTCTGAATATTTAATTATATTAAAAATGATTTGGACTTTGACCAAAGTTGCCTTATCACTCTCTTCATTGATTTTTCTGTCCAGTTTTTCTGTTCGACGCGCAGAATGTGGGCAGCTATCGCATGTAAGGAGGTTTTGTGGGCATATGAGATGGTATCTTTGCTTCAGTACTCTCCTGAGGTCTCATCTTTATGTTATTACTGACTTGGGGATTTGGGACTTATAGGACTTTGTTGATATATTTAATAGACAGAAACATGACCAGGGCTGGGAGATAAAAGCTCAATATAAACAGACGTATTGACAGACCATCTGCTGGTCTTGCCCGCTAGTAGTTGTCCTGGTGGTGTAGATCAGCAAAAGCACCCCCCCCTCTTTTGTACACGGATGTGAAGAGGCCGGAAAGGGAGCCGCGGCTGGGTGTGCAGGCGGCCCACTACAGTCCTGATGTTTGCTGCGCAAGGCTGAGTCAGTTCTTGGAAAGATAACTAGTCAAAGAAGAAAAAGCGAGTGCACAAAACAAAACAAAAGTGTTGTGGAGAGAGGAGACGTCCGTGTTTGCTCTAGGTGGCCAGAGAAGGTTTCTTTACACTCTGCTCCACGGAACAAGAAAACCGGAATACGAGCCTACAGCGAGTGTAAGGCAGCCTTTTTGTCAGTAGAGGATGTTGAAAGAGTCTCTTTCGGTTCAGGGAGAGCCTGGGAACATCGATGACAGTGTCCAGAAGCGCAGATCAGAACTAGACAAACGAGGCTAGAAATTCTGGGGGCGATTGGATTAGGTGTGTAGATAGAGGTGTGGAAGTTCAGAATTGCAGAGCGGAAATGCAAATGCGGAAAAGGGACAGTACTCAGGAGGAAAGACCAGAGGTTTGGATGTGACGGGGAGACGGCCAAGTGACTGAGGAAGGGACAGACAGAAAATGAAAAAGGGGGAAGGAATGGAGGACGGAGAGCAGCGGCTTGGGCCTCCTTTCCTGTGGAGCACCGCCCCCTTCCCACTTGTTTTCTCCAAGACGAAGAACCCACCAGTTTGGACACAGTGCCCCTTCCTGGCTCGGGAAGAACCCTCGGAAAGACACCACTTCCTGCACGGAGAGGGGGAAGTTTCTGGGAAAAATGCACGATGAGGGTCATGGATTTGGAGTCGCCCTGGGTTCTGTGTGGCCACGTACCCCTCACAGAACATGGCACTGCAAATTTAAGACCTGCCTTCCGAGGCTGCTGGCCATCCTGTGGACAGCCGAACCATTCCATAGAAGTGGTAGAATGCGGAAGATTTAGACAGAACCCGGAACACTGATTTATGAGTATATAACTAGTGGTACGCTGAAAGCTAAGGAACTTTTAGTTGAACATAAACACAAAAGTACAGAGTAAAGGAGAGAGAACTGTCCCTCTTAACTTATTCCCACGTGGAAAAACACAGTCTGTCTTCCGTGCAATCAGGAAACGTTTTGTTTCTGGAATGTTTGTCGGAATAGGTTGGCTAGAAGGCTATTTCACACAAGTGAACCACACTTCTGGGAGATGGGAAATGGCAGTCCATCCTAAATAAATACTCTTTGCCGGAAGTCTTTCAGGTGCTCAAATTTCTGCTGTGGAAAAGAAGAACATTCTGGCAAATGTTAGAAGACAGCCAAGCAAGTGAGGCAAGACCTCTTTTGGCTTTCTTGGTCTTCCTCATTAAAGACGATGAGTGGTCTCTTTTGTTTTCTTTCTTTTGGTCTGAGGATAGCCAGTGGTAAAGAATAGCTCATGAACTCTCAACCATACATATCCCTGACAGTAGGGGACGTGTCGGTAGGTTCCAAGGGGAAACCACCTGAAGCAGTAGACAGGCATGAAATATTTTGTCTTATTTAAGGTTGAAGATCCTGGGGCACCTGGGTGGCTCGGTTGGTTAAGCGTCCGACTTCAGCTCAGGTCATGATCTCGCGGTTTGTGGGTTTGAGCCCCACGTTGGGCTCTGTGCTGACAGCTCAGAGCCTGGAGCCTATTTCAGATTCTGTATCTCCCTCTCTCTGACCCTCCCCTGTTCATGCTGTCTCTCTCTCAAAAATAAATAAAACATTAAAAAAAAAAAAAAGTTTGAAGATCCTTCTAGATCCCAACATTGGCCTGTACAATAACATTGTCCAGTTTCTTGTGCCCTGGGTCTTCGTGTCCACGGCTTGGCCTTCCTCTTACTGCATCCGGCTGAAATAATAACTTTGATGTTATTTGGTCAAATAATTCCGAATACACTAAGGTGCTGAAATTGGTAAACGGGATCCTTGACTTTCATAGGCTGTATATGTGATCCAGACGCCTTCTGATTGTCAGAAGACGAGGCACTGAAAGTTTTTGCTGTCTAATGAGCGGTCAGATGTGAAATTAGGTTTTTCCAGTCACTTCTGGTGCATCCAGCACTTGAGTTAAAATAGGATTTTACCAACATGGAGTTTGGGAACCCCCAAACAACCCCCAAACTAAAAAGCTTACAGTAATCGAGGCATTTTGGTACTGGCATAAAAATAGAACTATAGATCAGTACTGGAAATGGAAGTCCAGGAATCACCCTTCCATTTGTGGTCAGTTGACTTTTTAACCAGGGTACTTCTGTAGAGTAAATGTTTGTGCGTCCCCCTCCCCCGCTCCCCTTCGTATGTTCAACCCTAATTCCCAGTGAGATGGTATTTGGAGGTGGGGCTTCGGAAGGGGATTCGGTCATAAGGGTAGGGCCCTCATGAATGAGATGAGTTCCCTTGTAAAAGGGGCCCCGTAGATCTCCCTCACCCCCATATGGAGTATGCCAGGAGAAGGGCTGGCTATGAACCAGGAAGTGGAACTCACCAGATAGGGACTCTACTCATGTCTTGGTGTTAGACTTCTTGTTCTCCAGAACTGTGAGAAATGAATGAGTGAGGTATTTTTTTAATGTTTATTTTTGAGAGAGAGAGAGAGAGAGCGCACGCAAGTGAGCGCACGCGAATGGGGGAGGGTCAGAGAGAGAGGGAGACAGAATTGGAAGCAGGCTCCGGGCTCTGAGTTGTCAGCCCAGAGCTCGAGGCGGGGCTCAAACTCCTAAACTGTGAGATCATGACCTGAGCCAAAGTTGGCCGCTTAACTGACTGAGCCACCCAGGAGCCCCATGAATGAGTGCTGTTTAAGCCCCCCAGTCTATGTAGTTTGTTAGAACAGCCCTAATGGACCGATAGGTACCAAGACAGTTAAATGGAGGTAAGCATACTCTTTTCAACAAATGATACTGGGACCACTGGATGTCCACGTTCAGAAGAAATGGAGATGGGCCCCACCTCACACCATTCACAGCAAATAACTTAAAATGGATCACAGATCTAAATGTAGAGGTAAAACTAAAGCTGTTGGAAGAAAACAAGGGAATAAGTTGTCATGACTTTGGGTTAGACAGTGGTTTCTTAGATGGAATAACACTAAAAGTACGAGCCGCAAAAGAGAAAAAGAGATAAATTGGACTTTATCAAAAGTACCTGTCAAGAAAGTGAAAAAAACACCCTACACACTGGGGAAAAAAAATATTTGAAAGTCCTCGAAGAGACTTGGATCCAGAATATACATCCATGTTTTTTAAAAGTCCTAAACTGAATAATAAGAAGACCGCCCCCAAAGAAAAGTAGACAAAGGATTTAACGGTCATTTCTTTTAAAAAATATAATGCAAATAGTCAAGAAGCACGAAAATGTTCAATAGCCTTGGTCTTTAGGGAAACGTACATCAGAGCCACAATGAGATACCACTTGACCCGCACTAGGATGGCTAGAATGAGAAAGACCGTAACAAGTGTCAAGATATGGAAAACATGAAACCCTCCTACACTGTGGGTGAAAATGGTAAATGGCATGGCTGCTTTGGAAAACAGTCCGGCAGTTCCTCACATGGTAAAATACAGTTACCATGTGACCCAGCCATTCCATTCCCACGTGTATACCCCAGGGGAAATGACAACTCAAGTCTACACAAAAATGTGTACATGAATGTCCATAGCAGCGGGAAATGCCCACGAGCTGAAGAACGGATAAGCAAAATGTGGTGTATCGTTCCTTTGGATATTATTTATCAATTTAAAAAGAAGGAAAAGTTTTTCAAGAGATCTGCATCTTGATTTGATTTTTAAGGTTTTTAAAATTTCCAAGTTAGTTAGCATGTTGTTCAACAGTGATTTCAGGAGTAGATGCCTTCATGCCCCTCACCCATTTAGCCCGTCCGCCGTCCCACACCCCCCCCCAGCAACGCTCTGCTTGTTCTCTCCACTTAAGAGTCTCTTACGTTTTGTCCCCCTCCCTGTTTTTATATTCTTTTCTTCCCTTCCCTTGTGTTCATCTGTTTAGCATCTTAAATTCCTCGTATGAGTGAAATCAGATGATAATTGTGTTTCTCTAATTTCACTGAGCATAATACCTTCCAGTTCCATCCACATAGTAGCAAATGGCAAGATATCATTCTTTTTGATTGCCAAGTAATACTCCAATACTTACTTTGTGTTGCCAAGTAACACACCACATCTTCTTTATCCATTTATCCATCCATGGATATTTGGGCTCTTTCCAGACTTTGGCGATTGTCGATAGCGCTGCTGTAAACGTTGGGGTGCATGAGCCCCTTCGAAACAGCACACCTGTATCCCTTTGGTAAATACCTAGTAGTGCAATTGCTGGGTCATAGGGGAGTTCCATTTTTAATTTGTTTGAGGAACCTCCATACTGTTTTCCAGAGGGGCCGTACCAGTTTGCGTTCCCACCAGCAGTGCAAAAGAGATCCTCTCTGTCCACATGCTCGCCAACATCTATCGTTGCCTGAGTTGTCACTGTTAGCCATTCTGACAGGTGTGAGGTAGTATCTCAGTGTGGTTTTGATTTGTATTTCCCTGATGATGAGTGATGTTGAGCATCTTTTCATGTGTCAGTTGGCCAACTGGATGTCCTCTTTGGAGAAGTGTCTATTCATGTCAAAAAAAAATTCTGATACTTGCTACATCAAGTTTTCAGGGATGACCGCTGGAAACAGTGTGCTCGGTGAAAGAAGCCAGTCACAAAGGACCGCATCTCCTGTGTTCAGAACAAGCAAGGTTATAGAGAAATGAGTGGTTGCTTAGAACCAGAGTTGGGCTGGGGGGTAAGGTAGAGGGGCCTGGGGATTGCCTGCTAATAGGATCGGAGTTTCTTTCAGGGTGACCAAAATGTTCACAATTAGACCATGGTGACCTAAGGAAGCAATACACTAAAAACTATTGAACTGCACACTTGAAATGGGCTGAATTATACGGTGTGTTAGTAATCTCTCAAAGCTTTTTGAAAATGGGCTTTCGCTTAGTCATACATCATGACCAGTGAAGGAAAGATGCTGAGTAAATATTAATCTGTTATTTTATGTTCTGCCCATTGACTCATATTTTAATTAGGGAAATATGCATTTCTAATTACTGCCATTGTGTGCCTAAGGCTGATGCGTTTGGATAGATCTTTCTGAGCATGGAAATAGTTGTTCTTTAATCAGGTCAATAAAATAATTACTGCTGGCAGATGGATGTGCCTCCTGTTCAACATTGAGGTCATTTGAGGCCCCTGGGCTTCACAAACACTAGGTGGAAAGTTAAAACCACTTAGTGTTTCCACATATTGAGCCCTACTTTATAATATACTTGGCCAGATTTTCCCTCTCTGGTAATCAAGTGCTGTTTACTTGCCAGTGTCTTCAAAGAGATGGCGCGGTGTGGTCCTTTTTTTTATTTTTTTTAAGATAGAAAAATAATACTCTTATTTTAGAAGTCCGCAGGACAGAGGCGTTTCAAATATTCTAGTAGTCAGTACTTGAAAACCAGTGCGTTGTCATCGAATGGGACCACCTTTTTCTAATCCCAAGCTAGGTGTGGTGGTGGCAAGGCACCAGAGGGGTACCGTGTGTGACCTCTGGCCCATCAGAGGTCAAAGTCTTGTTGGAATGTAAGACTTCAACACAAGGGTGCTCTGGAGAAAAAGACAGAACGTCATAATGCGGTAAATTGGTGGGGCATGGATGTGAGATGGGGTGAGAACGGAATCATTGGCAGGCTTTCCCACGAGCTGTGGCCCTTGAGTTATGCCACGAAAATGAATAGAATTAGGACAAGGGGGAGGGGAGAGGAAAGTGTGAGAAGGAACCTGGTCCGGGAAGCGGAGGCAGGAGGCTCCGGGTGGGTAACCGTGGCGAGCCCTGCAGGTGAGCATGGATGACGCTGTGGGGGAGGGTGGTGACCCACGTGGGCCATCTTGATCTGGCAGGCAGGGGGTCCCTTGGAGATTGTGGGGACAGCTCCAGGAGAGAGTTAAGTTTGGGCAGATAAGGCTTGGTTTGGGATTTGAGGTCCAGGAAATCACAGAGGTTGATAACCAGCTAGAAAGCCATCACTGCTACCCAAGCCTGAGTCCAGGACAGGGTGGATAAAGGGGCAAGGATGGATTTTGGCTGCTGAAGTGCGTGCATGCGCGTGCGCGCGCAGACACACACACACACACACACTTGGTAACTCATCCAGGACGTACGAGTCGTAGCCAAATACTGTACGTTTGAGAGAGTGTGTCTGGTCTGTAGAAAGATTCTGTAGAATTTGAACGACTCCTCCAAGCAATATGTTGACGTGGGCATTTATTAGGACGGTTTTACAGTAGATGTGGCCACGGGTGGCCAGAGAGGTAGAAGTGAAATGACGCCCTGAAGCGACACAGCTGGTAGATGGAGGAACTGGGATTCTGAACTCCTGAAAGATCTAAGTCGTTTGCCTGGTGGTGATACTTGACAGGAAGGGAGAGCTTCGGGAAGGAGAAGGAGGCATCAGATGGGGGTGGAGAAGATGAATTCAGCTTAGCACATTTTGACTTTAGAAGGCTGTGAAATACTTAGCAGACGGTATGTGTATACGTGAATATGAATGTGTGTGCACATGTACATACATGAATGTATGCATGTGCGATGCGCGTCTGCATGTGCACCTATGTTTATATGTGCATTCAAATCTGTATATATATATAGTATACACGCATATACCCACATACACAGGCATATATACATCCGTGTACTTAAATATTTTATTTACACCCTTCAAAAGTCAAAATACTCTAAGCTGAATTCGTCTTCCTCGTCCCCCTTGAAACTTCCTTCATCCTTCCCTTCATGTATGTATATGTGCACACATGTGTGGACGTGTGCACAAACGTGCACGCATATGTGTTGCGAATGAGCCACTGACGCCTCGCAGAGAAATCGCTGGCTACCGTTTAGTATTCAGGGCTTTTGGGGAGCCATCTTACCTTTTCAGGAAGGGCGACTTCATGAGAGAGACCGGTTCCTTAACTGAGCCTCGTACACTGTCACAGACGGATCATGAGGAGAACAGAGGTGTAGCCAAAACAGTGGAAGATGGGAGGGAAGGAATTGCTTCTGACGCGGCTAAGTGTTCTAGGCAGCGCTCAATGGAAATGGGAGCCTGACCAATGTCTGGGCGTGAGCATTTGGGTTTGCGGTATTTCTTGTACACCAATGCGCCAGCCACTGAGGGAGGCCATAGGGGACACTCGGAAGGCTCAGAGCCCTCAGGCAGCTGGGGAGGTCACACTTAATCCATGAGCAGAACAGATGAGCAAGGGGACGCACGTGGCTTCAGAGAGAGGGCCGGCCCGTGTGGCTGCAGGGTGGGGGGCACCGAGTCTGAGGGTTGGTGGGCAGTGTGCTGCTCAGCCAGGTATTGGTACTGGAGGACAGGACTCCGGCTCTGCTGTGGCATCATCCAGAATGAGCTTTGTCATATAAACTCATCAGCTAGGTGAAGCCGGTGTCACTAAGGGCTTTCAAACTATTCTTACATGCTCTCCTAAGCTGTCAAGTTCACCTTGGCAGGTTTTTTTGTTCCTGGATCTTGCTTCCGGTGTTCTATCTCAACGCCCATCCCCGGGGCACCTGGGTGGCTCCGTAGGTTGAGTGGCCGACCTCAGCTCAGGTCATGATCTCAAGTTCTTGAGTCCGAGCTCCGCATCGGGCTTTGCGCTGACAGCTCCGAGGCTGCCTCAGATCCTCTGCCTCCCCCACCCCGCACGCTCCCAAAAGTAAATAAATCTTTAAAAAATAAATGAATACAAATAAACACCCATGACCAAACCCGAGGTCATGCAGATTTCACCCTGCATTTTTCTCTGGGAGTTTTATAGGTTAACACTGCAGTCTGTGATGCGTTTCAAGTTCATTTGTGTGTGAGGCATGTGGGTCTGACTTCATATGTTGCATATGGATGTCCGAATGTTCCGGCCCCCTTTGTCGCAAAGAATATCCTTTCTCCGGGAAATTACCTTCGTCAAAAGTGAGCTGCTTTGCATGGGTCTATTTCTGGGCTCTCTATTGTGCTCCGCTGATCTGTGCGGCTGTCCTTTGTCAAAACCACACTGCCTTGATTGATGGAGCTTTATAGGGAGTCTTGAGATGGAGTAATGTGAGGCCTCTGACTTTGTCCTCTTTCGGAATAATTCTGGCTGGTGTAGTCCCTTCGCCTTGCCATTCGAAGAACTTGCGAATGAGCTTGTTGATGGCCTACGGAAAGGCTTGTCAGCGTTTTGACTTGATTGCCCGAGACCTCTGCGTTACGTTGGAGAGAATTAAGCTACCGTTTTGAACATGAGTGTTCTTCTTTTTTCTTTTGGAAACTTTGTTTCCTTTTATTTTCTTTTCAAGCTTTAATTTTCCTTCCAGTTAGTTAACAGGGTGCCAGAGTGGTTTCAGGGGTCCAGCATAGCGGTTCACGGACATCAGTGTAGGAGTTCGGCCCTAATCCTTGGAGGAGCCGGGTTCAGGAGAGGCCCGCACTGAGGGGCCGCGTAGGCCAGGGAAACCTCAGGGAACAGAGAAGAGGGGGAGGGTGTGTGCTGTCGAGGAGAAGGTGAGATGGACGTAGGAGCCAAGGGTTTGGGGGGACACCGGGGACACTGGAGAGAGGGACCGGACCGCACACACAGATGCAGGTGCACTTGGCTCCTATTCAGGGACGCGGACCCAGGGGAGGGGGCGATGTCTAGGCATCTCTGAGAGGCGAGAGACCACGCCAGCTCTGTGGGGACGTGGTTGGGAGGTAGAGCAGATGGCCCGTCCATCGTTTTCAGCCGCCGCCTCGTCCCTTCCAGAAGGGAGAGAAGGCAGGAGCGCATGGGCCGCCTTCCAGAGCCAGGCTTAGCCCGAGCCGGCGCCTGGCTCCTCCTGGCCTTGGGAGAAGCTCTAGCTCTCGCAGCCTCCCCGGCCTGCCTTCCCCGGGGGCCTCGAAGATCAGCCTGAGCCAGAAGGAAGGAAGGAACCGGTGCTGGCGTGAAGTAGGGCAGCATTTTAATGCTCTCCGATGGCGTGGAGTTATTTGTTAAGGGGCAGAGCCCTTTCAAAGAATTCATTCTGAGTCAGAGAAATCTTCATTTCTCCGCCTCGGATTGAGACCCCCCCCCCCCCATCTTTTGGAGAATTTGATAACACGGTGGCGTGAAACACAGATCATGTCTTCGGCCGGCCTCTTAGAGGTTTCTGGGTTGATGTGGGTTTTTTATGACCTGTCCGGTGTTCCCGTCTGCTCTGCGGGCCAGCGCCTCTTGCAGCTTCAGGGCTGTCCTTCAGCGAAGACGAAGGGGACCGGGGAGGTCTTTAGCACAGACCGCCTTTGAGGCGAGGTGCCCCAAGGTCATTGCTGCCAGCCCCCAGTCGCGTCTTGGGGGCGATCGGAGCTTTCCCACCGCCTGTCACCCACCCTCTTCTCCCCATTTGATCTCTGAAGATCGGAAACGCGTAAATAAACCTGGCGAGGGCGTCCCCTCTGAGGCTTCCCCCTCAATAAGTAGTTACAATAACCGCGTCTCTTCATTTCGTCCTTCCGTCCAGGAGGAAGGGGGGACGCCATACGCCACAGCAGGATTGGAGGGAGGGCTGACGCTTTAGAATTAATTTTTAAAATCAGGGTCTCATTGCCCCTTAATGACAAGAGGGAGGATGTTTATTACACCGCGGCCCGATCAGTATCTTCTCCTAAGTTTTCAGGCCTGTCGAGGGGCTTGCTTTAAGGAAACTGAAACACACACCGGCCTCTCCGAGAGGGGCAGATCAGTGCTGGCAGACATTGTTGCTAAGAGTGGCCCAGCTTTATCCCCTCCTCCTCCGCCTCCTCCTCCTCCTCTCTGCCCCCTGGCTTTAAAAAACAGAAGCTTAAAAGCCTCCATTGTGTGGAGGGGAGAAATATGCTAATCTGAGGCCCCTTTCCCCCTCCGGAGTCTTCTCTGGGCCTGTCAGCTCTGCGATATGAATGAAGATCAAGGGGACAAAGGGATGAATAGGACGGTAGCTCTGCTGCCCCCTCCTCCGCAGCCGGACGCCCACCCCCCACCCTGGGGCCGCAGGCTGCCCAGGGTTGAGTGGGTTCTCGGGGGTTTGCTCTCTCCTCCCCCAGGCGCTGCTTCCTGTCGTTGCTAGACAGCCCCCTTGTATAGGGCACTGAGGCCAGGCCCCTTGCAGGAAGGCCCTGTGCTCCTTATTCCGCGCACAGGGGTGGGGGCGTTATGCAAGGCACCCGGGCCCTCCGCCTCCTAGACGAGACACAGGCAACAAAAAAGAACAAAAAAAAAAAAAAAGAGAGAGAGAGAAATTAGTGATCTGAAATGGCAAAAGCTTCATCAGGCCAAGGCCATGACTAAAGGGTTGTCTGGATTCTTGTGCTTTCCACACCAGCCTTACTGTGGTTTAATAGCTGAAGTCAAGTCTTCAACTTATGGCTTCGGTGCCCTCCCTGGATGCGTCGCTGGATTTTATGTGTTAAACCTTTACTTTCTGTGCGGCACGTTTAGCCGGGATTTCTGTACAGTGAGATGACGGTGTTGGATGTGGACTCCCACGCTCAACAATGGGAAAAATGTGTTTTCCTTCCTGCTCCGGCTGGCTGATTTTTATGCAGGGAGGTGCATTGATTTGATTCCTGTGGGCACGTTTTAGCTCGGTTAGTTTTTAAATGCGCGAATTTTATAACCGGAGAATGACGCGCGCATTACCAAGGAGCCATTAAGACCAGAAAAAATGCTTCCAAATTGAAATTCCCCATGACTCATTGGAGGCAATTTGTAAATTTGTCAGGTATACTTGGAGTGTAGTCTATATAGCCCACGAAAGTGAATTTTATGCTACCGTTTGAAGCTAGAAAATGAATGTTAATTGCAGTCTGGGTTCGTGTCGAGTGCTGAGTGGATATGAATGGCGGTTGGTTTTAGGTGTGAAATCAAAACGGGTCTTTATCGTAGTGGTCTCTAATGTGCTTTTTTTTTTTTAAATAGACATTGAGTCCTTGTTCCTCTTGACTATAAATTCTGAAAAACTAACACTTGGTACATCTCTGCCCTATGAAAATGAGACGTTCCTTACACCCACAGAGCTTCGCTGGATAGAAACGCAGGTTAGAGCTCGTGCATCCACCTCCACAAAGTAGCTCACACAGTGGACACACGCAGGGTTTTAAATGACGGGCTGTGTGGATTTGTTTCTTCCTTATTAAGGTCTGGGTTTTGTTCTTTGGTGTGGGAAGCACAGTTTCGGCTTTAAAATCACAGTCTGTAAGCAGCTACCTTTAATCCGCTTTTCTGATTCAAATCAGCAGGTCAGGAATGTCACAGTGAAGAAACAGATCTACCACCTCCTTTAGTGACTTAAAGTGCCAACTGGTAAGGGTGGCGAGCCCAAGACTTGTGTCACTGAAACTCCGATCACAAAGCAGTGGTCCAACATGTGTTTTGTTTGTTTGTTGTTTAACCTCGACAGGTGGCATAAGATCAGCATTCCAGAGCCACCTTACTCTGAGTGACATCTCGCATGTGTTTGAGTTCACTCGGGCACGCTTGTCCGCTGCCGCCCTGTCCCTAGCTGCCCCCCTGTCCCTAGCTCCCCGGAAGTGAATACATAATCGTGTTGAGCATTTTTCATGTGTAGCAGCGCTCGTGTGCTTACACATTTCACTATAAAAAATGTAAAAGCTGAACGCAACTGGGAGGTGAGCAAACCCGAGCGAGGGAGCGAGACTTCTTGTGCCTGTTTTGACACTCAGTGATGCGCAAAACCCTCAGAAGGGTTCTTGATGGTTCCGACCACCGCTGCTAACGGTGCCAGCTTGGAGCGAGTCTGGTGTGTAACGATGGCTTTGAGAAAGGCGTGTGGAAATGACTAGCTTTCGTCTGCACTCATGTAAATACTTGCTGTAGTAGCCGGGCCCTGTTCTTACCGCATTGCTCTCTTCTCATTTCGTCTTTCCGGTCCGTTTAAGGTGTGTGGACTGAATATTATCAGACTCGACAGGTGAGGACTCGTGAAGACACTGAAATTCCTTAAAGCATCGTTGGGTGTGAACCGCTGCTCCGTATCCCGATCCAGATGGTGTTTCCTCCAGGAAGGCTTCCTTGCCACTCGCCTATGAGTTCAGCTTTGCTCCATCCCTACCCCTTACCCATCCGCCCCCCTCCCATTCCTCTGGTCCTCCCGTGGAGGGTGGTGTGTGTTCCGGTGCTGGCCGGTCGCCGCACCTGCGCTGGGGAACCAATAGGACGCGGAGCCTGTCGCGGACTGTCCGGGCCGGTGAGGGAGATACCGTGTGATTGCCGCCGCGGCGACGGTGCCGCGACACCAGTGGGTAGGTAGGTCAGTATTCGCTAATTCCGAGTGAGGGAGTGTGTCCCTCTGCTCCCCAGATCCCCGCGGCTGCTCGCACGCGGACCACCTCCGCTCTCGTGACCTCACCGTGCCCGGCACAACCCTTGTTCCGGGGCTGGAGCCTGATCAATGTGTGTCAGGTGAACAAATGAGCTGTGAAGAGTTAAAAGGTTTAGAACTGGTTTTCGGTGTTGCTGGCAGTAAATCACGAGTATTTAGAAAGGAAGAAATTGGCTTCCGGCGCCTTCTGCGCGCGTCCTACTGTAAGTGCTCGTATGGCTCTGATGGCGAAATAATGAGGTACCTGGGTTTTCTCTGAGGAAGAGGAGGGCAAGGCGAAGGAAATGCAGATGTCCTGGCTGCGAAGTCCGGAAGTTCAGATGTTCGGCACAGGTTTCAGACTGAGAACCGATAGAGCAGCCCAGCTGAGATGGAGGAAGGCAAATCTGCACATTGACTGCTTGTGATTCCCAGTAATAAAAACAATCCCTTTTCATGATAAGAGTTTGAACTGTGAAATAATTTCTGTCTTGACCCCGCTGAATGCCTGGGATTAGTAGGCTTAGAAATGTAGATCTCCTGTCTTTCGCATATTAACAAAAGAAATGAGCAGCCATTAGTGAAAAATAATCAGGTAACTTTTTCAAAAGGAGTCCATGTCCCACCTAATTAATGTACTGACTGGTCAACTCTTTGGTGTGAACGTGACGCACTGCCCATCCCTTTCACCCATGAAACTGGTCTCTGAGCAGCAGAAAAGGTTACCCAGCAAGTCCCTCTTCCGGTAGGATTTTGGACATTCTAAGCAAGCTAGTGATCAGGGTGGCCAGTTAGAGATAAAAATGTTTACATTTTCTGAATCCAGAGGAGGTTCAGAGTGCTGTGTTCAGTTCATCCTTTCCCAGCCAACCCTCAGAAACCGGCACTTCAAAAAAAGAAAGCCATTCTCAGCTCTGGAACGTATCACACGCGCTAGGGTTCTTGGTGAGAAGTTCCCGTTTGTCGCCAGTAACAGAGCGTGGAGGTGTGAGTGGATTTCCTTTTGATGTTGATGAATGCGTGCCTCTATTCTTATCCTGCACTGCTGTCCGTGCCTTGCGCTTGGATCTCCTTCCCTGAGTGGGCGGGAATGAGTGAGATCTCCGTTCGGGAGCCGGGAATTTCCCACAATCCTGGGTTCTCTCCTGAGAGCGGGTGGAGCATGTGACCATTCCCCATCCGTTATCCGGTGGCCGGGGCTGGGTGACAAGCCTCACCCTGGAGCTTTATCGCCTTTGTGGGGGGGTGGGGAGGGGAACGTTTTAAACCCCACTCTGGTCTTGCCTATTAATCATAACTGCTACTTTTTATTGAGTGTCCCCAGCTCTCTTGCAAAGCCCGTGGCGTGCGTTAGCTCACTTAATCCAGCGGCATAGTCTATCAGTGGCTTTTCATTAAAAAGATAAATTGATGTTAACAGGCATTGATTTCCAAAGATTTATGTCGCCTTTTCTGTCACGCTGTCTTGGCCCAGTACTTTCTTGCTTTTAGAAGGTATCTTGTGGAATACATGAATGTGTTTGTGTGAAGATGTAATGTGTATTTCAGGAAGAATTATCTCTGTCTAGGGCGTGCATTGCAGAAGAGGCATTTAGGTCTTACCCTAACAGAGTGCTTGCTCTGATAGCTGTGCGTCAGGCGAAAACAAGTGCTCCTCTGGCTGTGAGTCAAGAGACCTGGATCTTGAGTCCTGTCTTTCCCAATTACAGACTAGAAAAGGAAAGAAGAGCTAGATGGTTTTAAGATTTTCCTCCTGCTTTGGGATCCGGCGCGTACGTGACATTTATTTTAAGCTGGACCAGAAAATCAGGGAAGAACTGAACAAAATTCTTCTCATTGGAGCTTCCGTGAAGAATTTCTAGGCGGACTCCAGTGACCTCATGAACTGGCTTGGCGGTAAAATGGAGGTAAAGGGCTCGCCCTCTCAGGGCACTGGGTGACGTTGCCAAACTCCATGGCGCAGACAGAGGGCAAGCCCAACGGCATGGTACTCGGTACCGTCCTCTCTGAATTGACGCCCATCATCTGGTGTCCACTTTGAAGTCCCATGAGCCCATTCTGATTCCACTTGAGTTTAAGATTAAGTGACCTCAAGCTTTTTGTTGCTTGAGAACATAGAGTGAACAAGCACGTGTTAAAGGCACGTAGCCGACGTCACAGCACCATCTTACCCCCACAGACAGGAGAAGGATTTGACCAAATGGCTTGCGGGGTCAGTGTGGAAGGTGGCACTCACTGATCTGGTGATCTTAAAAAAAAAAGACTGGCTTTGGCAATGCATCATGCCTCTGCCATAGAAATTATTAGTGTCGAATTTAGGAGAAACTAGGACGTGAAGTTACGTGTGCTGCGAGCGGCCGCTTGCCTGCTGTGCGTGTCTCAGTGGCCTCTGCAGAGCATTGGGAAGTGCTGGGTGTCCGCTCGGAAGTTAGCAAAGATACCGGGGCGGGGCCTTCGAACCTGGTAGGTGACTCCACATAGTCCTTTTGCAGGGGCGCACAGGGAGGGCTGGCCGGAGAGGCAGTGTTGAAGATGCAGAAGAGTTTGAATAAAATTGATTCGTAAAGTGTTCATGGGGAAAAAAATCCATTTTTTCTAATTAGCCGTTCTTATGTTCACAAATTAAATATTTAAATAGCAAAAGAAAGCAGGTTCGTTTGGTGTTACTTGTTCCCCAGGAAGCGGTGCTGGCTGGTGCAAATCGTTTTCCGTCGGGAGGGTTCTTCAATCCTCTGTGGGGAAACCCCTGCTGGAGTGTGTTTTCAGTGCTTCTGTTCTGTCTTGGGGACACAGGGCAGTTTCTCAGTCCGCTCTCAGCATCTCTCTGGCTTCACGGTGATCGTCTCTGGCTTTCGGGGTCCTGCTGGGACCTAGAGACACACTTTCACGTTGTTTGACCAAACCGTCAACGTTTGGTCAGCGCCTTTACCTAGTAGCTCGTTGGCCCCATGTCCGTTCCTGAGGTCAAGAAACGATACAGAGGTGCCTGGGTGGCTCAGCCAGTTGGTGGAGCTTCCGACTCCTGAGTTCGGCTCAGGTCATGATCCCGGAGGCATGGGATGGAGCCCCGAGTTGGGCTCCTCCCTGAGCGTGGAGCCTGCTTAAGATTCTCTCCCCCTCCCCCTCTGTCCCTCTCCCAGCCTGGTGTGCGCGCACTCTCTCCAAAGGGAAAAACAACGCTGTACAGAGGTCGTCCCTCAGATTTGTCCTTCTTTGGAGACACTCTGAATCTGTATATTCCCCAATATGAAGACCTTGTGTGCGATTTAGTGACGTCAGATACTAGTAGATTTCAGTGAGGTCGCTCAGATTTATTCTCCGTTGGTGGCCCTCCTTACACCCTAGGATAGCTGGCGTCTGGCCTGCCGGGGATGGTTATTTCACGCCTCTTGTCCTGCCTCTGACAGATAAAGAAGCAGAGGCTCAGATGTGTGTGGCCCGAGTCCCCATGATGGCAGGTGACCGGGCCAGTGCTCACTCACTCCGTGGTGAATGTAACCTGCTTCCCTCGCGCTGACTTTGAATCTCACCGATCTTACTGTGCCTTGTGGGCCTACTGGAATTCTGTGCTCACAGGGCGTTGTCAATGTCAAGTGCAAGTGCTGTGGCACAGAGCTCGTAGCTCCATTGCCTCATCAGGCCTCACTTGCAAAATACAGATTTAAAGATCAAATTACTAGGCGGTCGAACACCGTGACATCAGAGCATTAAACCAAGCTCGAGGCTCTTCTTGAGGGCAGGGCTCTCTGTGCCTTTTTTCTTTTCTTTTCTTTTTTTTCTTCCTTCCTTCCTTCCTTCCTTCCTTCCTTCCTTCCTTCCTTTCTTTTTTTTTTTTTTTTTTTTTTAATAAAAATCAGAGGCGAATCTAATTTGGTTCTGAGTACCCAGGTGTGGGCAACATCTCCAGATTCCACCAACCGATTTTGACAGTTTGTTAAAGGGTGCCCTTGGGGACACATCCTTTTGAATCTCATGGCCTTATTCATCTTGGCCCCATTTATTTATTTGCAGCTTAGTCACATCCCAGCCGGACCTCCTCGGGGGGGTCTGGGGCAGATGTGGGAGTCAGGAGGGACCTGCAACATCCAGTCAGGCCGGACGAGAGCTCAGAAGTGTACCCCTCGGGGACAGGGAAAGCTCTGGAAGGACCTTGGACCTGTCTGATGGTGGCGGGAGCAAAAGAACCGAGGAGATAGAAATATTAATGTCTCTCAAGGATCACGTAGGAAGCGTTGTTCAGAGACCTTGTCTGCCCTGGCTCCCTCACTGCCCTGACGGCAGCCTGATGAAGGAAGTGCTCCGTGGGCCCATTTCACAGATGGCACCGCCGAAGCTCAGGAAGGCCAGGTGCCTTCACGAGGCTGGTAGCTGGTAGAGCTGGTGTAAGGGGTGGTGGGCGAGGATACAGACAGAGCCCCCCCCCCCTCACTGGGGACATGTGCTGTGCATTGTACCAGAGGTTTGAGAGGGGGCAGGAGGGAACAAGTCTGCGTGGTGGCCTGGATTCCCTGGGGCAAGCAGCTGATGGCAGCCGATGGCCCAGTCGCCTGGCCTGTAGAACTTCTCCACTTGAGTCTGACGCCTGAGTCCCCACCTGTGGCATCCTGTGGCCTGAGTCAAGGCTCAGCCCAGCCTCTGACCAGCCGTGTGACCTTGGCCAAGGCCTTCGGGCTCCCTCGGGTCTTGGCTTCTCCATCCACGTGAGGGGGATGGTTCTGCCCGCCTCGGGCCACCCCGGGGAAGGGAAAGACGAAAGAAGGCGGCTCAAGGCTCCCGCGGCAGCGTCGGTACACAGCCCCTCAGTTCCTGAGTCCTGGGCCTGTCCGCCCCCCTAAGCTACCGCCCCATCTCGTGGGGACGCAGTGGGCCCTCTGGACGCTGCGCGGACCCCGGCTGCTGGCTCGCCCCGTAGCAGACAGGGACAGCCCTTGACGGGAGCCGGCCGCGTGTCCCCAGTAGCCAGCCCTTCCGGTTTTGCGTGGTGACCTGGTGAGAGCTACGGAAGGGCGTGAACAAGGTGGGAAACCATAACTGGCCCTCGGGGCTGGTGATGCTCTCCGCTCAGAGCAGCGCGAAGGGAGCGCTGTGAGGCTGGGCTTGGAGGGTCCAGTTCCCGGGGAGGCACGTGCAGGGGTGCGGCCGCCGGATACGGCGCCTTTACCCCGCAGCCTAACAGAAACCCGTTCATCCTCCCGTCGAGTGCATTTTGGGGGAAGGGGACAGGGACTCTGCCTGTGGAAGAGAACGAGGCCCCCTCACCTCACGCGGACTTCTCGGGGTTGAAAAGGGCCACGCCGTCTTTATCCCCACCGCGCCAGGCTCGTGCCATAACTGGGCAACCTCTGCGGTGGGAATTTTCACAGCCCACGCGTCTTGTGAGTTAACCTTGAATTTGAAAATGGCTGGCTTCCTGCAGCAAAACAGGCTGAAGCCTCCCGTGGGGTGCGACATGGAGGGCTAGCTAGGGTCGCTCCGGGTCGGCACAGGTCATCGTCTCCCAGCTGTGTGGAAGGCAGGCGGAGGCAGGGTGTCTCCTGTGTGAAATGAGTGCAGGTAAACCCGGGAGGCCTCCTGAAGGAGGCGGGCTTTGGGGCCGTGCCTTTCAGGAAGGGAAGAGGAGCTGGGGGAGGCGGCGTGGGTTGGGGTTTCGGGGTTTCGCAGGTGGTGTAAGGAAGATCCCCCGCTGAGTGCCCCGCTTTTACCCGGCTTGGAGTGGAGCCACCCCTGCTCTCTGGGGAAGACCCAAGTCCCTGTGGCTTCTGGGCACCGGAGGCGGAGCCGTCCCCGGGCACCCGCGGCGGATCCCAGCAGCTGCAGCCCCGCGGCTCGCTGGGGTTCAGGAGGCCTGCCCTTGCCCGTGTCGGCTGGCACATGGGCGACGGGTGACCTGATTGGGAGCCGTGGCAGGGGGAGCTCATTGATGATGCATCGCTCTTAGTGAGCCATCTGAGCTCGGGGAGGGGATTCAGGAAACACGTTATCAGTGCACCTGCCTTCTGTCCCCTGCTGTGTGCGCCCTGTGTACCCAGGAGGAAGGGCAGCTTCGCTTTTTTAATCAAAGCCACCTCGTCATCTGGTCCTTGGTGCTGCTTGGGCTTTAGGTCAGGCTCCATCACGCGGGGGTCCGCTCCCCTCCAATGCGACGAGACTCAAAGTGACGGTACCGCCTATGTCCCTCCCTCTGCCTCCGTGCTCTGCTCCCCTGGGTTCCCTGGGGCCTCAGATCCCCTGATGACTCAGCCCCGCTAGAGTCCCAAGCAATCTGGACTCGGGGAAAACGGCCTAAGATCGAGATGGTCTTACCTTCCGTTATGTCCCCCCTAAAATGGGGCTGTTGATACGTCCCTCTTACGGCTGTGACATGGACTAAATCCAGTGAAAAATGTACCCTTCACTGTTCTGCACAGTTCCTTTTTTTTTTTTCTTAGGTTATTTATTTTAAGAGTGAGAGAGCTAGCGAGCAGGGGAGGGACGAGAGAGAGAGATGGAGGCAGGGAGGGAGACAGAATCCCAAGCAGGTTCTGTGCTATCAGAGCAGAGCCCAACACAGGCCTCGAACTCCCAAACCGTGAGACCATGACCTGAACTAACATCGAGAGTCGGAGGTTTACCGGCCTGATCCCCACCCCCCGTCCTGTCGCCCCGGGTGCCCCCCGCACAGTCCCTTTGCACCTCCCTGTCCCCGCCGCCTCTTGTAAAATGGAATTCCTTCAATCTTGGACGATCCTTTTCTCTTCCCTCCGTTTGCTGCTCCCTGACTCCCACTCCGGACGGGAAGTGTTCCGACCCCCACCCACAGCTGCCCCCGCCTGTCCTGGGGTCTCCAGCACCAGCCACTTTGGGACCCGCTTCCTTACTGCGTTTCCCCTTAATCTGCCTGCGCTTGTCTTCGCTTCTCCGGCTGGCATCCCGGACCTCCAGTGCGCCTGTTAGCCGGTTTCCGTTCTGATCTTCGTGTTGACGCTCGTAAGGAAATTGGAATTTTCCATGGCAGCGGCCTTTGCCAAGCCTGCCCCTTCTGGCCACCTCGACTGCGGACCACTTCTTCCTGCCCGAGATCTCCGACCTCCCCTGCGTCTTTTGAGAGGAGTGCTCCCACCAGCCCCAGCCCCCACCCCGTATTGTTAGGTCCCCGGGGGCTCTCTCGCTCTGGACCATCTCCCAGTTATATCCCCCAGAAAAAAAAATGTTGAAGCCCTAAGTTCCGGAACCTTCAAGTATGCCGCCATTTGGAAATCGGGTCTTGGTAGATGTCATCATGTTAAAATGAGGCCGTACTCGATGAGGGTGGGCCCTAGTCCGATAGGACTGGTGCCCTTACAAGAAGAGACACAGACACACGTGGAGGCCACGTGAGAGAGCGTGGCCCTCCTGACTCTTTGATCTTGGGCTTCCAGCCTCCCGGGACTGTGAGGGAATCATTCCCGTTGTCGAAAGCCCCCCACGTTGAGGCACTTGGTCATGGCAGCCGCAGGAAATGAATAGAGACCCTGACCTCCCCGCGCGTTCCCTTCTGCACTCACCGTCCTTTGAGGGATCCAAGCAGAGTCTCCGGGTCAACCCTGAGGCCCCCCCCCCCCGCTGTGATGCCCACTTTCTCATTTCTGCCTCACCTGTTCCCTGGTCCAGCCTGGCCGCCCTGACCCCCTCCTAGTCGTCGCTCAGACAGCCTTCTGTAGAATTTTCCTGAAGTGGCTCTGGTTGGTCACCATCACTGTTGGCTGCATGTCCCCTGGGGCGATTTTAAAGCTCTAGGCCCACCGCACACCTCCAGTCAGATCAGGGTCTGGGGGTGGGGCCACGGACGGGTATTTTCAGAGTTCCCACGTGGTTCTGATAGGAAGCCCCTGGCCCACCGGATGTCACAACAGCCCAAGGAAACGGTAGGGAAGAAAGAATAGACTTAAGGCAGTGGCTCTCAAGTGGGGCTGACTGCCCACCGGGAGATACTTGGCAGCGTCTGGAGACATCTGTGGTTGGCAGGGTCGGGGTGGAGCTTACTGGCATCTGGTGCATAGAGACCAGAGATGCTGCCTACTGACCTGCGGTACACAGGGCGCCTCCCCCCCCCCCCCCACCAGCAAGGAATTACCCAGCCCCAGACGGCCCTGGTGCTGACCTTCGGCACCACTGATGGAAGACAGAGCGCTGCCCTTGACTTGGGGCAGACAGATCAGTCCATACCCTCCCGACACCGTAGCACCGCCCTCCTACCCACCCCCCCAGCCCCTGTGTCACAGCCGTCGCGCCACACCTGTCCCTGTCTCGTGAAGCCTCAGCCTGCGCCGGCCAAACCGGCTCTCGGGCTCGCCTTGACAAAATGGTGTTTGCTGGAATTTTTGCCAGAAGAGAGAGGTTCTCCAACCCTCCGGTTGCGTTTGCCAAACTCCCCAGTCGCTTCTACGGAGGACCCTGCGCGTCCTTACACAGGTGACGGGATTGGGCTCACAGGGGCTCCTGTGGCTCCCTGTCGTCCCCGGTGTCAGCAGGTTTGTGGCAGTGGCCCACCTGGGAACTGCCTCCAGCATGAAAGAGAAGCACGGCCTCCATCCGCGGAGCTTTGCAAAGAGATTTTGGTATGAGTCATCCGATGTGATTTGTCATTGTAGCTCTTGGCTTTCTGGAGAGTCATGTCCTGTAAAGGAAAGGATAACAAACGTAGAGGAGGGGCTGAGGAAATCAGCAAAGAGAATAAGAATAAGAAATCAAAAGGCATTAAAACCCCACACTGGATGTGAAATGAGAACTTTCATTCTGGTAAAGGGACACAGAAGCTTTGCCAAATTGATAAGGCTTTGGGAAGGTCCAATTATGGAAAAGATCCAATTCTAAACAATCGTATTCTAAATTTCTGGCTGTCCATTTCTAATTGCCATGGTGTTTAACTTATGCTACCTTTTGAACACAGCACAGAAGTATTATTTTGAATATTATCACTTCTTTGTGTCAAACGTATCTTGGGGCGCCTGGGTGGTTCAGTCAGTTCCGTGTCCGACTCTCGATTTTGGCTCAGGTCACAATCTCACGATCTCGAGTCCTGTGTCAGGCTCTGCTCTGAGCATGAAGCCTGCTTGGGATTCATTCTCTCTCTCTCCGTTTCACCCCTCCCCTTCTCCCCAGCTCACACTCGCTCTCTCTAAAATTAAAAAAAATTTTTTTTTTTTAATGTATCTCTTCTGGGGAACCTGGGTGGCTCAGTTGGCTGAGTGTCTGACTCTTGATTTCAGTTCAGGTCATGAACCCAGGATCATGAGACCAAGCTTCGTGTCGGGCTCCGTGTTGAGCATGGAGCCCGCTTAAGATTCTCTCTCTGTCCCTCTGTCTCTCTCCCCCACTTGTGTTCTTTCTCTCTTAAACAATAAAAAAAATATATATATATCTTTTCTGCTTGAAACGTAAGATTTAAGAATTTTTGCAGTACTGGTAATTCTTTCCCCTCCAAACCTCAGATGTTTGCTTCTAGGACACATCTTTCATTTTATCCTCAGGAATAATGTGAAAATAAGAGTCGCTGAACAAAACTTTCTTTAAAAACACGGCTTATGTAAAATTGACGCAAGCACACGAGAATGTGAAGTGAGGCTGTCTTTGATTCTGGGGTTTCCACTCCGGGGACCGATCTCCTCTGCGCGGCCCAGCAAGGATTACGCCTGGGCACGTGAAGGCCTTCTGGGCCCCGGAAACTGCGTGGGAAGAATAGGACTTGGGGAAACTCAGTGGCTGTGGGCTGCTTGCCTTGGCCAGAGTTGGCCAGCGGGATGTCTTCCACCAGTGCAGCCTTAGTGAGAAGCAGGAGCTTGGGGGATCAGGAGGACACGCTGGCTCACTAGAAGGGAAAGATGGAGGGCGCGTCCATCACCGGGAGAGGAGGGATGGTCTGTAAAGAAACCCGTCAGTGACCAGACTGGAAAAAGAGGTAAATGCAAAGGAAATGAAGGAGGCTCTGCCTTGGGTACTGAGAGGCTGGACTTTGAGGGGAAAAAACCGTGGGTTGAAATGTAAAAATTTCAGAGGAATTCGTAGTTGGAATAAATATGGAAACCTCCCTCTTGGTGATTGAGTGACTCCCCAGCGAGGAGTCATTCTGAAGAGAAGAAACCTGTAATAGGGTTTGAGCAAAGTGGAAGGAGTAGGGATTTGACACCTTTGATTTGATAGCCTTGCGACCAGGATAAGGACGTGTAAGTGGATTGTTGTGCGTTCTCGTGCATCCTTCCCATTCCTGATGAGTTCCCAGTTGACTGAACAGTCATGGCCATGTGACATGGAGCAGGGACTCGATGTCTGGCACGCGGTAGGTGCTTAATGAACCTTGGCTGAATGAATGAAGGAGTGAATGAACGCACGAGCCAGTCAGCTGACCGGGATGGTGTCCGCAGTGGCCCGTACAAGATTCTCTCGCCGCCATCTTGTCACATTCAACTCTTCCATGAGTTACTTGGATCACGGCCATATGAGACACGTAAGGCACACTTAGTAGGAGACTGAATTTGTGGTTTATTAGGAGACAAATATTTGGTCGTCATTTCTGGCACAGAGCTTCCAAAACCCTTGGGATTTCCTGTAATGGAGAGCCATAAAGGTGCCTTTTTTATGTGAATGAGGTGACTTGTGGAAGCTAAGGTTGGGGGCTGGTCACCAGGGGAGCCAACCAAGTGAGGAGAGGGTTAGAACTTTCACTTGCGGCCTCGCCGTGTATCCCCCCCCCCCCCCCCCCCGGCCCAGCTCTGGCCACTAATGAAATCGTGGTGCCTCTGTAACAAAGCCTCCAGAAAAACCCAGAAGGCCCGGGTTCAGAGAGCTTCTGGGTTGGCGAGCACTTGGAAATTTGGGGACAGTCACATGCCTGGCAAGGGCTCAGTAGCTGTGTGCTTTCCCCGTACGTTGTCCTGTGCATATTTTCAGCTAGCTCTTAATTCCTATCCCTTAATATCATTTATAATAACCCTGTAATCTAATAGGTACAATGTTGTTCTGCATTCTATAAGCCGGTCTAGGAAATGAGTTGAACCCAAGAAGGAAAGGGGGTCGTTGGAACCTCTGATCTATAGCCGGTCAGTCAGAAGCACAGGTGAAAACCCGGACTTGGAATTGGCATCTGAGTTGGCCAGGGGCGGCAGTCTCGCCGGCCTGAGCCCTTGACCTGTGGGACCTGATGCTATGCCCTGGGTAGATAGTGTCAGAAACGAGTTGAATCATAGGACGTCCTATTGGTGTCGGAGAGCTGCTTGCTGGTGTGGGAACCCCACACGTACACGCACGCTGCAGAACTGACGGCCAGTCATTAGTCACAAAATAAACCTGGGAAGATATTAATGGAACGGATCACAGATGAAAAATCAAAATTATCTTGACAAGTTGGAATTTGGCCCAAGACAGAGAGGAAGAGGCATGAAGCCCTAGGTAGGGGATGCATGTTTTGCCTGGACCCTGGGAATGTCATATTCTGAGAGTAATTGTGGAGGAGCCCAAGATACCTTGCTCTGACCCCATCCATCATCCAAAACTCTTCTCCAGGAAGTTCCAGTGACTACTTGGTGGTCAAGGATACTTTTGCCTGTCCGCCGTCCCCCTCTTTGCTCCTTCCACGGTGTCTGATGACCCCTGATGCTAACGTTATGCGTCGTTTGGCTTTGTTCCCCGGCTTTTCTGATTTTTCCTCCTTAGCCTCTTACCCTCCCTTTAAAGTTTTCCCTGTCCCTTTATTTTTAAGAGACTGTGTCCCTTAAATTCTGATCTCCGTATGTCTGGTCTCTGTCCTTGATTACGTCTGGCCGCTTGTTCACCATTTGTTTACGGGCCGAGGGCCTCCTGCGTGCCGGGGACCGTTCTAGGAGCTGGTGGTACAGCAGAGAACAAAACACAGCAGTCGCAGTCCGTGAGGCGCTCCTGTTCCAGGGGGAAGAGAAACAGTCTGCGAGGAAATGGCCTGGATGGGTCGGTGCTGGGTCATGAAAATCTAACGCAGCTTAAGGGGACTGGGCACGTCAAGGCTACTATCACAAGAAAGTCAGGAACGGTCCCCAAGAAGGTGGCATTTGAGCAGAGCTGTGGCCTTGTATTCCCAAGGTCCCCCCTTTACACCAGAGACCCCCAGACCGCAGTCTCTGGTCAGCCCTTCTCCTTTGGAGCCACGTTCCCAGACAGCTCCCACGGGGTGTCCCCACACCCCCCAAACCGTGGGTGCTCGTCTCCTGCGCCCAGCGTCTTCCTCCTCCTCTTTGGGTCCCCATTTTGATCCCTCCCACGATCGTCTCTTTGCTCATCCATGCTCCTTGGCATCCTTCTTTTCCATCCCCAGGCGCTAAGTATCCAGTGAGACGTCCTCAGGGTCCTTCCTTCCTCCCCAGGCCATAGTTCGGACCCTCACGATCTCTCGCTTGGACTATTTCAGGAGATTCCTAGTTAGTGTGCCGGCCTCACCCTGCCCCTCTGTCCTTTACATCACCGACCCCATGACCTTTGTAAAGCACGGATGACATCTGTTTTCAGGCCTTCCCTCCTCACCCGCTGCCTCCAGGACTAACCAGGTATTGTGTTCAGCCTCCCTGATCCCCAGCCACCTCGCTTCCTCTCCCTCCCGCCACTCAACCATCCCCAGCACACACGCCCTGTGCTCTGGACCCTCGGTCAGAAAAATCCGCTCCCCGCCACATTGACCATCCCGCTTTCCTTCTTGTGTGCTTTCTAGTTTTTCCTGGGATGCCCTCCCCTCCCTGTTCTACCTTCCCCTTCTCTCCCTTCCCTGCTCTCATCCACCCTGCCCTGCCCTTTCCCATTCTCCTTCCCTTTTCCACCTTTCCCTGCCCTTCCCTACCTGGCAGTCCCCAACCAAAGGGCTCAACTCTGCGAAGCTTTCCCCAAATTCTCTTTCCCGCCTCTCACCTTCCGTGTTGTGATCCTAGGGTGCTTGCAGCCGCTGGGATTGCCCAGTTAGGAAGGCTCTCTGTGGCCCCTTCGTCTGCAGGTTACCTGGGGACCCGCACGGTCTCTCGTTAAGTCTATGCTTTACGTAGAGGCTAGCACGTGGAAGGTTACTCCGTGCGTGTTTACTGAACCGGCCAGAACTCTACACAAGTCTTGGATATATTGAACCACGAGGGGCTACTGTTCTTAGTCCACATTAGCAATTATACATGGTTTGGTCTCACCCATCCATTTCGGGTCAGTGATTGTTATTTTTTATTTTGGCTTTCGGAAGTCTCCTTGCCTCCAGTCAGACCGACTTAACTCATGGCGCTCAAGGAGTTGTTTTCAGTTTTATGAGACATTTCCCAGCCTACTCATTCTACATAATCCAGTTATTGTGGCCAAAAATGGTTGCGTGCCTCAGAAGTGTTATAAATGTATATTCTTCTTTTTTGCTGTTAATATTTTTTTTATCTCGCGTTTTCCGATTCAAATGGTTTTTCACAGACATCAGTGAGATTTTGAGTCTTCGTCTGAAGTTACAAAGGTAACTTGTAGAATTGTCCTACGTTCCCAGCCTAACGAAAAGGAAGCGGTGACATTGTGAATAAGGCAGAAATGGTGAATTTCTCTTTTGCATGTAGTTTTTCAAGGTGAAAGTAGATCGAGGTGTCAGCTGGAGAATTTGTGACTCTTTGGTCCAATGGTTTTGTTTTCTAGGACTATGATACAGAACCAGAGTTGTACTTAAATTTAAAAAGCCTTCCGTATTTGATGTAGAACGTTTTCCGTAATCTGCCTTCCCACTTTAACAACATTTGAGAATAATATTCTTTTTTTTTTTTTTAATGTTTGTTTATGTTTGAGAGAGAGAGCATGCACGAGCAGGGGAGGGCAGAGAGAGAGAGGGAGACACAGAATCTGAAGCAGGCTCCAGGCTCTGAGCTGTCAGCGCAGAGCCCAACACAGGGCTCGAACCCACAAACTGTTGAGGTCATGACCTGAGCCAAAGTCAGACACTCAACTGGCTGAGCCACCCAGGCACCCCAATATTCTTTTTTTTTTTTAAATGTTTTTTTTTTTAATGTTTTATTTATTTCTAGGAGACAGAGAGAGAGACAGCGTGAGCAGCGGAGGGTCAGAGAGAGAGGGAGTGACAGACTGAAACAGGCTCCAGGCTCTGAGCTGGCAGTCAGCACAGAGCCCGACGCGGGGCTCGAACCCACGAACCGCGAGATCATGACCTAAGTGAAAGTCGGACGCTTAACCGACTAAGCCACCCAGGCGCCCCAGGCACCCCAGTATTCTTAAGTAATAGCCTAAAAAGTATTCTATTCTGCCAGTTCTCTAACTGAATGGTTTTGCTACATATTTTTTAAATAAAACCAATAACAGAGCTAATCACGATTGTCCCCTTTGGTGCCGAATTGAATTTTGTTTCGGTTTTCGTTCTCAAACTGCTGCAGGAAAACAGGGCTGTCACAAAGTGACAAGTGCCATCATTGGGTCTGAGTGCCCATAAGTAGTCTCTGCAAAAATACACTAGACCGCCCTGTTCGGACATATCGTCAGGTGTTCCTGTGGAGGCAGTTACATCACAAATGAATCCCTTTTTGAAGGTCTGAAATTGTAGGCTGCCACGCTTCTCAATTCTCTCGCCATGAGACAATAAAATTGTCTGGGGCCGTAATCTAAAGGCCTTGTTGATTGTGGGTGTGGACTTCGAGGAGGATGGTTAACGTGAAAAGTGAGAAGTAAAATTAAAAGAAAATGTTGGAACAGGCTAAACTGGTTTTTCACCGTCTTTTCTGGCTTACTAGGGGCCAAGGATATTGAATGTAGAAGGCTTTGGGGATTATCTAAAACTCAGGCATTGAAAGATCAGGTTGTTGGAGGATTTTGATTCAGGGTCTTACACATTTTTTTCTTAAGTGTTGAGCGACAAAGCGTCAAACCTGGGAAGAGATTTTTTTAGGAGACCCTGGGAAGAGATTTTTTTAGGAGACCGTGGTCTTTAACTTGTTTTTAAGTTGGCTTCTAAGGTGGGTGCTGAACCCAACAAACTGGTAGTAGGCTCTTCTCTGTCAGGGAGCCCGTCACCCCGTGGCTTTCAACATTCATCCCTGTAGTTGACTTGAGTTTCTATAAATATCTTTAATAGAGACGGTGAAGGTAAGTGGGTCAATCAAATGCTTAAATCATGGTATAGAAACCAGTGATACTTGGAAACATACAGCTCCTGAGCATGATAAAGGCTTTCATATGCTTGGATGGGCTGAGATCTGTGGTCCCATAGCATCTGGGTACACGGGAAGGCTTGTGAAACCGGCAGTCGGTCATTATTGGTACAATAATAGCCTTGATGCTGAACACTGAGAATGCTCTTGAAAACACCCTTTTGACATTGAGGGATAGGTTCTAATGAATAACGCTCTATATACAAATAATCATGCCCAGTAAGAAAACCCATTGCATTTCCATTTTCATTCCAGGTGGCCACCACGATGTCAGTTAGATATGCTTGTAGCACGTGAGGCTTTTAAATATGGAGGGAAAGCTTTTTATGAATTGGGCTCGAGCTAAAGTTTCTCTTACTGCCTTGTGTGTGAGTTATAGACAGGGAATGGATTAGATATAGACCGATATAGACAGACAGATACAGACAGGGAATGGGTTAGAATTCTAATGCCAAGTCGCATACAGCTATGGTCAAATCTACGTTTTGGGTTTTCTTCCCTCCTATGTACTTTTCTCTTCTCTTTAATATAGATGCTATAATATATATAATACAGGATTGTATTATATACTACTATTATTATATATATTTAAAATCTAGCAAGCTAGCTAGAGGCTATGTGAAAGACAAATCGTAAAGAAGGCAAATAAAATAGAGACCATGGGCTAGTCCTCTGACTATAGTCTGCCAGGGTCCGGGCAAATGAACTTCACTCAAACTGTGATGCCCCCTAATGGGGTCCAGCCCCCGGGAAGGACTTTGCCGTGGAAGGCGTGCATTCTCCCAAGAGAACACATGTCGGGACCAGCTGAGTCACATGGTGGGAGGGGGCTCACTCTCCCTTCTCCTCCGCATCCCGTCCTCTGATGTCACAAATCTGTTCTTCCCTGGGAGAGCTGATTAGCATTCAGCAGGCGCAGGCGGCCGGAGCCGGCGGCTGGGGGGGCGCGGCTCTCCTCCCCGGCACCCCCCCCCCCCGAGCCGCAGTGGGACGGGGGCGCTGGATGGCCGCGTTATAACTGGGATCCTCGCTGACGTGTGGCCGCCTGCTCCTTGGCAGCTGTCTCTTTGCACCAGTAGGCAGGGGGAAACTGCCGCTGACGAGTCTTTTGCATCTTGCAAGGGACTGTAATCTACTGTAGTGAAGAACAGAACCTCTCAATCACGCGGTGTAAATAAGAGACGGAGGGGAGTCCAAGAGAAAAGGAAGAGGAGGGGAAAAGTGCGTGTCGGGGGAGCGGGGAAAAGCATTTTTGGTGGATGGTATGAAGCCAGCCATGGAAACTGCAGCCGAGGAAAATACTGAACAAAGCCAAGAGAGAAAAGGTACCCAGCGCTCTGACAATAGCCTGTTTCAAGCTTTTCACTGGGGGTGCTTTAAAGGGGGTAGCCCGGTTTTGTGTCTCTTGTAAAATACTACTGAAACAATCCCCGTGGCATGGTCTTGCTTTGGGGTGGGTTTTTTTTTTTTTCTTTTTCCCGCAGGCTGATGTTAAATTAATAGAGCAGCCTTTCCTCAGCCCCTTCGTGTTCCAGATCTTCCTACCCAATGTGGGATTTCCCAAAAGGATGTCCGCAGTTTGTCACCCTGGGTAGCTGGATCGCGGTAGTGCGGGGACGTGAAATGCCTTGTTTGCTGATGCCGAGCAGGAACCGGAGGGGCACACGGACTAAATGTGCTTCGGTTCCGCTGATGCCATAGTGATTTTGGACATTTTCTGATGTTCTTATTGAATATGATTGCTCTTTCCCTGTATCAGGCCCTGACTGTGACACGTAATAACCCCTTAGAGTTGGAGCTTCAGAGAGGAGACGTCAGCTCTGTCGCCCAGTGCTGGTGGAAAGGGGTGCAGGGTGCCCTGCTCTTTATGACTTGGAGATTTGAAGGAGGGAAACTGGTAAAGGTCCTGTCCCTTAAGGGGAATCCTGTCACCATGTTGACCCAGGGAATGGCTTTGCGAGAGAAACCAGAGTTTTGCGGTAAGAAAACGGCAGAAAACAGAAGCTAAAATTAATCTGTCTTCTGCCGGATGAAAACTGGTGTCAAGCGTGACACCCCCGTGGGATCCGCTCTGCCACCGTTAAATTACAATGCGGTGAGGTGCGCTCGCCTGTCCCCCTCAGCCACACGTACAGGCTGTCCTAAAGGATATCCCATTCTCCACCTGCGGTGGCTCGCGTGTCCCAAGCCATCGTGCTCAGGTTATTTTCCCGTGGCCCTGGGGTCTGCACACATTCCCTGAGCAGTAGCGACTTTCCAGGGTGAGAGCGCAACTCTGTCTTACTTACGAATATGTAGGTTGAACGGCCTCAGATTGCTGACCGTCAACCATTTTACGCCTACAAACATGACAATTTCATGCCTAACGGCAGGCTTGGGTACAGGCTGCCTGTTTTTATATGGGATTTCTTCTGTACACGGGACCTGAATAATGTTGTATCCTAAACAGAGCCATTTCTTTTTTTTTTGAATTAAATATCAGTGTATGAGAAAATAGACACACCATGAAATTTGCCCTTGTAACTGTTTTTAAGCATGTCACTCATTAGGTACCTAGCGTTTTGATTTTAAAATTGGTAGTTTAATTCAGTCCCTGCATGAAGCCTGCTTCCCCTCAGCGACAAAACCAAACCAACACCGTACCTTTTCTTGTATATATTTTTAATGTATAGGATGACCAAACAGCAGTCAGAGAAGCTCCTGGGAGTGTTTGTGAAGCTGAGGAACGGAGATAAAAGTAAAGATTCATTTCCGTGATGAGTGGAGATGAAGTTCAGGGGCCATAAATAACGTAATAGCGATGTTGTGAGGAAGCCTCTCAGAGTCTATAGCAACGCTTTCCTAAAATAGACGGCTTCATTTAGTGCACGCTTTTTATTAATACTGTGTTTGCCGTATTAAGAAATCAGAGTAACCGTTGAGAAGCCGTTAATAAAACCATCACGGACTCCGCCAAAACATCCCTTTCTTTTCTCTCTCCAAACGCAAGCGAGGGGCATACGCCCGATCTAAAATCCTCACTGCACGGCTGTGTCTCTCTTCCTCATCTAGTCTTAAGGGACTGCTATTACTTTACATCAATTAAATACTATTTAATACCAAACCTACAGGCTGCACTACATCTTTTGACTGTCTGTTTGGGAAAAGCTGGTAGTTAGCTATGGTTTCAGAGACAAAATTAGAAGCGAAAGAGAATTCCTGGAGGAACTCTAAAAATCGCCAAAATTGACAGACACTGGCTGTTGACATAGTTCACAAATGCCAGGTGAACACGAGGTCTTATCGCACGGATAGTTACGGGCTCGAGTAAGAATACGGGCCAGGGTGTGTGTGTGCCCTGCGCCCGCAAGGGTTGTGATCGCTCTCTGACCCGCCATAAATGCTGATTTGCAGGATGGCTCATCTACTAATCTTCGTTGAGACAAGCAAGTTCATATGCCAGCTGCACCCAAGTCACAACCCACACAAGTTTCACCTTTGTCATTTCCCAGCTTGCTCACCCATTGTCATTCTGAGGGCACACGCGTGCACGCGCGCACACACAGAGACATGAAGTGACAGTCAGAAATGTTTCTGCCGCTTGTCACTCCCGTATTCCTTCAGATTTAATTTGAAATTTATAAGATAAATGTTGACTTCCTGGAAATGTACATTTAAAATCCTGAGATAATTGGAGAATGCGTTATATAATTCTGGAGCTGGCAGATCTGTGTGTGTGTGTGTGTGTGTGTTTCATTTAAGCCTTGCAGCAAGGGATTTAATTTACGAAATTTAATCCTATACATTTGTCACTCCCCACAGAGTCTTTCATGCATGTCTATTTTCCCCTTCTCCATTCCCTCTTTCCTGTTTCTTTTCAGTAGTTAGTGCTAGGGACCATACCTGCCTCTTAACTCGGGGTATTCTTGTCCACTGGCTAGTACCCCGTAGCTTGGGCATTCTAGCCTGGGAGAATTATTTGGATTATTATTAAGACTATAAATTAAACCTAGCTTTGTACATTGACTTCAACTTTTTTAGTTGGCCTCACTTCCTTCGGCAAGACAAAGGGAGCTGTGTCTTGAAATCAGAATGACTGTGTTCCTATTTTAAACAAAAATAATCTAAATCCTTAAGGGGAAAAAAACCCATACGTGTTTTTGAAATCACCTCCTCGCTTTTGCCACAGACCACTGCAGGGAGGTCAAAATTCCCAAGAGGTATTGAGTGATCTCCAGAAATTTTTCAGGAAAGCAAGCTGGTCTTGTCAGATGGACGTAAGAAACGCCAGATTACAAATAACCGTTTTTACGTCGGAAGCATTAAATGAAATCAAAGTTTGAGGATTGAGTAAACCAATTCGTGAAATAGAGTAAGTGGAAGAAATGAGTAAGACAGAGGAACCCGGATCATGGGCCTCCATAATGAAGACCTGGAGGGGCTACATTTCTATTTATTTCTGTGGAGTATTACTTGATAGCAATTCATTTGTGAAGACCAGTGCATCTGGAATTTCTGGGAGCCCTCAGTCAAGGGGTAGGAAAACAATGGAATCCATTGCCGTTTTGTGCGGAAAAAAATCTGTGATGCAAATTGTTTTATTACATGTAGGAAACTGGAGTCCACTGAAACAGTTACAGCCGGACTACTTAAGTGCCGGGAATCACGGCTGAAATAATGAGGAGAGTTCCACGTCTCAGACCACAGAGGAAGAAAAAAAGACAGTGAATCGGAAATGATGCGTAATTAGAAATAAATTCTAGGACGTAAGCAAAGTGAGAAATGAATTTGAGTTGTTGACTCGTTCAGATAATGAACACCTCCATTTAAATTTTTTGATCACATAGTTATAATATCTTACGTGTCTAGGTTTTTTGTTTTAAACGGGTACGCTTCGGGCCCTCTGACCTTTTGTTTAGGAAGAACAGCACTCTTACAGAATATGTGTGAGCTGAAGTCCCCGAGGGACGCATTTAACACGTTATGCTCTTCCTGATGATCTATAAATGATGAGCGTTTGAGATTTTTCTTGACATTTTCTAACTTGAGTATATGACTGTAGTGCAGAGAAAGTTGTAGATGCAGTTTTTCCCCTTTAAGAATCTGCCAAGGAGGACATTTGAAGAGAGGGTGTCTGGGGAATAGGCTGTAGAAAAAGCACGGCCTGCCAGATGGTGCTGGATGTATGTGGTAGGTATGATACAGCTTGCTTTTACTTTATTTATTTTTTTTAGACAGTTTAAGGATGGAAACGATCTCAGTTGAGCCATTTGGTGCATCTCCTACTTTTAGGTTATTGTTTCCATCAGCAGATTTTTTTCAAGACTTGGCCTTGCTATTTCATTAGACAAAGAATTCTGACCCACTTCTGGAAACCCCAGATTTGCCTTCCTTGAAATTGAGTGGAAATCTTGCGTTCAGGTTGTCATGTTACGAATTGCCTTTTCCTGTTACTTGAAACTACAAGTCGATTTAGAGTAAGTAAGCTTATTAACATGACTCGTTAGCCTTGATGTACCTGCGAACGCGGGAAGGAGCCAGCGAGTGTCCCCATGAAGGAAATGCCCCCTCACCGGCACTGGTGATGAGAATGAAGCCTACAGCCCCGTGAGATGGTTGGCCGGGAAGAGCGGTGGCCGTGGCACGGGGGAAGAAGGCGACACACACTGGCTTGTAGGAAAGGGAGGCTCCAGTCTCTGCTTCACAAATGGACCTGGTGGCCCATTCATCTGTTGATTTAGTCACTTAACCATATCCTCCTTTGAAACCTTATTCTTCTTCTGCCTTCCCAGCTCAAGTCATAGGAGTAGAAGGGTGCTAACTCATCTCAGGGACCATCATGTGTCCTAGGGTCTTGGTTTTCACCGTAAATTAGCCGACTGGTGGCAGATTCATTAGCAGACAGCAGTACCAGAGAGGAGAATTTTCATCCTTAGCCAGCCCAGTGATGCTTCTTTTCAAAAAAAAAAAAAAGTAAAAAGAGAAAATAAAGTCATTACGGAGGCTGATCTGATTAATTCCATTAACTTCTTGCTGCATTCAAGCCTCACTGGCTATGTTCCATATCCAGGGTCAGCACCCTTCGTCAATAAAGGGCCAGAGAGTAAATACTTTAGGTGTTTTAGGCCATGCAGTCTCTTTTGTAGCTGCTCAGATCTACCACTGTAGCATGAAACAGTCATGGATAGTGAACCGATAAATGTGGCTGTGTTCCAATAAAACTTTATTTACAAAAACAGGTGGCTATCGTTTGCTGACCTCTGCTATATTTCATAGTGTTGTTGTAGCTTTCCTTGAATATTTTAAATACCTAAAAATGAAGGGTGATAGATACAGCTTTTAAAGACCTTGCCTAGTGACAGTGGTCTTTCTAGGAAGCTCAGTCTTCGTCACTTCGTTGCCTCCAGTGATAGTTTTGTAGGTGCTAAAAAGATACCAGTCTGCAGTTCAGTTATTCAGCCTTGTGGCATAAATCAGTCATGTTATCGAAGTACATGAAAAAAAAAGAAAAGAGCACAAGGTGTTGTTTTGTTTTCCTTTCCTCAAGTCCCCGTTGTTTGGTTCATACCCACCTTTGGGGACAGCCACCCACAGTTGGGACTGTCTCCATCAGCCACAACTGCTCCCTTCAGCCCCAGCTACACATTGTGTCTCCAATGTCAGTCTTTTTCTGTACTTCTTCGACAACCTAGAGTCATCTCCTGCCCATCTCGATCTTCTTCTGTCTAAGGAGAACGCTTGCAGCCTCCACCCCCCACCCCCCACGCTCCCATAGGGCATAAGCTGGGATCTCCCTGGCTGAGTGGCTACATTTTCCCCACTCTTGCCACTTGCCCGACATCGACAGTGAGGTAATAGACCATTCAGGCAGAGGCTTCTCCTTGCAATCCTGTGACCCCCTTCCGAGGCACGGGATGCTGTCCTTTTAAGCAAAAATGCATACCGTGCTCTTTACTAGTTTTATTTATTTATTTATTATTTATTTACTTATTATTGAGCCTTTAAGTTGGGCTCAAACATACAAAGAAGACATGATTTTCTTTTCTTTCATATCTGAAGATTGACTGTTGCAGAAAGGCCTTCCCAGAAGTATTGGAAAAGAACCATCCACTTACTGATCCTGTCTCCACATCTGCTGGAGCGGTAGTATTTTTATGCTGAGTCCAACATGTCTGGCGTGGCCGCCATGTTTTGCTCAGGAAGCGCATCAGCTCTGGGCGTTCCATGGTGTCGTATTGTCCTTGCCCAGCAGCCTGTGCCCGATTGCCTGAAGGTCTAGAGGATGGATGTGTCCTGTGCAGAGATTCAGGGACTCGCATGGCCCGGCTTGGGTGAGGTCAGTGTGGTGGGGGACCTGGAGGTCCATTTCTTGGTCCACAGGGTCCCAAGGTGCTCCCTCGCCTTCAGCCAAATACACACTCCTGTGTGGACACCTCCTGGAGTGTTGGGCGTGAGAGAGAGATTTTTTTAGAGGAAGACGAAACATTTTCAGATCAAAAGTGATCGAACTACTTGGGATCCTCTTGCTTGAGGTCAATGTGAAGGGCTCACAGACACTTAACCTCCTTCTGGTTCTTTCCACTGGGTTTCTTTGCTCTTAGAACGTAGCACAACCCACATCCGAGAGAGAATCTCCTGAGCAGTAAAGCAAAACTCTAAACCCAGGGAAAGGGGAGAGGTAAGTCCTTTTCAGAGCTCTGAAATTACATCAGGAGCTTGAGACCTGAGACAGGTCTTTAGGAGGCCCGAAGCACGGCTCGCCTCCCTGCAGACTTCAGAAAACCCCTTGTTGAGCTCACCAGTACCTTGGCAAGAGTAGAAACTTGTAGCACATGCACGGGCCACAGCAGCAGGATAATCTGGCGGTTTCACAGGTGTGCCCTCTCTAGTCTGATGGCCCAGGTTCATAGCCAGGCTCCTCCGCCCCTGACTGCATGGTCATGGGCATGCAACTTCCCTTCTTCTTGCCCGTGGTTTCTCCACTTGTAAAGATAGAGTAGTCAAGAGTACCGATTTCACAGGATGGCTGTGGCACGTATGAGACCTTGGATTATTGAGGTAGCAGGTGCGGCGTGCGTTGCACGATGGCTGGCGCATCACGAGAACCCGCCCACGTGAATTGCCCTCACTGTTATTGACAACACAGCGGCACAGTTTCATCGTGCAGTTCTGATCTCACCCTAGCACCGCTTTGCCCCTAAAATGTCTTTGAAAAGACAGTTTTGCTTTACCTGGAAGCCACCTGTCTTTAAATTTTTCTTAATGCATGTTTGTTATTGAGGAAGAGAGAGCGTAAGCAGGGGACGGACGGAGAGAGAGGGAGACAGAGGTTCCAAAGTGGTCTCTGCACTGACCATAGAAAGCCCTCTGTGGGGCTCGAACTCCCCAACCGGGAGATCATAATCTGAGCTGCAGTCGGATACTCAACCGACTGAGCCACCCAGGCGCCCCCAAAGAGGCTTTCTTTAAAACACGGCCTAGAAAAGCCTCTACTTCCCAGCCGGAAAGAACCTTGAGAGTTTTCCGAGGTCGTGCCAGGTGCAGCCGGGGTCTTGTCCAGGCTTCGCGAGGTCTCGAGCGCACCCGGTCTGGCATTTGGTTTGCTGCCCCATCACGTGGCGGTCTCCTCCGGCCTCACCCTCAGCGCTCGCAGGTGCCTAATGGAGCATTATAACCTGGTCTTCTGATGGAATCATTGCCCACATCAACATCAGAATCATTTTTTCTCCTTAATGATCTGAGGCACCACACAGGGCGTAGCCCCAGGGGAGGTTTGGTGGGGTGCTCAGCCAGAAACCGGCCCGACTTGACCTTATGCTCTGTTAGGGATTTCAAGATTGTGATTCAACTAAGCGTTACGAGCAGCCTACTCTGTGTCAGGCACATTGGTGGATCCCTCTCTCTCCAGTCCCTTAAGAAGTGGGACACGGAGTCCTGTTACCACATAGGGACCTGAGTCCCTAGGAGGCCACTTGTCACCATGTGCGTGAGTAAATGATGGTTGGAGCCCACGACCAGCAGCCACCTCTGTGTAGAACACGGGGAGGTATTTGGGACAGGGTTTAATCCAGAACATTCTAACTCTGAAGGACGGAGCTTAAGATGAGCTGACAGAATATGGCAGACGTCCATGAGAGGACAGGGGTTTTATCGAAGGTTCAGCAGACCCCAGGGTCTCTGGCAGATTTTCAAGGCTGGAGCTGGACGCCCTAACGGAGGGTGAGCCTGTATTCCCTTCGCCTGGCCAGGTGCGGTGATGGTGCTCTGTTGGCTCAAAAGTGCAGTAAACAGAAAGAACAGCATTCCTGTGAGAAGGCAGATTTTCACCACGAGTAGTAGCTATCCAGCGTGAGCATTCTGAGGGGTGGGGTGGGGAGTGGGGCGGCGATGGCAACAGTAAGGAGGGGAAAGGCAATCTTGCAGATTTTTGTAAACTTCAAGAACGGAGGGGACGCCAGCGTTCTCGATTCATCCTGCCTAGTTGACCAGACAGTACAGAAAGGTGGTGTTTCAGTAGCGTATTGTTTAAACTCCCCGTTTCCTTTAACTCTGTGGTAAAAGAATAAATGCTGATATAGAATCTTTGCCAGAGATAGAGACACTGACTCTTTGCCACCTGAAATTGGCAGTGAGCAGCAGAGCTGGAATGGAAATTGGCAGGTACCACTGGATGTACCCAGGCTCAAAGAACCACCAGTACCATCCCGTGCCAGCCCTGGGGGACAGGGCTAGCCCCTTGAGCAGTCCAGGTAAATACAGCCTCGGGGTGAATTCGAATAGCAAGTCAACTGTTATCTTGAATATTTGTGATGGCTCTTTCGGTGTGGTGATATTTCATGTTTTGTTTGATGCGTTAATTTGTCCACAGGGGCGTGGGTGGAAGTGGCCCTTTAAAATTTTTGTAATCATCTTTTGTTTTTCTCCTCCTCTCCATTCCACCCCATCTTTTGCCTCTTTCTTCTCCCTCCTTCCCCTCTCCTCGCCCTCACCTCCTCTTCTCAAAGGGAGCAGTGTGCAATGACATGAACCTTTGGGTTAACTCCGAAATTTTCCAACGTCTGAGCCAGTAACGGGGGGGAGGGGCGGGGAGGTGTGTGGCACGTTTGGCCTCCATGGCACCAAAGATGGGGTCGGGACTCTCCAGGAGCCATGAGTGTCCCCAAACGGCCTCCAGGCCACAGTGCTTTGCAGCGCTCTGTCGGAACATCAGTCATGGTCTTTGACGAGGAAAAATCCAAGCCCATGACACGAGAATCGGATAACTGTGTGCTCGGTCCCATCAGGTAGGTCTGTTGGGTCTGGTTTCCTGTTGCCTTGCTCTTGAGGAGCACTGGTCCCTCAGAACCGCCAGGTGCTAGGTTGGAGGGACACGTGGGGGTCCAGGGGCAGGGAGAACAGTGAGCGGTGTGAACGCCCACGCTCCGCATTCCCAAAGCCTGCACGTATCTTATTACCCGGCTGGGTCAGCTACAACTCCGGTGACCTCAAGTTACTTAAGCTGTGGATCCAAAGGGAGGGTGGCAGATCATGTAAGCACCACAAAGGCCTCAGGTATCGCTCTGGTTTTTCAGGATCCCGTAGTGGTCCTAGGCCTCCCAAGTACTTGCACTGCATATTTTTTCAGGAACCGGTCAGGAGCAGTGGGGCGGGATCCACAACCAGAGAAAGAGCAACCCTGACCTACAGCGTGAGACACTCACTGGGTCACAGAGTCGTGACACCTGTAATTAATTGAATAAAACTTTTTTTCTTTTAAAACCTAAACTGGGGCTTCAGGTCAATTAACGTGAAATCTGATGTCGGGTTTAGTTCTACGTCTTGAATTATGCATTCCTTCTTTTGACATGTGGCTGTCAGGCATCCGTGCTGTGTACGTGTGTGCATGGGTGTGTGCGGGCACACACGGTGCCAGTTAGGAAGAGTGAGCAAGAAGTGACATCAGACCTTTGTTCTCGTGGATCCTTTTAAGAATGGAGAGGGTTCTGGAATCTTGATTCAAGAATTATTGTTAGATGGTTTGTGAGATCAAGCCCTGCGTCCGGCTCTGCGCTGACAGCGCAGAGCCTGCTTGGGATTCTCTGTCTCCCTCTCTCTCAAAATAAATAAACAAACATTTTTAAAAATTGCTGTTAGACATGATATA
The DNA here is from genome assembly GCF_003009895.1 of Hyaena hyaena. Taxonomy (NCBI): domain Eukaryota; kingdom Metazoa; phylum Chordata; class Mammalia; order Carnivora; family Hyaenidae; genus Hyaena; species Hyaena hyaena. Next base: position 491,436 of record NW_024080712.1, on the reverse strand, counting down.
TCCATAGTGGAATGCTGTTCAGCAATAAAATGGGATGAAATGTTGATAGATAGGACAACATGGATGAGACTCAGAAACACTATGCTAAGAAGCCAGACGTAACTGACCAACTCTTGGTGACTCCATTTATATTAAGTTTCCAGAATTGGCAAATGCAGAGAGACAGAAGGTGGGCTCGTGTTTGCCAGAGGCTGGAGGAGAGGGGGAGTGGGCAACGACTGCTCGTGCCTATAAGGGATCCTTTTTGGAGTCATGGGAGTGTTCTAAAGTTACGCTCTACCGATGGCTACACAGCTCTGTGAACGCGCTCTGAGTCGCTGAATTGTACACTTAAGACAGGCGACTTGTGTAGGTGAATTGTATCTCAAACTCTTGTTAAAAAGCAATACCCCCCCCCACCCACCCCCAGCACCAGGAGACCGCACAGGACGCAGGGATGAGGATATTTGGTACCATGACAGGAAGGCCTCCACGTTATCAGAACCTGCTTGAGAGAGCGTGGGCTGCGATGTAAGGATGCATTGGCATGCAACAGGCCAATTAAATGAAGAAGAAACCTAAGTGTCTTTCCTGGACTGTACAGGAAGGAGTAGACATTGGTATCTTCTCGGGGCGGGGGGAGAGAGGTAGCTTCTGTTAGTGGCTACTTGTCGGGTAGTCGCCTGTCACAGCGTTGGGAGGACACCCCCGTGCTTCTGACCCTACAGCTGGATGCCGGGCTGCGGCCATTCTGAGCAGCACTGAAATATAGGCTTCATTTCCCCCCCAAAACTTTTGGGGCCAAATTTGTTTCAGACTTGAGTTTGGGATTTGGGGAGGGAATGGGGTGCACACCCTGTGTGCTGCACGGTGCCACCAGCCAGGCCTGGGCGCTCCCATGGGTCCGGCACGCTTATCTCCCTGGGGAACCCAAGACCGGCACGTGCTCGCCCGTTCAGGTCAGGTTGTGGCATCAGGTTCAGATCGGAACAGGTTGTGCTGCCGGATGAGCCAGACAAGAGCCCCAAGTCCTTCGCTTTCGGAGTTTGGGGGATTCTGGGACCGTATGACGAGGAATGTCGACCTCTCGATAGCGTCCCATCGCTGGTGACACTTAACAGGTGAGAATTCCGTGAAGAGGCAGGCTGTTGTCTAAACGGGAGGAAACCAAACTCGGTGTATAGAATCACCTTCCCGGATCCTGCGACGCCCTTATACCCGCACGCTGTTGTCCCTTTTTGTGTGTATTGGCTAAAATCATTGGGACAAATCCGCCTTTGCGGCACACACACTGGGGACCCTGTGTGGCCGGAGCCAGCCACACAGAGCTTACGCAGCAAGGTATGAAGAAGGCAGCTAGGGCCCCGGAGCGAGGGCACCGAGCCCAGCCACCTTAGCTCCTTTCCAGTTGCTTGGAGATTTTGTTGGCTCTCAAATCACCCAAGTTGCCATTCTGTACTTAGATCCCAAACCAGATGGTGTGAGGGGAAAAAATAGAGAATTCCATATGGCTCTGGTGGGTTTTTTTTTTTCTCCAGAGTTCTCATTTCTTTCCAGTGGGGGAGGGGGGAGAGGCTTTGAGAGAGGCTGAGCAGATCTTTGCCAAAAGAGGATGCCTCTCCTACCTGTGCAGCTGTTAGAGCAGCGATCCCCTCTGCTCCTAACCCCAACTCACTTATTCCCAATTGGAAAAGTCTAAGTAGCTCCATTTTGCTTTGCAAACCTTGATCTTTTCGTGTTCCTCTTTGGTGTAACTTCCCAGTAGAATTACATTTTGGGGACTTGAATAGTTACCCTCTGCCATCTGGGTTTTTTTGTGTTTGTGTGTGTGTGTGTGTGTGTGTGTGTGTGTGTGTGTGTGTGTGTGTGTTTTGGTTTTGCTACTTTTTCATTTTGTAACTGCTTTGGCCAGATAACATTCACATCTTCTCCAGGCCTATGGGGAACCCAAGGATGTGGCTGCCTGGGGGCCTGGGCTGGCGGCAGTAGAAGGAATATTTAATGCTGTGCCTGCGTTTGATGGAATGTCGTTCTTAACACGTAGGGAATATCCCAGGCTGCTGTTTTTCATGGCGCGATGCAGACTTCAGGGTGTCATCTGAGAGGAGGTACGTCCTCTACTAGAAGTGCGGTCTGTGGCCCAGCAGAAGTGGCGTCACCTGGAAGCTGATGATAGATGCAGCCTCAGGCCCCAGTCCAGACCTGCTGACTCACGATTTCCATTTCAACAAGATTTCCAGATCTAACTTAATATTTTTTTATTGACTTCCCTTTAGGTGTCTGTTTATTTTAAGAGAGAGCGAGCAAGCGGGGCAGGGGCAGAGAGAGGGGGAGAGAAAGTTCCAAGCGGGCCCCACGCCATCAGTGCGGAGGCTGCCGTGGGGCTCGATCCCACGAACCATGGTTTCAGCCGAAACCAGGAGTCAGATAGATGCTCAACTGACAGAGCTGCCCAGGGGCCCCAAGAGAAGCACTAATTTAGAGGAAGGCCCAAGAGTAAGAAGGGAGAACTGGGAAGGAATGGAAGTGATTTTATCCTCATGGGATCTAGAAATCTCTCTCTCTCTCTCTCTCTCTCTGGAAGAGGCTGAGAATTGCTGCAGGGAGTCCTTCTTCTTCCCTGTGTTAACGGAGAGGGTGCACAAGACTTGCTGGTCATTAAGGTCCTGCTTCGTTTGAGGGACAGTGACCTTTGCTCTCTCCTTCCTTAGTTCCAAATCTTGGTGAAGGAGCCGGGGGGGGGGGGGGGGGGGGGGGGGGGGGGGGGGGGGGGGGGGGGGGGGGCAGGGAAAGCCGGAAAGGTTGGTTTCCTCGTGGCACAGAGAGGGCGAGGAGAAAGTGTCCCTCATCATGTTCCTTCATCCCACCCAGTGACTTGCAAGACGCTGTTACGTCACCGGGGCTGTCAGCCCAGGGACCAGGGATGACGCAGCATGCGCTCCTCCACGGGTGGCCCCGCCTTCAGTCTGATAGCTGAGGAGCAGCACAGCTGCCACCGCCCCCCACCCCCACCCTTTGCCAATCACCACTTCCCTCTTTGCCCGTCTCCCGAATCCGAACTGTTCGGATACTTGGTTCAAGATGGCTGTAGATCATTCCAAAAGTCCAGACAGAGAGTGCTCTGTCACCTAGGAACTACTCAGTCGGGAAGGTGTGCGGAGAGCTTGGGTGGATGCGGGTGTTGAGCTGAGAGTTGAGCAGAAGTCCACGTGCCGGGAAGTGCTGTTGGGTTCTTGTTACTCTGTAGGGTCGCTCTTTCCTAACCCGGGGCTGTAAGGCCATTCAATGTGAGGTCCTCAGTGAATACACTCGAACTGTATTTCAAGGGAGGAAAAGATCCTTAATCTTTTTTTTGGCATCGCAGGCTCTGTCTGAAGTTTGGTGTCACCCGTAACACACAATGTGGTTGTGCAGTGTGGACTCCGATGGCCGATTGGCCAGGCCTCCCTGTTTGCGAGAGTTTGGTTAGAGAAGTTTTCTTCCTTTACACGGCCCAGTCTGAGGGTGGCCAGCAACTCCAGGTGTTTCCACTTAGACAAAGGTTAACAGTGGACACAATGTAAGCGTATTACAGCTCAGGTTCCTGCTATAACATTTCTTTCTTTTTTTTTTTTAATTTTTGAGAGAAAGAGCATGAGCAGGGGAGGGGCAGGGAGAGAGAGGGAGAGGGAGACACAGAATCCAAAGCAGGATCCAGGCTCCAAGCTGTCAGCACAAGTCCTGACACGGGGCTCGAACTCACAAACCATGAGACCATGATCTGAGCCAAAGTCGGACGCCCAACTGACTGAGCCACCTGGGCATCTCCATGCTATAACATTTCTGAGGGTTTTGTGTTTTTAGTTTTTGTTTTCTTTTTAGAGTTCTGTTCATTTGGTTTTCTGCTATGGATCAGTGATTCCATTTTCAAATCACCTGCGCCTTCCCCTCCAAAATGTGGCATATATAGCAGTTAGCGATTTTATGGCACGTTTACGAAAGACTATTATTAGGTCAGCCAAATATATATAACTTCTTGTTCATGAATGTTCATTTATTTGAGCAGCTATTTTGTTAGTCTGTGGTTAGCGCCTGATTATGTACCCGTGGCTGATGATGGCTGCCCGATCTAGAGCTCCCTTTGCCTTTTGGTCTTGCTTCTGAGCCTCCACTCAGAGGCGGCAGACGAAGAAAGCCGAGATGCGAAGCAAATCGATCACTCTTGAATGTTGATCTGGGGCTTTCTGTCAGGCACAGCATCTGGTTTTAGGGACACCAACTTGGATTCAAAGCACTGATTCTCAGTCTTTTCAGAACAGTGACATCTGCTCTCGGCTTCCTCTATGACACCCCTTGTGTCCTGTGTTTTCTGTTGAGAGTGAATTAAACTGAATTGTGTTTTGACCCCATTTGCCACCCTTAGAGCTAACTGGACATACCGTGAAGTAGTTGGGACGGAGCTGAAGTTTGCTGCTGGAGGCTTGAGACTGCGCCCCCCCCCCCCCCCCCCCCCCCCCCCCCCGGCCAAGGCCGTGTCCTTTCGGCCATCCCTTCTGTTCGCGCACAAATAAGCCACACACACCCACGTGTTTCCATGTCTGTCAAAAGCTTATATAAAATGCCTTTTGTGCTAAACAGAAAGCTCTGGGTGTCAGAGAGTCATTTAGGTGGGATGAGGCTTTCTCTGAAGATCATCATGCTTGCATTTTATCTGGAATCTTCTGTGGACAGGGCTCCCCCCCCCCCCCAAGGAATAACTCTAGTGGTAAAATGTCAGGCTGGTAGAAGTAATGGGATTGAAACGAGCATTTCCATGCTCTTAAAACAACCCTGTTTACATTCATGTGCTCTTTCCCCATGGCAATAAACAAGAGTTTAGAGAGATTCCCGGGACGACTTGACTTAGACCAAGCTGGTGATGCCACCCACCGCATTTTTTGGTAACTAAAGTTTTATCAGAGCCAGCCACGCCCATTCACGTTCAGATGGTCTGTGGCTGCTTTCCTGCCACGACAACAGAATTGAGTGGTGGCAACCGCACGGCCCCTGCGAAGCCAGAAATATTTGCTCTCTGGCCCTTCACAGGGAAAAACAAATCCTGCCAACCCCTGACTTAAAGTACTTGCATTCTTAGCCCACATTGCAAATTTAATCTCCTTAGGGGAGGCAGCACCCAGAGATTTCGCTAATCACTCACTTTCCTGAGATCTTCAAAATCCCTTACCGTCTTCTCTCCAGGCCCCAGAATTCTTGCTCCCCGAGGGGATCCACTGTTCACGGACTTTAGGCTAAAGCGCAGCCCTTCTTCAGAGAGTATACCATGGCTCTTTCTGGAAGCTCAGCCTCTCTGGTCTCTTTCAGGTCCTTCTCTGAGGGTCCCTATAATAAGCCACGTGCTGTGAAATGGATGTCAGGAAGCTGTTTCCATCCGCTGCTCCATCCTGTGTATTTGGGCAACGTCTCTGTTCTGTGATAACGTAAAGACCATTTGTTTTATTTAGTGTAATATTGAGGTCTTTTTTTTTTTTTTTTAAGTTTTTGTTTTATTTACCTGGTGCTCGTCATGACAAGTGCTACTCCTTAATCTAGCGTTCATTTCTTTAAGTGATGTTTCAAAGTTTGGGCCTCTGATGCCCTGAATCAGAATGGCCAGGGATGCTGGTTAAACACCCGCTTGCCTTGGGGCACGTCCCAGGAAGTTGGCATATTTTCCTCAGTGCCCCCAGGCAGTTCACATGCCCTCTGCAGTTGGAGGACCACTATTGTACTCACAGAGGATCCTAACCTTGGTTAGGAAAATAGCTCCTCATTATACTGTCTTGGGCAGAGTATCATTTCAGTTCAAAATACTTTTCTAAAGAACAACGGCAACTTGAAACCCAAAGGCAACTTGTGTACGTGTTTACCATCAAGATGCCCCCCACCAAGTCGCCACATCCTTAGCAGACAGTGCTGAGGCCGATGAGGCCACATAAACGTGTTGGCCGAGGCTGCGGTCTCATCTGAAGGCCCGACCATGGAAGGATCCCAGCTCACTGCCGCGGTCATCGGCAGGACTCAGTCCCTCATCAGGGGAGCAAGTCACTAGGTCCCGCCCGCCCTCCAGGGGAGGGAATTACACAAGCGTGTGAATATCAGGTGACAGGGACCTCTGGGTGGATCTTAGAAGGCTGTCTGCCACACACTGTACAGATGTTTCAACATGGAAGTGCATGTTTCATCCTCCTAGAGCACAGTCTTCTCTCCTTGCCCTTGCACTTGCAATTGCCCTTGCACTTCCCTGGCACCGAGTCGGGAGAGCCTGTGGGCTCTGCAGCCACAGGAGATGAGGACATGTCCCCTCAGCCCACCCCGCCCAGGTGCTTGTGGCTCCTGCCTTTTGCTGCCAGTCCTTAGCTCCCCAAAAGGATTCACAGCCTTTTAAAATTACTAGTGTCTTTTGTAAAAATCAAACTTGAGAAACTGGTCTTTTTGCCGTTTCGAAGGTATAATTGACATGCGTAAAGTGGCCTATTTGATAAGTTTGACATATGACCGTGGCACCAGCCGCACAAGCCAGATGGTGACACGTCCGTGGATCCGCAGGGGTCCCAGGGTCGTTAGCCCTCCCTCTCGCCTACCCTGGCCAAGCAGCCGCTATTTTGCGTTCAGTCTCTCCGGATTAGTTTGCGTTTTCTGGAATGGCCCTTAGGAGGATTTTTTCCCATAAATTCTTCCACTGTGTGTCGCCAAGCCATCCCTATAAAGTGTGGTGTGATGTTGACTGTGTTCAGTAATAATTCAATTGAGTAAATTTTGAAGATCTAATTTGTTTTGTTAAGTGATTCACGAATCCGTCAGCATCCCGTCTAGCAAGTAGAGGGGGCTCTGGATATTTGTTCAGAACGAAGGTTTTCATAGAAGGAGGGTGGGGCGGGAAAGTTTTAGCAGAAGAAAAGGATTGTTCCAGGCAACGCCCCTCTTCCTTAGGCGGGGAAAGCAAGGGGTCTCATGTGGATGACCTCCTCTTTCTTCAGGGGATGGAGAAGGCCCCCGTGGCAGACTCTGGCGCTGGGCTGATTGAAGCAATTCCTGACTGACTGGTTAAGACTGCATTTCTGGGAGAGGTTGAAACAACAGTTAGGTTAGGTATTAAGCCCCTGGTTTGAGGACTTGGCCTGAGTGACGCCATTTTGGGCCTGGTGTTTTCTTTCTAAAAGCTGCTTAATGGCTCCAGCCCTTGTCCGGCTTTCATCCTTCCTGTCTCCGTTGAATGCACCCTGTGCCCTCTGAATAAAGGCCCGCCCCGCCCCCACCCCCAGCAGGAGGGGCTGCCTCGCACCCCTTCCAGTCCTGCCTACACAGCCGGCCACGTGCATCGTACATGCACCTCGCAGCCCACGACACTGATCTGCTCACAGACCTGCCTTCTGACCCGGCTGCCTGCGAAGTGAGGCGCGCAAGGCCTGGGGGGCTGGCTGGCTGGGAGGCCGCCCGTAGGGGGCCCCACCTCCCTTCCCGCCCTCTCCCCTGGCGCCGCCCTGGTGTCATCCTGAGCTCTCCCACGCGCCCATGGTCCCCTTGGGCCTACTCTCCTCCCCACACGCTTGTCCATCCGTCCTGACCACGGGGGCCATTTGTTCCTCAAGGCCTGTCTACATGTCTGCCACCCGTCACCCTTTCCTTATCTGTCCCTAGCTCACTCCCCGTGTCCCTGAGTCAAGTCCCTTCTTAAATGATTTCTCCTGTGTTTATGTCCCTCAGTCCAGCCCCAAGTGGCAGCACAGGGCCTGCAGAACGAACCCCAGCCTGGGATGTACAGACGCTGTCGCCCCCAGCGGTCAAGGAGGTCGACTGCAGCTAAAGCTCACTACTGCGGGTAGTTCTCCGGTTTCTTGGATGCCCTGCAGATCCCCATGCTTTTCAAATCTGTGTCCTCTGAACTTTTGAGCTCGCCTCCCCTACTCTTTGTCCGGTTCCCCAGCGATTCACTCCCACACTTGGTCACTAGGCACAGAGGGCTTGCGTGATCTTTAGGAAAACCTGAGCCCGATCCCGCAACGGGCCAAGGAAGAGACCGGCCGGTGTCTGTTTCCTGAATTTGTTTCTTGCTAACGTGGGACTGTATCATTCCTCTGAGAATAATGATCTTCGGCTGCTCCTGCTGTATTGCAAATGTTAGAAGCTCATCTATTTGAAGGGTTTCGCCATGTGCCACAAAAAGGAACGTTTCTCATTTAATGAATTTTAGGGCAAGCTTGTAAAAGGATCTGTTGAGAAGCCATTCCTTGTGCAGCATTAAAAATAGTCTCAGCATTCTTAGCATTGTACAGTCGGACTTTTATGTCGACTCTAAGAAGGTCGAGAGAGATCCAAGGAGCGAACGGTCATTCAAGTGATTTCCTGTTTAGCGCTTTATCGGGAAGCCCCCCCTCACCCTCCTTGACTTACACTGTTAAAAATAACAGACCCCCAAAAAAACTTTTGCCGATGTGGGTCATATCTATAAATATTTTCCATATTAGAAATTATACCACATTTATTATTAAATGGACATATTTATTTAGAATAACAATAACCCAGGCCGTGTTAACAGAAATAGTGTTTAGGAAAGAGAACTACTTTTCAAAACAAAGTAAAACCTCAGGGCGAAGGGTCCTATTGGGTTAGATTTTTGCACATTTCCTTACTATCTGCTTACCGTCAGCCAGCGGCGTTCTCCTGTCTGCCTTGGCATTCATCCACAGGCACCTTGGATAACTAGTTTTGGTTGAAAAAACTAGATACGTAGTTGGAGAATGGAGCAATGTCTTAATGGCCTTTCCATATACTTGTGGAGCTTGATAAACAGAGCAAAATTCAACCAGGGGCGGATCCCTAAACATCATTTGTAATGTGGACTCTGAAGCCATACTGTGACCTTTGTGTACTCTGTTCTGTTAAAATCGGTTGCGCTCTGTTGCCCTTCGGTTGGCTCCGTATTCAGGTGATTTTGTAACATTGCCCATCGGTCCCGTGGAATGTATTGGTTCTTTGAGTTGTGCAGGTCTTCCAAATACTGCTACGTTTCATTGTGTCAGATCAGAAAAGTCTCATTTGTGAATATGGCCACCAAGTCCATCCAGAAGTCTTTGGAGTACGGGGAAGCTGGCACTTTCACTGTGGCAGGTCCAAGTTAGCCCGCATCTGTTGGCAACAAACGGATTCCATCACCTGTTTCCTTCGAAGTGACAGGCCCGCTCACTCGGGTCATTTTTTGAGCCATTTTCTGTCAGACACCCGCATCTTAACTATAGTTTGTCAGCCACTAATTCAAGAAAAAGCGATGTTCCTAAAAAAAAAAAAAAAAAAAGTGCTAGTTCAGCTCGCAACTCAGATTAATAATGTTTTACTGTGTCAAGGCCCTTTTAAGTGAAATTATTTTTTAACTTTTTATTTATTCATTCTTTGGGCCGTGAGTGCACATGTCAGCGTAGTAAAAATGCTAACACCGTAGTGCTATTTATGAAAAGAGTTTTAACCTTGCAGACCCCCTGCAAGAGTCTCAGGGTCTCCCAGGGCCTTGGCCCCCCGCCCACCCCTGTTCCGGTTCCGTTCTAGGCAGAATAGAATGACCTGGGGAGTGGGTGAGAAATGCTGACCTACCTAAACAGAATCTTTACTTTAACGAGATCTCCCGAGGAACGTCTAGGCACATTCAAGTTTGAGAGGCACCGCTGTTTAACAGACCTCTGCGAACTTGTCCTGTGAGGGGCCAGATGGTAAAGAGCTGTGGCAACTACTGAACTCTGCCTTTGCAGCTTGAAAATAGCCACACACGGTACCTAAACTAACGCACGTGGCCGCGTTCCAATCAGACCTTATTTATGCACGCAGAAATTTGAATTTCATATACTTGCATTGTGAAATAACAAAATAATATGAAATAATGTGATTCTTTGATATTAAAAAGTCATTTAGAAATGTAAAAAAAAAAAAAAAAAAAAAGCATTAGTAGTTCCCAGCCCATAGGAAGAGTGGAGTGTGGCCCATGGGCTCTGGTTTGTTGCCTCTTTCTCTGTGACACTTACTCTTCAACGTGGATGCTCACTGAAATCAATTGAGGAGCTTCGTTGTTGTTGTTTATCCTTAAAGACAAAACCTCAGCCACTTGGGTGGCTCGGTTGAGGGTCCGACTGGGGCTCAGGTCATGACCTCACGGTATGTGAGGTCAAGCCCTGCGTCAGGTTCTGTGCTGACAACTCAGAGCCTGGAGCCTGCTTCGGATTCTGTGTCTCCCTCTCTCTGCCCCTCCCCTGCTCACATTCTGTTTCTTTGTCTCTCTCCAAAATAAAAAAAACATTCAAACAAACAAAACCTCTAGTTCTCGAGTCTCACCATAGAAATTCTGATTCAATTGGTCTGTGGTGACGTCTGGGCATCAGGACTTTAAAATGCTCTTCAATTTAAGACGTAAATAATTTTTTTTAATGTTTATTTTTGAGAGAGATGGAGCACGAGCTGGGGGGAGGGGCAGAGAGAGAGAGAGAAAGAATCCAAAGCAGGATCCAGGCCCTGAGCTATTAGCACAGAGCCCAGTGCGGGGCTCGAACCCATGAACTGTGAGATCGTGACCTGAGCTGAAGCCAGACCCCCAACTACCGGCTGAGCCACCCAGGCGCCCCTTATGCTTTTGTTTTATAGTGGTAGAATTTGTCGCGGACCGCGACTGCCCTTGTAACCTCTGAGCCGGGTGGTCTCCCCTTTGGCACTATTGACGTCTTGTGTCCCGTCATCCTCTGCCGTGTGTCTGTGCGCATGCACGTGGCGGGAGGGTGGTACACTGCACTGCACGGTCTTGGGCACCGTCCCTGGCTCCTTGGTACAAGCGTCCCCAAAATCACCGATCTAAACAATGAATACTTTTTGTTCCTGCGATCTTGGCTTTCCCACCGTGGCCCCGTTGACTTTCGGCACTGCGGCTGTCCTGTGCGCCGTAGGACATCGCATGGCATCCGCGGCCTCCACGCACAAGAACCAGTAGCACCTCCTTCCAAATGTAGTGACAACCACAAATATCTCCAGGCGTTGCTGAATGTCCCCTGGGGGACACAGTCACCCCCCTGTTGAGAACCGCTGCTCAGGCCCTTTCAGAATGAGGGAGGCCTCTGTCTGCTGACATTCACTTTTGTTTCTCTGAAGTAGGATTCTGTCTGCCTCCATTTTCCGGTTGCCTGTTGTTTCAAAGTTGCAAACCTTGGTTAATTCTTCCAATTTTTTGGCTCCTTGGAAACCAGTAAAGTAGCAGGGAAGGCGGCGCTTAGAGGGCCGTGTGTGTGTGTGTGTGTGTGTGTGTGTGTGTGTGTGTGTGTGAGAGAGAGAGAGAGAGAGAGAGAGAGAGAGAGAATATGTTGCTCGCTCGCTCACTCTCCTTCCCTGGGAAAGAATCTGAGCCCTTGTTCGTGCCGTCCCCCCTTCTGAGCCAGCAGTAAATCTGCAGCCAGGATCACAGACAACTGGGGGCAAATCACTGGGCTCTTAGGAACTCAGCCATGGCAACGGCCATCCGCAAGCCCGGGGACAAAACGTGTTTTATTCTGTTGTTCTGCACAAAAGGTTCTAGAGGCGCTGGAGACAAAATGGCCATTGAGAGTCAGAGGCATTGATGCGTATTTCCCCACCCCCCCACTATGTGGTTTATATTTAAACTCTCTTAGGCTAACGCACACTGGAGTTTTTGTGTGAATCAAAATCTAAAAATCTCTTTAGCCAGAGCCTGGTTACATGAAGGCATAAGACGTTACTAACCTAACAGAGGTTTTTGGGGGTTTGGTGAGAGCGACTGACCATTACTAGTAAAACGTGCTAGAAACCCTAGCGTTGATTTTTTTTTTTTTTCTTTTTTCCCTTTTTACATGAGCAGATCAGTCACCAGAAAATGCTTTCCTGGCTTTTTCTGGTCTGTGGTAACCACCGCCATCGCTGGTGTGAAGCTTGGGAAAACTCAGTCTGTGCATGTGCGGGACGACCCAAGGAAAGCATGCCTCTCCCTTAGCTAGCAGAAACTTCTGACAGCGGGGTGCTCTGCCAGTCCTCTGCGCCACCTCCGTGTTTGGAAACATCGGCCCCGACTGACTCTTCACAGTGGGGACAGCCCGAGTCACAGACCCAGCCCCTCTGTCTGTAGAGGCACCCTGGGCACCGCGGCCGCGGGGACCGTGGAGCGGGCTTTCCGCGGCCCCACTTTGGTGCGCCACCGAAGTGTCTTTGCCAGCATCTCTGAAGCGGGCGGTACTTGGGTAGAGTTGTAACAAAGGAGTTGTACTCCTTTGGAGACAACTGAACAACTTGGAACATTCTGTTTTGCTTCGTTGCAGACCCTGGAACTTCCACTTGATCGGCAAGTGGCTAGAGCGTTATGGCCAAGTCCACCGGGCTGCCTCTTAGGGAGAAAACCTCAAACACGGATCGAGTACAAAAGCGGGCCCCTGGGCTGGGTTCAGGATGCACCCCACCCCCCAGGATGGGGGAGATGGGACTGTTTGCAGAAATGGGCTTCTCAAACTCTCCGGCACACAGATCCCCTAGGGGCTTGCTGGCCTTGGGTGGGGCTGGGGCGAGAGTGTGTTTCTCCCACGCTCCCTCCTGGAGTCCATGTTGCTCATGCAAGGACCCCGCTTTGCAAAGCAAAGGGTCCAAGTCCCTTTCAGCTGGTAAGTGGTCCACTCATGTCTCTTGTTGGCCTCAGAAAGTTCTCGTTGCCATCCAGCAGAAGCTGATGGCGTCCAGCTTTAGCTCTTTACAGACCCACGAATCCGATCGGCCCCCAGAAAGCCTCCCTTGAGGTGATATCCAGTCGCCTCAAACTCAGCATGTCTAAAACTGAACTCCTGTGTGCTCTCAAAGCCTCGCCCTCCTCCAGTCAACCCTGGCTGGAGGGGCACAGGGCCCGTATAGTTACACATGCCAGACGTTACGGAGTCCTCCATGCCACTCCCCAGTCTGTCCCCAGCCCACCAAATCCACACCAAGTTGTGCCCATTTGGCATCTTAACCACCTCTGTGACCACGTCTTCTGCCTCCGTGGCCTCTGTCCTGATCGGGCTGCCTCAGTTATTACACTGGGCACCTAATGGTCTCCACGTCCACTGTGGGCCTGTCACAGCAGCCAGAGTGATTGGTTACAACCCCAACCTGTTGCCTATGGATAAAAATGCTCGATGGCCTCACATGATTCTGAGAATCCAGAGTCTTTAACGCAGCCTGGAAAGCCCTAAGGGGTCAAGCTCCGGTAGACCCCTCCTGCCTTCCTTACCCTGCCCTCTCCAGGCTCTGTGTTCTGGCTTCTTTCATCCCTGGGAAAGCACCCTGCTCTTTTCCACCACAGAGCTTTTGTTCGCCATCTGCCTGCTTCCTGGAGCACCCTCCCTCACCTATCCTCTCCCTTTACTGAGGGAATTCAAATCCATCCTTTGTATTTCTGGAAGCCATCGCTGCGCCGCACCCCAAGCTTTAGGACATCCGCATTGTCTGCTCCCCTAGCATTTCTGGGGTAGACCATTTGGTTGATGTCGCTCTCCCCCCACAGGCCGTAAACCCCATCAGAGGGTGCATCGTGCCCATCTTAGGCCACCAGCCCTGTGCGTGGGACGTTGGAGACACCTGGTGAGCATTGAACAGTCACTGATGGAATGAGATGGAACAAATGAGGGGCCGGCCCCTCCCTGCCTCCCTCCCAGTGCCGCTGTTAATCCGCTTAACCGACAGCTTCAGTTAAACAAGGCCTTTAAGGGACCGCAGTGACGGAGATTAGAGCAAGGCTCTGGGGAAGAGTTTCTCTTTTTTGAGCGAGCACCGCTTCTTTGGTTGTGTTGAGCATTTATTTTAACAATTGACTCATAAGCCGCGGATGGTTCCTCATAGCCTGCTGTCTAATGTCTTGAAGACTGTTGTTTCATATGTTTTGTCCGGTTTCTTAATTGTTTCAGGCAGGAGAATAAATCCGCTCCCCGGTACTCTGTCTTGGCCAGGAGCCAGGAATCCTCTTGTGGAGCTGGGTTTTTATTGTGCTGGAGTTTGGCTGGTCTTAAAGGGAAACAGGTGGAGCTGACCGAGTGAAGAGCTTGCGTGACTCTCCAGCTGGGGCGTACATGGCGCTTCCCCAAAAGGCTTGCTGAACTCGGGTCCCCGGGTCTACCCCCAGAGTTTCTGCTTGGGGAGCTCTGGGGCGAGACGCAGGAACTGGCACTTTGTAGTCTGTTGAGAGGTGATGCCGCTGGTGCTGGGAACTCCCTCTCGGCACCGCTGCGTCCCGGGTCAGGTCGGCAGAGCCCTTCTGTAAATGCTTAGTGAACGTTGCAGGCTTTGTAAGCCCCGTGCTCCCTGTCTGGGCTCCTTGGCTGTGTCATCGTGGGGCAGAAGTAGCCAAAGCTTGTCAGCGGATGAGTACGGCCGCGTTCCACTAAAACTTTGTTTACAAAAAACCCAGGCCGTAGTCTGCCTGCCCCTAGTCGAGGAGAACTCTGAGCCTTGAGTCTGATGGTCAGGACGGTGGGAACTGCCCCTCCCTTCAGAGGGAAGGGAAAAGTCATTCTTTCAAGCACCCGGCCAGTCCCTCTGCAGAGGTGGGTTGCTGAACTTCAAGATGGCAGTAACAGAGCATTAAAGCAAGCACGGGGCCGTGTGTCCGGTGAGGAGCAGCCACCACTTCATTAGGCAGAAAGCTGGCATTCACCTTGTTCTGCACACCGCCCCACAGGCTGAGGACGGGAGACTCAGTGAATGACAGCTATGACACACGGGTCTGCTTGCTCTTTATGTAAGGGGCCACGAGGCTGAGGATCATAGTTTCTCTTGCTTAGGAGTTGGGGGGGGGGTTTCTGGAGACCATTTGGAACCTCCAGTTGCCCTCTTCTCCCCTCATTCCCCAGAAAGTTGTATGACAGAATAAGACGAAACTCCGTCGTCCTTGCTCCCAAATCTCAAGTGTCCAAAGCTCTTGAAGGTACCGCCTTACTAGTGAACTTGAACTGTACTGTGTGCCGGTTCCCATTGTACTAGCCTTGTGATCCATTTCTGGGAGGTGGTTCTTCGTGACACCTGCCAGCCATCTTTTGACAGAAAAGAAAGCACACTTGCTTATGAAGCCCTGACCATTCTTATTTTCCAGTGAACTGAAGAGACAGCTGGTAACGAGGATTTATAGTCCCTTTTTGGGGTGGGTTTAGGCAATTGCTTTTTTTTTTAATGTGTATTTTTTGAGCGCGCACAAGTGGGGGAGGGGCAGAGAGAGGGGACAGAGGATCCAAAGTGGGCTCTGCGCTGCTAGCACAGAGCCCGACGTGTGGGGCTCGAACGAACCATGCGATCATGACCCGATCTGAAGTTGGACGCTTAACCCACTGAGCCACCCGGGCGCCCCAGGCAAATGCTGCTTTTGAATGAGACGTTCCCCCAAACAGAAAAGTCCTGTTCAGCGCTTTATGCTGGGTAGTCCTTCCTCGTCCACTATAAAGACTGATTGGGGGGGAACATTAGCCGGCTTAATCAGTGCTCGCCTTGAAGCAAGGAACCGCTCTTGATTGCTGTTAAACATCCTAATGCCTTCAGAGTTCAATTTCCCTGACGAGCCAGTTACTTAAAGGCCTGGATAATAATAACAGGGATAGCAGGTCAGGAGAGGTACCCACATTCCCCCGAGGCCAGCACTGCTTTAACTGAAACGTAAATGTCTCCGAACTGAAAATGTCACCTGGCGCTGCCCCTTGGGAAGAGTTTTCTGGACATCTCAAGTAAAAGTTGTATTTTTTGTTTTGTTTTGTTTTTGCTTTTTTTTTTTTAAGTGAAGAAAACTCTTCTTCAGATGAACCATGCATTGTGGCTCTTTCTCCTTCATTTCACTTCATGGACGCTCATTTTGTCTTTTCTGTTTTTTTCCTCTGTTCCTTTTCCTTCAAGTACTTAAATGTCACCCACCAGTTCTGGATCTGACTCTGAACACCTGTACTGGGGAAGGAGGCAGGTGGAAGTGGGGGAGGGTGGGAAGAGGAATAAAGCGTTGGCCTTGTCTGGGCTGGGGTGGCATTGGTATTAAAAAGTTGAGGGCGTTTGAGAGTGACTTGAATGAAACCTGAGTGGACCCACTTGAGTGGATGTGGGTGACTTTGTACTTGTTGGGGACCCAGAATCCCCAGGGCCTTTCCCAAACGACCACACTGACCTCTTTCTGAATGCAGCAACAGTGTGATTACTGTGTCTGCTGCTTCTGGTGACCCAGGAGGTCAAAGGCTGGGAGAAAGCTGTTGGCTGCTGCAGAGAGAGAGCCACTTGAACCCCCCAAAAGTTCAGGTTGGGGGCGGTGACTATTCTTCATGGAACTATAGCTTCACAGCTGCCCTCTCTTCTGAGCTCATTAGTGGAATGAGTGCCCCCCAGCCCCAGGTCAGTGAGGAAGTTCTAGGATTGGGACTTATTTCAGAATATTTGTCAGTTGGTTGCTCTGCTGCTCACCCCGAGTAAATTGGGCTACGTTCCCCCCTCAGACCCCCAGGGTGCTGACCACAGAGTGGGAGACGACCCGACTGGCCCTGGGCACGTTGAGCCGTTGGGCACAGAGCATGCGAGGGGAGACGGCAAGGTAGAGCGTCTCTGCGGAGGCGCGGTGGTGATGAAGACAGAGGCATCGTGCCCGTAACCACTGCGTTTTCTCTCCTTTGGGTCCAGGCTGCTTTGAATGCTGCATCAAGTGTCTGGGAGGAGTCCCCTATGCCTCTCTGGTGGCCACCATCCTCTGCTTCTCTGGGGTCGCCTTGTTCTGCGGCTGTGGGCACGTGGCCCTCGCAGGCACCGTGGCGATTCTCGAGCAACACTTCTCCACCAACACCAGTGACCATGCCCTGCTGAGTGAGGTGTAAGTACTCGCTTCCTTTGCAGACGTGTTGAACACGCAGCTGCCTCGTGATCGTTTCGAAGAGCCTGGTGTGCTCTCCTGGCAGAAGACGGATGCTTTTCTTGAAGCTTACTTGTAGGCAGATAGAAAAAAGCGCACGAGAGGAGGAAAAAGGAAATGGCCGAGCAGACACTGAGGGTTTGGTCCCTGGAGCCTGCACGGGGGACACACAGGACTCCGCACCCGGTAGCTTTGCACGTGGTAGGGCGGTGGCAAGGTGCTCGCGCCAGAGACGCTTCCCCTAGCTCCCAAGCGGCAGATGCCCCCTAGTCTTTGCAGGAAAGGACCATCCCCACACTGCGAGGGACCCTATTGAGCACTTGCCCCAACTCTCAGTGTGCAGGGCCAGTTTGCTTACTCCTCCAGGAGAACGAATCCCAGGGTGTCCTCCGATGCAGCAAACGGGACGTTTCAGGGCTTGAGACCCAAGTCTCTGGCCGCCCGTTCTAGAATTTCCAGTGGAGGCTGAGCAGCTCCCTGCAGAGATTCTCGTGACGGCGCGAGCTCAACAGCAGCGTGTTCATCCCCTCCAAATAGTCCCCTTTACTCGACTTCCTTCAGCGCCGTCTTTCGCTTTCCTGGACTCCCCAAGTCTCACACCACGTTTAGGCATCTTGTGACCCAAAGAAACTTGTCTCCCAGATGCAAAAGGCGAGAAGTTTTATTGAACAATAATGGAATGACGTTGGAGAGTCCTTAGGGGATTTTATTATTTGTTTAATGTGTTCGCAAATGACATCCAAAGAAATGCAGCGGGGCGGGGGTGGGGGGCGGGGGGCAGTGGTAAAGACCATCAGCCCAGACAGGGGACTCCCTGAGTGCCAGCTGTGTGCGAGGAAGTCCAAGAACTAGCTACCAAAGCTGACCCTGGGTGAGGTGTCCTGATCTAACTCGCTAGTGAGCCCAATCGATGGCTCTTAAACGTCCAGGAAGCCTAACAAAATACCCACGGCCATGCTTCCTTGTGTGACGAGAACATCAGTGCAGAACTTCCTCCTTAAAGAAGCCCCGAGCGTTTCTGTAGGGGCTCATGAGGGTAATGTTACGCACTGGGCCTGGTTGGGAGGCGTTTGGCGATGGCCGAAAAAGTGTGTTGTCCTTGGTCAGAGTTCAGGACTGGCTCTGCCACTAACTGCGTGTCCTTGGGTGCGTCACTTCACTTTGCAATCAATGCCTGTGTGTACTTATTCGCGAAACAAGGGTTCTAACCCTCACGGCACAGGACTGGGGTGCATATTCAACGATGACCAGTGGGCCTCTGCCCCTGACCAAGCAGACATCTCCCCTGTCCGGGAGGTTGTCCATCTGACCCTCGGGCCCACCTTGGGAGAAAGGCCCAGGCTGCCTGGAATGCCGCGTGAGCCCACGGCAGCCATCGCTGGGGCGCGAGGCGTCCCGGACATCACCCACCCTCATGTGCTCCCTGCAGTGGCGAAAACATCTTCCCCTCGCCACGCCGTGAGCTTCCCTTTTCTGGATCTCGCCTTCCTTTCCACAGAATACAGCTGATGCAGTATGTCATCTACGGGATCGCGTCCTTCTTCTTCTTGTACGGGATCATTCTGCTGGCCGAGGGCTTCTACACCACCAGCGCCGTGAAGGAGCTGCATGGCGAGTTTAAAACAACCGCCTGCGGCCGATGCATCAGTGGGATGGTGAGTACGTGTCTCCGGTCGGGTGACACACAGGGAGGGCCACAGCGCTGTGGGCTGAGGGAGGGTGGAGGGAGAGTCCACAACACAGACGTTGCTCTTACAGTCTGGGGTTGGGGAGATGGAGAAACCTCCAACTTCCTCTCGGTAAAGACTAAAGCCTGCGGCTGGAGCGCCAAGCATTTCCCTTATGGATATATAGGCGATCAGGGCCCTGATGGGTTTTTCAGATAGAAGGTTCTCACTATGACCGGAGGTGACTGCCATGTCGTCTCCGTGCCCCCTTTCGTTGGTCTTGGAACACGGACTGTGGCCCTAAAGGCTGTGGGCTGCGCTACGCTGTCGCCGTTCCTCTGGAAGTACCAGGCTCTTTTCCTCCCAGGCACCTGGCGGGGTGTTTGCTCGTCACAGGCTCTTGTCCTCAAGAAGCTCGCAGCGCACGCCAGCCCTGGGGGCCGATCTGGCCTGCCATCTGTTTTCGTGCGGCCCACGAGCTAAGAATGGCTATGTGTCCTTAACTTGTCGGGGAAAATGATCCGTGGAAATGATGTCAGATTCACGTTTTGGTGAGCGTCGTCTTCTGGGCAGCCAGCCACACCCGCGCTGTCGGTGGCTGTTTGTTTCCGTGCTCTCCCAGCAGAGCTCGAGAGTTGAGACCGGGCTGGTATGTGGTCTCAACTGTCCCCAGTCGGGCCTCCTGCCGCTGTTTGCTGACCCCTGGTCTAGAGGAGGACAGAGCTTAGGAGCTCATGAAAAGACCGGCTCGTAAGGTGCCACATCCCCCAAAGGAAGCCCAGTGGTGGGTGGAGAGGCTGGGACACGGGGGAAGAGGCATGAATGGAGTCTGATTTGGGGCACGTTGAATTGGAGGTCGTAAATGTCATGTTCACGTCAAAGAATCTCCCAGGCAGGGGGCTGTGTGGGTCTGGCATTTATTCGGTCGA
This sequence comes from Hyaena hyaena, assembly GCF_003009895.1. Lineage (NCBI taxonomy): Eukaryota > Metazoa > Chordata > Mammalia > Carnivora > Hyaenidae > Hyaena > Hyaena hyaena. The sequence continues at coordinate 471,976 of NW_024080712.1, read as the reverse complement.
GAGAGGAGCGCTAGGGCCGAGGAGGAGACCCCCCGGTGGCTGCGGAAGGCGGCGGGCCGGCCCGTACTGTCGCGCCGCGGGCTTGCTGGCGTCTGGGCGCTCCCCGAGCTTTCTGCTCTCCCCGAAGACAGGACGTACAGACTGGCTCCGGTGCCAGGGGAGCCCAGCATTCAGAAAAATCCTCCTCGGAGGCCGGCAGCTCGTTGCTCTGTGCCCGGGTGTGTGCCGTGTGGCACAGCGCCAGGCCTATCTTACCCTGGGGGGCCCTGGCCTCTGCTTGTCCTAGGAGTGACCTTGCTCGTAAGGACACTGCTGAGATGCCCCCTCCCTGCTGCTTCCCTTTCTGGCCCGTGGTTCCTGGGAAGCTTTGGAGTCCTTGCCAGATAGGCTGGGGCAAGAAACCCAGCCCGGAGCCACCGGCAGCAGGGCGCCGCTGCTGCACGCACAGTATGGGGGGGGCCGGCTCCGGGGGGAAGGGAACCAGCAAAGATGGGGGTGCTCCCGGGAGCCAGCGGTGTGCCCCTGCCGGAGTGCAGAAGGGTGGAAACAGCTGCCGGGGAGGAGACAGGGACCAGCTGGGCAAAGGCCCGGAGAGCGGCGGGGAGCGGGAGACCCCTGCCCAGGAAGAAGCGCGCACGGAGGACAGGAGGGAGGGAAGGTGAGCGGGGGGCAGGTGCGAGGCTGTGGCCCGCCAGGCGCCACGGTTGGTGTGTGGGACTAAGTGTGACAGGAGGGGACGAGCGCTAGATCGGTCGCTTGTGCTTCCGGCGTCAGACCCTCGATGGTATCTGGGGGCAGTCACCTAGCGCATCCCAGAGAAACTTGGGCCGGGGTTTCTGGGAGCGCCGGGGTGGGCGTGGTCACGGTGACACCGAGGGTTGGGGGAGGGGAAGGGCCCCGGGGGGCCCGAAGAAAAGGAGACTTCATGGGGAACTGAGGAGAAACAGAGAGGTAAGGCATGCCGTGGGGCTCAAGGAGGCGGCCAAGGAGATGCCCCCCCAGGGGTGCAATTTGTCAGAACCTCAGGTCCCACCTCCACGTCCCTCTTGCTCTGCAGGCCCACCTCCCGGTCATCTGAGCCCACAGGCTCTGGCTGGCATCTCTTACCCAGTGAGCTCTGGAAATGTCTCAGGCAGGCCATCTGGTTCCGCCCAGGCTCCGCCCTCTGGCGGGCTGCCACGCCGCCCATCCTGTGCTCCATCAGCAGCCGCTGGTCCCTCATTCCCGCAGCACGAGCGACACCGGGCTCTAACTGTGACAGTCTCGGGGCAGGGCTGCCAGAGGCGATGTGTGCGGGAGTGCAGAAGCCTGGCTGGGCCCCTGGACCCCGCTTCTCCACCCCCACAGCCCCTGTCTGTGCCCCTTTACTCTTTCATGTCGGTGATGCCTCGTGGTCAAGGCCCAGCTCTGTGTTCCGGTCCCCATCGGCCTCAGCCAGGGGAGAGCGCTCCACGGAGCCAGCCGGCCTGAGCCGTGTGGCCCCTGGGGGCTGTGGTTAAGCTCACCTGAAGGCCAGGGGGTGTGGGACCTCAACAATGGCGCACTTGCGCTTTCAGTCTCTGCCAGGCCCCTTTCGGATCGGTTTGCATAATCCGTGTCTCAGTGCTGGGACAGAAACGTGCATGCGCCCGTGCTCCCACGGCCACGTCCTCTCCAGTGTCGGTGGCGGCGTTAAGAAAACCGTGTTCTTGTACCACCTACTGAAATGAGACCCACCACACATTGTGGGAACTAGTTAGTTGTCTGGTGACTGGAGCCTCTCCAATTCCATACCCCAAGTCAGATTGTCATTTCAAGTGGGCTTTTTTGTTTATTCCTGAGAGAGAGAGAGAGAGAGAGAGAACGCGTTAACAGGGGAGGGGCAGGGAGAGAGGGAAACACAGTTCTCTTGGACGAGGTGTGAGTGTGTACGGTGGCTTCTGTACCACCATGCCAAGCTCCAGGGCCCCCCTGCCAACCAGCACGGCTCACTCTTCTCTGTTCTAGATGTTAGATTTAAGAGAAGCTTGGGTCCAACAAGCGGCAAGGCCGCAGTTGGAACCTCACACCCTGGTGTTCTGGATGCAGGGAGGCCTCGTTTTGTCGTGCTTTGCTGTATTGGGTTTCACAGCTGTTGTGAGGTTTGTTCTTTCAGAGTGAAGGTTTGTGGCAATCCTGTGTCCAGCAAGTCTATTGGCGCCATTTTCCCAAAAGTAGAGGCTCGTTTCACGTCGTGTTTGGTGATCTCCGAGTTTGCTATGGTCATTGCTTTGGGGGCAACCAATGCACCCATCTAAGAAGGCAAACTTAACTGATACGCCTTGTACGTGTTCCGCCTGCCTCACCGACTGGCCTTTCCCCTGTCTCCCTTGTTTCACGCCTTTTTCATTTTATTTGTCATGGGGGTCTGTGATCAGTAATCTCTGATTTTCCGAGGGCAGTTATTTTCGGGCGCATGACCCATAGAAGATGGGGTACTTGACGGTCGTGTGTGTGCCGTCTGCTCTACCAACTGGCTGCCCCCCCTCCCCCGCACACCCATCTTACTCCTCTAGCCTCCCTAGTCCCTGAGCCACAGCACTATTGAAATCAGGGCCATTACTAGCCCTACAGTGGCCGCTAAAGGTCAAGGAAAAGGAAGAATTGCATGCCTTACATTCAGTCAAAAGCTAGAAATGACCAAGCTCAGTGAGAAAGCTATGTCGAGATCCCAGATTGGCACAAGAGGCCCAGCTTTCAGCCTCAACGGCCAAGTTGTGAATGCCAAGGAAGGTTCTTGAAGGAAATGATCACACAAGTGATAACGTTTCAGTGCTGTAGACAGAAGATCAACCCAGCCACTGCATTCCCTGAAGTCAAAGCCTAATCCAGGGCAAGGCCCTGATGCTCTTCAGTTCTGTGAAGGCGGAGGGAGGTGAGGAAGCTGGCAGAGACCGGTTCATGAGGTTGAGGAAAGAGGCCGACTCCATAACACCGACGTGCAAGGCGAGGCCGCCGGTGCCGAGGCTGCAGCTGCAGCCAGTGACCCGGAAGATCTAGCTCAGGTGCCGCACGAAGGTGGCTCCTCTAAACGACGGGTTTTCAGTGTACATGGAACAGCCTTCTACCGGAGGAGGATGCTGCCTAGGACTCTCATGGCTAGAGAGGAGAGGAGAGGTCGGTGCCTGGCTTCACAGCTTCCAAGGACAAGCTGACTCTCCTTTGTTAGCAGCCGGTAACTAGAAGGGCTTCTGAATCAAGCAGCCTTTGAGAGAATTAAGTCCAATTCTGAAAGACGCTCTGGGGGTAACAGGCTATCAAACAGCACTGCAGGCTCGAGAGAAATCGTTAGTGAAGGGAAGAGTCGTGCGCTGCAGCAAACTTACTGTCGTCTTATTTGAAGAAATTGCCGCAGCAGCCATCAACAAGACAAGAGCCTCCACCAGCAAGGAGATGGACGCCCTGACAAAGCTCAGGTGACGGGGAGCTTTTTTTTTGTTTGTTTGTTTTTTTGCTTTTAAAGCAATAAAAGTATTTTTTATTAAGGTAGGTACCTTTTTCAGATATAATGCTATTGCGCCCTGAGCAGACTATACTGTAACTTTTATATGCACTGGGGAACCAGGAAATTACTGTGCCTCGCTTTAGTGGGGTGCTTTACTGTGGTGGTCTGGAACCTCAGCACAATACCTTGGGGGTCTGACTCTACCTTCAAGGCTGCCTTAGAGCATGTCAAGAAATCGGAGGTGACAGGGAGGCCTGGTGACAGCTGGAGCCCGCATGGTAAGGACAGAAGGGGAGCCGAGGGGCAGAAACTGCCCTTTGTTCTCTAGAAGGCCTGGTGCCCTGAGAAAGCAACGGAACGCTTATTAAGGCCGCCATGACCGGACTTGGAGTGCAGACCCCCGCTGGAAGGTTCACGGAGTCAGGAACCACGAGCCCTTTTTCAAGTCTTTGCGGTGTTAGCAGAAAGTATTCTTTAGGCTTCCTTTTCTGACCCTTCCAGTCTCCAGTAGCCCCTCCAGAGCGCAGAAACTGCTGAAATCTGCCTCTTCGAGTATCTTTAGAAATGCAAATGCTCACGGCAGTATAAATGCCTTTGGAATAAAAGTGACTTATTTCTGCACTTTCAGGGGCTAGGGCCCAGCAGGAGGCGGCCCGAGGGAGCCTGTCTCCCCCACCCCCTCCCGCCCCCCCCATCCTCTCTCCTGCAGAATCGAAAGTTTGAGGGAAGCTTCGGGGCATCAGCACTGGCTTAAAAAAAATAAAAGCCAAATTAGAATTCCAAACCATCGCCCACAAGCTCTGTGGGTGCGCGTTCTGAAAATATGAATACCACGCCATGACGTTTTTGGAACAGCCTTTCAAAGTTCTCTGAAAACCGGTAGTCAAGGCAGGTTAGGAAGTAAAGCAGAAGGATTATAGTCCTGCTGAAATTGTCCATGGCGACGTGTGGGGGGACACGACGGAAGATCTTCCCCTCAACCACTGCTCTGCGCCCTGAATCCTAACGACAAAGAAAAGTTGAGGAAAGTGAGAATTCTGTCTTCCGCTGTGCATGAAGCTTGTGTTCAAGGCTCTTATAAAGGTTCAAACACTTCACGCTTTGAGCAGTTTCGCAGGATCTTGAAATTAGCGCGGTTCCTTTTGAGAAAGGGCTTCCTGTAGCACAGGTTGGTGACGGCCCATATGTTGTGTGAAATAAAGGCAAGGTTCTAGTGGCCTGTGACCGCCTCCGCCCCCCTACCCTGGCAAGTGTGGACCGGACACTTAGGGACGGCCTCCTCCCTGCTGCTCCGATCGGCTCTGTAACCTTGCACGAGGGAGAGCACGTCCCAGTTAGTGAAGAGAGGGCCCTGCAGAGTCCCCGCAGTGGCAGTACATCCTCCATGCTGTAGCCCTGGAGAGCACGAACACCCTGCCCCAGCCCTCGCTTCTCCTTTGTCACTTTGCCTTGTCGCTCCGGTGGCGCCGTGAGTGCGTCCCACCGGTCCGCTATCTGGCCAGAACTATGAGAGCGTTCTTTCCAGGGGCTGCACGTGGCCCAGAGCGCTGATGATTCTTTCTCCTTTTTTGCCTCAGTTCGTTTTCCTCACCTACGTGTTGGGAGTGGCCTGGCTCGGCGTGTTTGGCTTCTCTGCGGTGCCGGTGTTTATGTTCTATAACATATGGTCAACCTGTGAAGTCATCAAGTCCCCCCAGACCAACGGCACCGCGGGTGTGGAGCAGATCTGCGTGGATATCCGGCAATACGGTACTTCCTTGTGACCCCCCCCAACACCTTTGTCCTTGTGCACACGCCTGGACCTGAATTGTTACAGGGCTGTGTCCTGAATCATCGTGATCGGTTTCATACATTCTTCTCTTGGGAGAGTGTACATTCTTCACTTACGCTCTGTTTTCTGGAGGGAAACCTCACTGAGGCTCTTAGTTGTAATTCAGATTTTGGTTACGTAGCGAAGGAAACGTTTTGAATTGTGTGTTATGATCCCCAAGCCCCCAGACTTGTTTTTCCAGTTCTTTTCAGTTTTGTACTGCTCCACTTTCCATCCAAAATATTGCAGAGACACTGGAGTCCAATTAATTGCCCTGTCCCACTCTTCAGATCCGGTCTTCTAACAATGACTAAACTTTATCTGTACTGGAAAACAACAAACTCCAGCCATAGCGGAAAGTCATCAGACTGCACGCTATAAAAGCCGGCTCTTTGGAAACCCCTTTAAGCCTGTTTTCTAATGAATGGGATCCTCCCCACAGGCCGCTAAGGCTGGTTCCTTTTGCCAAGCCCCAGAAGGGGCCCTTGCTGCTCCTGTCAACTAAATTGAGAGGCGGCCTCCTCAATAGGGAGTTTAATTAGTGCCTTAGCCAAGATGGTAGGAAATCCTGTTGCTGGCAGAAACAGTGAGGTGGGGGGGAAAGAACTTTTCATTAAAAGTGAAGGGAAGATTTCGGGGGAGAGAGGACTGTGTTGTTTGTGCTTCTTGTTTTTCCCATGGGGCTGGCCTTCCATGTCTTATCTTACAACATAATGAGAAACTTGCCCAGAACTGCCCCTGGGACTGCTCTTTTATCATCTTGCCCAGGGTTTGAAATCAGGGCGTAAAGATGGTTTTTACACTATTTGTAAATGTCTAGATGTCTATCATGTCCTTATTAAATATTTTCACTATGAATTGTTGGCCATCAGCCATCATATTTTTCAGTCTTCTATATTTGAAATCGCTGGTTTCACAGACGCTGTGGGGACCTGTCTTTTCCCCTTCCCCTTGGGCACGGATGGAAGACATAAGCAACTTAAAAAAAAAAATCCTTCCTTACCTCCTGGGAGAAGCGTAACGTGAGCCGTAGGCTCTCTTTAAAAAGCACACACCTGCTACAGGATCGCGAACAGAAGAGCAACCCAATGGGCCAGGTTATGGCAGAGAGGAATCAAGGGTATAGTGAGAGGCACATGGTAGATGAATATAAAAGACCTACTAAATCCAAATTCCATAGTAAGTAATTGCCTTGAAACTCTGTGTACAGACTCTCCACTTCGGGACTTGAGTAGCAAGTCCAGGGACCAGGAAGTGCTCTACAAGGGGGGCTGTCCTCCAGCTGTTTAGAGGTCACAAATGCGTACTAGGGCAGACAGCTTTGAACATGAGTCTTTACAGATATCGGCCCAACTAAACAAAGCATAATCTGGAGGAAAAACAAATTCAGGTTTAAGTCTCTAACAGACTACTTGACTTTGCTCTGGTCCTCCTGTCCAAGGAGGACTCATTATTGATTCTAAAAAGCCGGGTCTGCAGAGCGCAGACAGGCCAAGCGTCCGTGAAGAAGAAAGCGTGTGAGTCCCTTGTAACTGGAACCCAAGGGGTGAGAACCATCGAGAGCCCGCCACTGCCGTGCGTGCTGGTAACTTAACGTCGTGTGTGGATTCACTTCCCAGGGATCATCCCTTGGAACGCTTTCCCAGGAAGAATCTGTGGCTCTGCCCTGGAGAACATCTGCAACACCAACGAGGTAAACCCTTCTCCCACCACGGGGCGTAGAGCCGGTCACTTGGCCAAGCAGGCTGAGGAAAGGGCTCTGCTCTCCTCCCTAGACAGAGCAAAACGTGGTGCAAACGCTAGGAAGGAAATCTTGTTGAGTGCATGGTACATAATCACCGGAACTTGCCCATCTGGGACCTAGAAAATGCTAAGGAGCCTCACTAAATGGGCTAGACCGTGTGAAATGGGCCGAGAGCTTTCTCTTTGGGCAATAATGTGAGTCCCGCACATCTGAAAATTCATGTTAGATTCTTCTTTCACCTTCACATAGTTTTTCAAATTAGGACATTTATCACAGACCAAATGCAAATTAACCTTCATCGAAATGCTTCCCTTGAAACTATCTAAGCCCAATTTCTATTCATCTAGTCAGTTCATCACTGGTTCGCTATTTCGCGTTCAGCCTTCATTGGCAGTAAATCCTAACACGCTTTGGTTTAAAATCGGACCTCAGAAGATTCTTCAGGCATTGGTTTATAACTGTCTATAAAAGAACATTGTTAAACGCGCTGGAGGAAGCGTGCACATTTCCGAGACTGCTAGCATGCTTCTGGAAGGCAGGGAGAGTTAGGGGCTCCTACTCGTGCCTCCCCGCTGTGGCCCAGCCCCCAGCTACCAAGATGTCACAGGTGTAGGGCACGGCCTGGCTGGGCTGTGACGCGGCACCGGCCTGTCGCGGGGGAGGAACGGGTGAGGCCCCATCCTTCCACCTAGAGCATCACACGCTGCCCTGTTCTCTCCTAGTTCTACGTGTCCTATCACCTGTTCATCGTCGCCTGCGCGGGAGCCGGGGCCACCGTCATCGCCCTGGTGAGTATCGGCCCCGGGCCGGCCGCGACTTGCTCCCTGCTTTCCCTTCAGGCAGACACCTCGGGGACGCCACCTTGGCTACGTGTCGCCACCCGGCCAGAGTGCAGGCGGGTAGTGGAGTTTGGCTTCTGTGGGAACAACGCAGCTGTTAGCCTGGGCTGGCCGGGGGCGGGCTTGCACCTTCATCAGCCCCTTCCTTTCATGGCTTCAGTCACGGACAGAATCGGCATTTACCGATTACTTTGCCAAGAAAGGTTCATTTCCAACCAGAAACATGTATGCATACACATCCGTGCACGTACCTTAAACAGGGAGGCCCTGGTCCCGCCCTTTTTCGCCTAACTGGTCAACATGTGGCCTTGCTTTAGGGGTTTCTGTCTAAGGACTGTGAGTTAGTACCTCCTGCTGCTTCATTACCCCGGGCCCCCAGCAGTACAGCTCCTCCCGGGATGAAGCTCGTGTGGCACCTCCGGGCCCTCGTGCTGGCCAGAGACTTTCGAGAGCACTTCGTTCAGTGCTACGGTTAGGAAACATTTGAAGAGCAAAAATCACAAAAAGCCCCGAAACCCACAGCCCTAATTCGACTGCAGGAAGGACACCCGTGTACGGGTCCCAACCGGGGAAGCAGTGTGGGAGACCACGTCGCCCCCACGGTGCGGCAGGCCCGCCGGTGACCGTGCCACCAGCAGTGATTTGGGGGGCTACAGCCTAACTTGAGCAGGCAGGGAGATTTGCAAATAGGGAACCTGCAAATATTGGTGGGGGGGGGGTCAACTGTATTGCACGTGGAGGTTTATGTCTGCAGATATGGGTGTAATTTGGGAGGGCTTGCTTTTGTGATCTTAAGAAATCTAAGACTTGGGGGCAGGGGGACAGGAGGGAAATAACCTGTGCTCTTTAGAGGTCCTGAGAAGAACAGCCTGTGATAGCATGCTGGCACCCTGGTCTCTTGTAGAGGTGACTCATTGGTGCTGAGTAGGCAGCTGGGGGAAGGCGAGGTGAAAGGGGGCCTTTAGCTTCCAGTCGCAGGCTGCGGACCCCGCTCTCTAGTAACTGTTTAGACACCTCCCAGTTTTGGTCATCAAGGTACTGAGGGCAGAGGCGAGGACCAGTGGTGTGTAGAGCACGTGAGAAAAAGTGCGTGTGCGCCGTAGGCAAACCCGTGTGCTGAAAGGTGGGGGACCCAGAAAGCCCTTGGGGCTGAGCGGGCACCAGCCCTGATTGCCTGCATCTCACTGTCCTGTTTGTTCTCTTTCACCAGCTGATCTACATGATGGCTACTACCTATAACTATGCGGTTTTGAAGTTTAAGAGTCGGGAAGATTGCTGCACTAAATTCTAAATTGCATAAGGCCAACAAGGAGCTTTAGCGAGCTCAACCCGGTAGCCTGAAATAGCCCTGACCGCCCCCCACCCCGACCCCTCCCAGACGAACGCAGAGTCTAGGTTGCTACCGTCGTGGTACAGTAATTTGTAAATAGCTTTAGTCAACTCACCTTGCATTGTAGATTAATGAGATGACTTACCGGAAGTGAATTACAGAAACGATGAGATCTGGCTTATTTCCACGTTTTGAAAAGGATTCAGTTCTTTACTGGCATGGCGTGAGCATCTGTTAAAAAAAATAATAATTTTCTTGACCTTTGAGCGGTATCTCTAAATGAAGTATTAACACGTTGTCACACCTGCATTGTCCGTTATTTTTGCTGGCTTCGTAACCCGTAGCAGCAGTGCTCAAAAGAAGATGGAGGAGAGATCGGTTTTGATCTGCATTCTGTTTTGTTAGACTCTGGGGAGAAAAAAGACCTATTTTACATTGATTACAAAATTTTTTTTCTGATTACCTGGTTCACGGCCCCATACATGCCCCTCAAGTAAGTCAGCTAGAGGACAGCGTGAAGAAAAGTAAAGCCCAGCCCGCTGCTTTCTCTGAGACCAAGATTTCTATGTGTGTGTGGGGGGAGGGGGTTGCTCCTTTCTGCACACCATGACCCTCCCTTTCAGAGCCACAGAATGGGCCACCTTCCCCTGTGTTTTGGTGAGTAGTGACCGATTCCGCATAGCCAGCTCTTAAACCGCACGTAAGATTGTAAGGGGAAGAGAAATCGTGCCTGCAGTCGGAAAGCCTCCACTGTGTTGAACAGGAGAGATGAGGAACTCGGGGTGTAGATGTTGCAGGAAAGACCAGGAAAATAGGCGGGAAAGAAGTGTTTGCCACGTCAGCTGTAAAGAATAAGGACGTTTCCGTTCTGTGAAATGCAGTCATGGCAGTGATGCAACAGAAAAGGTAGTTTCCCTCCTCAAAATGTGTTAACCCAGACTGCCTGCTTGTTTGCTTAGAGTTCCTAATTCTGGTTTTGACATTCACTTGAGTTCTCCGTGTTAAATGTGTAGTTTCTCATTCACTCGAAATAAATATCGTTCGCTTTTAGGCCTCTGGGGAATCGATTTTCATCCACAGAAAAGCTAGATCTTTGCCCGGCCCTTACTTTAAACTCCGCACACAGCGTGTTTCTGAACGTCCGCGTTTCTGTTTTTGTTTTTAAATGACTCCCTCAAGGGTAACCGACAAAACCACACTCTCTCCTAGTTTGCGTTTGCTTTTTAACAGTAACCTGGGCCATTTTTTCCAGTTCATCACGTGTGTGTACTAACTTCGCTCCAGCCTTCTAGTGGAGCTTGCTTCCGGCTCTGCTCGCAGAACGAGAATTCATGCAGAATAACCCTCTCCCTTTTTACAGCTAAGAGCGTCTAACCTGCCTCACAGCTCGCTTTCCCTTCTGCCGTGCTCACTAGCCCTCATGCTCACCCTTCTTTTCCAGATCCACTTCCTCATGATACTGTCTTCTAACTGGGCTTACTTAAAGGACGCCAGCAAAATGCAGGCTTACCAGGATATCAAAGCAAAGGAAGAGCAAGAGCTGCAGGATATCCAGGCCCGGTCAAAAGAACAACTCAATTCTTACACATAAACGTTTGCCAGAGTGTTACCGCCGCCACAGTGACAGCTCTGCCAAATCTGCAGACAGCGGCTCTGCCGTCCCGAGGTGTCCCCCCTCCCCCCCTCCCCCCACATAGAGGTACAAACCCTTCACTGTCTGTCTCAACCTGCTGGCAGGGAGTTCTAGGAGCACCTTCCAGGAGGGCAAACTTTTTCTTTACAGCAGATACCAGAGGCTTCACGTGAGCCATTTTAAAGGGCAACACTTTGACAAAATGATTGTTCAGCTCTCTGAGGTTTGGGGCCTGTTCACATTCAGCAGTAGAGCGAGCCTCCCGTGAGAGGCCAGGGGCATGCGGCATACTGCTTGAGCGGGACCGCCGGCATGAAGCGAGGTGACTGTCCATTCACGTACGCCCTCTGCCCGCCGAGTGCCCTGTGGAGGGAATCGAGTGCAGTGGCTGTCATGCTCCAGTGCTGACATCTATTAAACTTTGGCTCAAAGATCATGTGAGTCTTAATAATTTTTTTTTTTTTTTTTTTTTAATTTGCTGACTTCCCTACCCTTTAGGCCCAGGACACTTTCATCTCCTGATCCAATCAGAAATCGATTTTTCACTAATGCCAATACTATAATTCGGCTACACCTGCCATTGAAGAAGCTGGATTGTGGCGCATTGACAAGCTTTCCAAAGTCAATTTGATAATAGCTTCCCTTTAATCCAGCGGCCCACTTGTTCCTGGGAAATCAATGTCAGCTCTGCCTTAATGAGTATCTTTTAAATTTCTAAGAGCTTATTTTACAACAGGACACCCCAAATCCCTCATCGACCTTGGTTCCACCAATGTTTTCTTAATTAAGAAGTGTTACCTTATTAAAATGACCACCAGTCTAAACCATTTTTACGTGGTCTGAATAGCAAGTTTACAGCTTCACACCAACTATAAATAAGACCGAATTACAAAGAGACCACAGACCTCCTACTTTTCTAGACTTGAATACTTCAGTAGTTTGAATTAGGGTTGGTATTTAGTTCCTTTTTAAATCTAAATCTTTCCTGGAATAATAAAAAAAAGTTCGATGTTCAGCAAAAAAAAAAAAAAAAAAAAAAAAAAAAATTCTTTAGTTTAAGCCATTTTCAAAAGAAACTTGCCTCCTCGGTCATTCTNCCAACTATAAATAAGACCGAATTACAAAGAGACCACAGACCTCCTACTTTTCTAGACTTGAATACTTCAGTAGTTTGAATTAGGGTTGGTATTTAGTTCCTAAAAAAAAAAAAAAAAAAAAAAAAAAAAAAAAAAAAAAAAAAAAAAAAAAAAAAAAAACCACCTTCTTGAGTTTAAGCCATTTTCAAAAGAAACTTGCCTCCTCGGTCATTCTGTTCCAGAACATTACGTGATTAGAGGTATTGGGTATTCGTGACGGTAAACTTTTGTGTTGCTCTTTAGGAAATGATACATATAACCGTTGGGTGCATCCGTGCTTTTAAAAGGGGCTGCATAATATAGGATTAACTCTGTATATTCATGTTAAGAATTAACTTGTGGTTTGGCTGTTCCCTGGATTTTAAAACCTACACGTGTGCAGAAACGTCTTCAGATGAAAGGAAGCATACGAAAGGAAGCATACCTTTATCAAGATGCTATTAAAATTGAACATCAAGGATAAGATTTCATTTGGATTCGTTTTGTTGTTGTTGTTAATGCCTAAAAATGCCTATTTGGATCTTTTTTTTTTTTTTTTAATTGGGAGAAGCTCTCTTCTACGTAGATCAGTTGTTCCAGAATAGCTTGTTCTGTTCTCCTGTTGCATGACAGACTTCAATATTTTTTTTTCCAGCAGTGGAGGTGCTGTTAGAGTCCAGTGTTCTAGAAGAGGCCGTGTCTAAAGCCTAATTTTACTTTTCTAATTCTGGTAGCTGTTACCAGGAATTTTTGAAAGTTTTGTTGAAGTAGTCTAATATTTTTTATGTAAAGAGCATTAAATTTTGCTATGTATAAATTTTTGTAACCTAACAGTGAATCAATATTTTCTATCCGTGCCAAGGGCTTCCTGTAGTTCTATTCAAGTGTTACAATAAATATTTGTAGATAATAGTCAATACTTGTGTATGCTTATTTTAAGGATCTATTTAGGTGGAAATAGTTGTGGATGTACTAAGAGTAATGCAATAAAAGTATAGCTTCACTCACTTGCCTTTTTACCATACATAAATACGATCTTTCTGTGTCTATAGATCATTTCTCTTTTTCGTTTTTAAACAGCACGCATAATTGAGCGTTCACATGTGCGTGGAGATCGCGTTTAAAAGAAAATGCTTCCAACAGCTCTAGAGCCGTGACCAAGTGAAAGCAATTATCGGTATGGGATTAATACGAAGTGTAGGCCTGGGGAAAGTAAAAACAAAACAGCGACGATCCTTCCTAAAGGTCCGCGTAACTGTGGGCTCCTTTACAAACCCAAGGTATAAAAGTCTACTGAAAGATGACCTATTGAGGAATAGTAAAAGATCGCAATGCAACAGTTACTCTCTCTGACTGTTTCAACCACTTACCTGCTTGCAGGAGTCTCCGGTTGGATTGTCTTCACCTGACCTTTCGAAGCATCGGCTCTTGTCCATTTATGGAGACATTGCCTTTCTCAGTGATGCGGCCCCTCAGGTCATGGCCCTTCCTCCAGGCTCTGCAGAAGAACAGTCAGGGGCCCAGTTAGGATGCTGTCCCACTACTTATGTTTGGTGGCATTTGTGCAACTGTTACAGGAGTCCCCTGAATAATAAGCTGTGTGTGACTCCCATCTAGATAAGATCGCATGCAGTCTCTTGATTATGGACCGTAATCCTACCCCAAACTATTGGAACCTCGCAGAGGCAGAGTACCAATTTTTCATTTCTCTAGTTTTACCTTTTGCAACGGGACTTGTAAGAGATGAAAATAAAGCCACAATTGAAGTCCATCAAATAAATGGCAACTAGGGCACCTGAGGCATCTGACTCAACTTTGGCTCAGGTCATGATCTCACAGCTCATGAATCTGACCCCACGTTGGGCTTTGTGCTGCTCTTGCAGAGCCTACTGGGGATTCTCTCTCCCCCTCTCTTTAAATAACTGAACAAGCTTTAAAAGCAGACACTCCGCTTTACTAGTATCTTTTCCTACAGCATGACATCTTTCTCTAGCTAGCACAGAGCCCCTTGGGGCTGGGATGTTGCAGCAAAATTTCAAAATGACGGTTAGGGATGAATAACACTACAGAAAGTTTCGAGGAAACAAATGCACAAATAGAGCGAAGTCAGGTTTGGCAAAGTCCTTTGTTCCCAACTGTGTCCCAGCCTTCCTCACTGATTTGATATTTAAACTTTACCTACCTGGGGCAGGTGTGAAGAGATGCATTCCGAGGGTCTTGTCCAGGTAGGATCAGGGAAGCCTACAGAGGCGTTCCCACATTGCACAGCATGCACCGAGAGACCTTCTAGATGATAAAGCCATCTGAAAAGGTGCATTGCATCTTTTGGGGCACCTGGGTGGGTTAGTTAAGGGTCTGACTTTCGGTCCAGGTCATGACCTCAGGGATCGGGAGTTTGAGCCCCATGTTGGGCTCTGTGCTGACAGTCCAGAGCCTGGAGCCTGCTTCCCATCTGTCTCTCCCTCTCTCTGCCCTTCCCCTGGCTCATACTCTCTCAAAAAATAAGCATAAAAAATAAAAAGAATAAAGCTCCAGAAACAGACCTTAAAGTGATTTACCTGAGGGTTCAAATTAAGTTATACAGATGCTCAGAGGTCAGAACAACAAACTGAAAATTTCAACAAAGAGAAAATATTAAAAAGTATACAGCTGAACGCAATAATAACTACTAAAAATTTCAGTAGAGGGGTTCAATAGCAGACTAGATCAAGCAGAAGAAAGGATCAGCCAACTTGGAAGATAGGCCACTGTAATTAATCCTGTCAGAGAGCCAGGAAGCCTGAAGGGTTCCAAAAAGTATCAATCTAAAGAAACGCACACCAAGTCGTATTATAACTGAATTGTCAAAGTTAGAGAGTCTTAAAGCAGGTAAAGAAAACCTTGTAACATACAGGAGAAACCCAACAAGGCTATCAATGGAGTTCACCAGGAACACTGTACCTGCAATGTTGTCCTTTGGAACTGAAGGCGAGAGAAAGGTTAGTGGACAAGAGGTAAAGGAGCTGAGCACCACTCGACCAGCCTTCCAGGTTACAGGGAGTTCTTCAAGCGGAAATGAAAATATGCTAATTAGCAACAGGAAAACACATCAAACTCTAAAACTTACTGGTAAAGGTAAACATACACTTAAGTTCAGAATGCTGTAATGTTGCATGGTATTGGGTAAGTCACAACACTAGGGTGAAGATTAAGAGACAAAAGTATTAAGCAGAACTATATGATAATTTGCTAATGTGTATCAAAAACTGAACACGGGGGTGGGGAAGGGCTCCTGGCTGCCTCAGTCGGTAGAACATCTCTTGATCTCAGGGTGGCGAATTTGAGCCCCATGTTGGGCTTGGAGGCCACTTAAAAAAAAAATGTGGCCGGGAGAGTGTATGAATGCAGAGCATTTATGTATATTCGCAGGTAAGTTGTTAGGAGCTTAAAAAGACTGTTAAACATATATTTTATGTAAGCTCCTTGGTAACCACAAAGCAAAAACCTGGAGAAGATACACAGAAGATGAACCCTAAGCATGTCACTACTGAAAATCATCCGACTTCGGCTCTGGTCATGATCTCACTGTTCTGGAGTTTGCGCCCCATGTCGGGCACTGTCCAGACAGCTCAGAGCCTGGAGCCTGCTTTGGATTCTGGGTCTCCCTCTCTCTCTGCCCCTCTCCTGCTCGCATGCGTGTGCTCACTCTCTTGCTCTCTCAAAGATAAACATTAAAAAAAAAAAAAAAAAAAAAACTTTTTAAAATCATCAATACAAAGGAGGAGAACAAGAGGAAGAAACAAAGGAATTAGAAAACCTAATTTCTAATTAGGGGCCCCTGGTGGCTCAAGTTTGTTAAGTGTCTGACTTCAGCTCAGGTCATGATCTCACGGCTAGTGAGTTCGAGCCCTGTGTCGGGCTCTGTGCTGACAGCTCGGACCCTGGAGCCTGGAGCCTGCTTCAGATTCTGTGTCTCCCTCTCTCTCCCCTGCTCATGCTCTGTCTCTTTCTCAAAAATAAACATTTTTAAAAAGTAAAAACAAAAACCCAGAAAACCACAAAATGGTGATGGTAATTTCGTATGTATCATAATTAAATGTAAATGGACCCAATTCTCCAGTCAAAAGACAGAGTGGCTGAACGGATAAAAAAAACGAACGATCCATAAATAGGCTGCGTACAAAACACTTTAGCTTTAAGGACACCCCAGACCAGAAGTGAAGGAATGGGGAGAGGTATTCCATGCAAAGCACCAAAACACAGCAAGGGTAACTGTATCAGACAAAAAATAGGGTATCAGACAAAATAGACTTTACAACAAAAACGGTCACAGGAGACAAATTCACCAGATAATAGTAAAAAGGTAAATTCATCCAAAAATAGAGCATTTGTAAATACTGATGCATTCAACATCAGAGCACGTCAACATATAAAGCAAATCTTAACAGACCTCCAGGGAGAACTAGACAGTGATACCGTCACAGGAGGGGACCTCAGTACCCCGTTTTCAACAATGGAGAGATCATCCAGACAAAATCAATAGGGAAACACTGGACTTACACAACACATTGGACCAGATGGACTTCACAGACATTTATAGAACATTCCATCTGTTAATCTTAAAAATAAAACCGCGAGTTATTTTACCAGCAAAATGAGTTTGTTCAGGAATAGCAGAATTGCAATTTGGGACACACGAGTGCCGGCAAACCACGGGCAGAGCCTAGAGGACAAAGGAGAGGAACGTTACAGAGGGAAGAGGAGGTAGCAAGGGGGAACCGCCTTGAGCCAGAGTCCAGGAGGGTGACGGGTGTCTCACCTGCTAGGCGACTGGTGGGCAAGGAGAAAAACCTTCCTCCTGCCGAGGCAGTAAAGGGAACTTCGGCCCGCCTGGGAATATGAAGGAAGCTGGGACAGGAAGTTCATGTGTGAAGGCTTCCCCCTAGGCCTTCCTGGCTCCAGTCTAAATCAAGTGTCCCTGTGGGGCACCTGGGTGGCTCAGTTGGCTAAGTGTCCTACTTGGGCTCGGGACAGGATCTCACGATTCGTGGGTTCAAGCCCTGCGTTGGGCTCAGTGCTGACGGCTCAGAGCCTGGAGCCTGCTTCGGATTCTGTGCTCCCTCTCTCTCTGCCCCTCCCCTGCTTATACTCTCTCTCAAAAATAAATAAAAACATTTAAAAAAAACTCAGATCTTTCTCCAAAAGCGTAAGTGACCAAGAGGTGAGTTCTATTTAGTGACTTTGTCCCTTGGTGCTATGCCAGACCTTGCCTGGCTATCCTGTCCCACGTCAGAGGGAAAGTGCACAGCAGTTAGAAACCACTTACGGTCACATTTGAGTAACAAGGTTAGGAGGGAGATTTCCCTTTCAAAGTCTATCTGCAGATCAGCTCAAAGCACTGAGCCCACATTACCTTATTGGGTTCATCATATCTACGAAGGTTTGACGGGCCACAGGTACAAAACTTTAACGACACAGAGTAGAATTAAACATAGCGGGACAATTCCAAATTGGATTATGGTTCGGAAGTACGACCCTAGGCCTGAAGGTAGCCAACTGAACAAAGGACCGTGGAGTACCAGGCGAAATGCGTTGCACCGCCGTGCTTGCGCCCTGACATTGTACGGCGGGGTCTCTGCCCCTCCCGAGGAGTGACCCCTGTGCGGCAGGTGGTATTTGCTACAAGCAGGTTATTGAGGCCTATGGAACTGTCCCCACCTCCTTCGGCCCACAGGTCAAGTGATCACCGCTGGGCGGACTGCTGCGGCGGCATGGAGCAGCTCCCCACGGACGCCCACCCACAGTCCCCTGCACTGCCTCGTGCGAGTTCCCGGCTCAGGTGGTCACGGAGGTTTGCTGGGGTAGGGCAAAGGGAGCCTTCTGATTTACTATGGATGGTGACAGGGACCCTCAAAGCTGCCACTTAGCGCTGACCCCCAGCCGTCCAAACGTTCCCAGGCCTGTGGGCAATGCCATCCACCGCAGACAGGAAGGGAAAGAAGGTGCACCGGGGTGGCTCAGTCTGTTAAGCTTCCGACTTGGGCGCAGGTCATGATCTCACTGTTTGTGGGTTCGAGCCCCACGCTGGGCTCTGCACTGACAGCTCAGGGCCTGGAGCCTGCTTTGGAGTCTGTGTCTCCCTCTCTCTGCCACTCTGCTGCTCTCTGTCTCTCTCTCTTTCCAATATAAACAAACATTTCAAAAATCAAAAGACAAAAAAACAGGGAAAGCAAAGTGGAGTCAGAGGGCTGCGTCTCAGGTCTGGATTCCCCGAGTGACGGTTCCTAGCCGGGAGTCAGAGGACCTGGCCTGACACTCTGTGAGGTGCCATCTCGTCCTGAAAGGGTCTTTTCTGAAAGCTTTGCAAGGAGGAATGAGCCCGTCTGCACCTCCCTCGCAGGAGAATAGACTGTACTTGGACAGGGAAAAGAAAGTGGGGGCTGCGCACATCACATGGCTGGCCAACGTGGCCGTGTCGGGCTAAACTAGCGTGGTTGTGGCTGGGGAACGTCTGGAACTAGGTAGGAGGGCGCCGAGCTGTCAAGAGCCTCCTCCGACCCGTAACCCCCAGAGACCTGCAGGTACGATCAACAGCGGCACCTGGGACACGTAAGACCGAGGGATCGCCAACATCATCACCCTCCTGGAGTTCCTAGACAGATTCCACGGTCAGAGACGGAGAAGTAAGAAGTGACCGCAAGAAGAAGGCGTACTGGCCTGGTGTAGCTGATGTGGAGACCGAAGGCAAAGGAGAAAATCCGATGTGCTCATAACCTGCGGCCCCGCTGACATGTGCCTGAGGCAGCCAGAGGGGGACGTTCCTCGCGCCCCCTAGTGTCTTGATGAGGCAAACCCACCTTAGCTTGACAACAGCCAGGCCGCCAGGAGCCTGTTAAGGAGAGGGAGGGAGGCAAACCATAAGAGTCTCTTAAATACAGAGAACAAACAGGGCTAATGGTGGGTGGGGGTAGGGGTGAGGGGCACGGAGGAGGGCACTTGTTGGGAGGAGCACAAGGCGTTACAGGAAAACCAACTTGACAATAAACTATATTAAAAAAAATAAAAATAAATAAAAACATTAAAAACAAAAAGGAAGCAATCAGGGGCGCCTGGGTGGCTCAGTTGGTTAAGCAACTGACTGGATTTCAGCTCAGGTCATGATCTCAGGGTTGAGGAGTTTGAGCCCCACGTTGGGCTCTGCGCTGGCAGGTGGAGCCTGCTTGGGATCCTCTCTCTCTCCCTCTTTCTCTTCCCCCGCCCCCCTCTCGAAAGAAATAAACTTTTTAATTAAAAAAAAACAACTCTTTGAGCATATGAAAATCCTTTTGGGGGGGGGGGTGCACCTGGGGGCTCGGTCAGTGAAGCGAGTCCAACTCTTGATTTCAGCTCCAGGCGCCATCTCATGGTTTGTGAGTTCGAGCCCTAGTCGGGCTCCAGGCTAACCCGTGGTTGAGATTCTGTCTCTGCCCCTCTGGACCGCTCGCGCTCTCTCTCTCTCTCTCTCCCTCCCCCTGCGCCCCCTCCCAACATAAAGAAACTTAAAAAAAAAATTCCGTTTGGCAACTTCCCTGGTCTTTACCTCCCCCAACACTGAAGTGTACGATCAGTCACTCCTCAGAACCCCGGCTCTTCCCGTCCACAGGCCCTGCCCCAGGCTTTAGTATATCCACCTTTTTGTCCCGAAAACATCTCAAGAATTCTTCCTTGGCTGTTGGTGCCCAAACCCCCTTTGAAACCACATCACGGCCGCCTTGGGAAAGCAGCTTCACCTGTTTCAGCTTCTGGGCACCCTTACTCCCGGGGCACCGGATGGCGTGGGTCCAGTCAGGGGATGGCACCTCCGCAGATGCGATACACGGCTCCGAGAGTATTCTTTGAAGTTCAGCGGCAGAGCCGGTTCACGGTTGTCCACGGGCTTGAAGAGTCTCTCTGGAGACGTCCTCCCCAAGAGACAAAATCTCTGGGCTGCACATTAGGACGACGCTTTTGCCTCCCAGGAGCGCGCACCGTGCAAGACTCTCTCTCCGAGTGTGATCGGTCAGTATGGCTTTGATTGTGCTTTTGCAAAACTGAAAGTATGTCCCTTTTTATCAGCTGTGGATCCAAAGCAGAGGCCAGGTGAATTGGACATCCTCATACAAAAAGAGCAGATTCGCACCGAACTTCCAAAAATATATTGGTATGAAAAATAAGAGTATTTACTAAGAGTCTCAGAATTCTGGAGGGATCAGGTAGAGAAAAATAAACGCACGCACGCTTCGATCATTGTTACCAAGTTGGTTTAAGTTCTAGAGAGCTTAAAAGGAGAGGAGGGAAAAAAGGCGGGGGGTGGGGGGGTGTGTGTGTGTGTGTGTGCGCGCGCACGCGCGCGCTTTAAATCAGGAAGACAAAGCATTAAAGCAATCGGTTTTCATTAGAGTTTTAGAAATTCTTACCCAGTTCAGTGTTAGGCTCTTCAAGTAATCAAATCCCTGTGTTCTAGACCACCTGTCACACTCCTTTTTCAGGAATCTCCTCCAAGATGAAGCATCTGTAGGAACATTTGTTGTATAAGCATCAGAGTAAAACAGTAACTGTAGGTGACAACAGACTTGAAAATGGCCACTGTCAAAGATTTGATAGGAGTTCACACACACAGCGGTGCTTGGGGGGCTCAGTCCGTTAAGTGTCAACTCGATTTCAGCTTAGGTCGTGGTCTCCCGGTTTGTGGGTTAGAGCCCCACATTGTGCTCTGAACGGAGCCTGCAGAGCCTGCTGGGGATTTCCCTCTCCCTCTGCCCCCTCTCAGGTGTTCTCCTCCCTCTCCCTCTCAAAACAAACAAAAAAAGATGGGCACCTGGGTGGCTCAGTTAGGCGTCCGACTTCGGCTCAGGTCATGATTTCACGGTTCGTGAGTTCGGGCCCCGCATCGGGCTCACAGCTCTCAGCACAGAGACCACTTCGGACCCTCTGTCCCCCCTCTCACTCTGTCCTTGACCTCCCCCCTCACACTTTCTCTCCCAAAAATAAACATAAAAAAAATGTTTCTTAAAAAAAAAAGTTCATACGCACATCCAAAAAAACAGTGATACAATTGATAAGTAAATTTGGTTCATTTTGTGACATACATTTTAAAAATTATGACTGATAACACTGCACCAGGACATAGCAGAATTTTTTTAATTTCATGTAATTTTTAGAACACGTATATTCATACCTATACAAACACGAAACAAAGAAGGCTTAGTATTCCTTCTTTGACAATGCTTCCCATGTAATTTAACATATCAAATAAGCCTAATTAGTATAACCGAGATCAGACGAGACGAGAGGGGGCGTGTTCAGGGTGGTATGGCCCTAGACAACATCGCTCTTTTTATAGTTGGAGCTCAAAAACATTTCATTTAAAATTTTAGAGAAGTTTGACAAGATTATCGAAAGCTTTGTGATGAAGGAGCATAAGGCAAGCTGAGGGCCCAGCACAAGGTGACACCCGCCGTGTTCCCCGCCCCCTCCCGCGGATACGTGGGACATTCCTCAGGCACTCCGGGCTGCCCAAGGGCAGAGGACAGAAAACCGCTGGTTAACCGACAGAGGTCACAGTCATGCCGGACACGAGTCTCCGTCAGTTTACAAATGTCTTCGTAAATTATAAGAAAAAGGCAATCTTACCAACAGCCTCGCCTCCAGAAACCCACAGACTCAGTTGCCCGGAGCCCAGCATCACCCTCCCCTCCATGGTGACGTGGGGAACACAGGCAACAAGGAAGTGGAGGTTCAATTAAGTTTCCTGAGCACCCGCAGCCCATTGGCTGATACTTGAGACAAATAAAAACAGAATAGAGCATTTCTCCAGGAGCCCCCTACCCTACCTCCTGATGCTAAGGCCTTGCTAGGGGAAAACGACCTTAGCTTGACAGTAGCAAGGTCCCAGGTATCTTGCGAGACCTCTTAGCACAGCAAAGCCCTCCGGAGGCCTCCCCTTTGCCTTCCCCTCCCCCAACTCCACAGTGTGTACCTAGTCACTCTTCACGGCCCCAGGGCAGCTCCTCCTGCCCACGGGTCCTGTCCCCGTGCTTTAATAAAGTCGCCTTTTTGGGGGCGCCTAGTTAGCTCAGTGAGTTAAGCATCCCACTTTGGCTAAGGTCAATGATTTACCGGTTCGGGGGTTCGAGCCCCGCATCGGGCTCTGTGTTGACAGCTCAGAGCCTGGAGCCTGCTTCGGATTCTGTGTCTCCCTCTCTCTGCCACTCCCCTGCTCACGCCCCATCTCTCTGAAACGTTGGAAAAAAATAAAATAAAATCACCTTTTTTGCACCAAAGACGTCTCAAGAATTCTTTCTTGGCCATCAGGTCTGAACCCCCACCACTCCAAAACCCCATCATTTGCACACTTTTCAACTACAGTCGTCTTCTTCCTTCACACTTATTGCCTCTAGCAGGTGTACTTTTACATGCATTTAGAATCCTTAACCCTTAGAACCCTTAATTCCCAGCAGAAACTAAAATGTAAGCAATTGTGGCAAATTGATAAATATATTTTATCATTTCAAGAAATATGCTTTTCTCATAGAAAATTTTCTCAGCACATTTTACTAATAGACCCACATATTTTGGGGTCTTTGTACTAAGAAGCCCCAAGTGGATAAATCTTCGTTCAGTAACTAGTATTTTAGTATTTTATCTTGCTTAAAAAATTACCCAGGTAGTCAATGAAATTCCATAATTTAACAACTCAGTATATAGCAGGATTCTTGCAGAGGGAAACAGGACACTGAGGCTTTCTTTGCCCAGGAAGCAGTTTTATTCAGCCCGTGCCGGCACGGGCTCAGTGGGTTCGTACCCGAAAAACTAAGCCCCGAGCACAGCGGGGTGTAGCTTTTTATGCAATTTCTACTTGTCTCCATATGTGGTGACACATATAGTCTGACTGGACACAGTCCATGGTATGGAGTCGTGTCAGAGCTATGCATATGTGTATAGGAGTCGATTGGGCTACGTTGCCTTCTTTCGGTTGGGAGAAGGCCTCCACCACCTTCCTTAGGGAAGGGCTCTACCTCTACTACATTCCTGCCTTTGATGCTCAGACCCCCTATTTTGGGTCAAAGAGCATCATCTTGGCTCAGAGGTTTCTATTTCTATAACATCATCACATGCGTGGCCATTTTCCTTTTGACCACTGCCTCAGCGAGGCTGGGGAGCTAGGCAAGGCAGGAGTAAGCCAGCGCCCCAAATCAAGAGAGGAACACCGATGGGGGTTCTGAATCCCTCGAGAGCGGGAAGGCACCCTCCCAGGAACTCCCAACCTTTCCAGGTCTGGATGGGGACATGAACAACCTTTCTCAGTCAGTCTGCGATCGCCTCTAGGACTTTTCCCTCATCATCATCGATCTGTAGGCAGCAGTTGCTCCAGTTGATCTTTCCACCAACTCCTCCCTCAGAAGGAAGCAGGTAATCTGGCAAAGGCCAAGCGACTCTGATAGATGGCATCGTGCATTTTGGTCTGCTACTTGGCTAGTAAGGGAAAAGCCCTGGCAGTTTCATTGACTATAATTGGCACAACCACTTGCAGACTGATTATGCGGTTTAGCGTGTAAACGGGGGTGCGGCAGCCCCAGGACCCATCCTCCGCCCAGGTGGCAGGGCCATATAGCAAGGTCCAAGCGACTCCCTGGCCTGACTTGGTTATGTGACTACATGGGTCACGTGACGAGGAACCCAGGTCTACAGAAGGGGTCCAGATTAGAAGCAACCCGTACCAATGAAGCTTCCTATCTACAAAGGAAAGGTGAGGGCTAACAGAAGCCTCTCATCGTATTCCCAGCTAGCCAGGGCAGCCTTGGCCAATCCCATGGCGAAAAGTAGAGCCAGAATCACAGTAACAGGGAGGAACACGGGTGACAGTGGATCACGATAAGGAAAACAGATACGGAAAATAAGGACGGTCTGTTCTACCGGACTGTCGATTTCTCAGGCTTCTCCTGTGCGTTGTCAGCTTCCGGAGTGACTCGGGCAGGGCTGCCGTCTCCCAGAGCCTCCGGAGTTGCAGAGGGTCAGCTCGCCCCGCGTGGATGGATCAGGAACGCACTCCCGGTTTCGAGATGCCGGCTTCACTCTGCTGTGGTGAATCCAGGGACCCACTTCAGCTACCTTTACTACAGTAGGGGTGGACAAAATGACAGTGAAAGGGCCCCTCCAGAGGGGTTTTAGGAGTTGGACATTCCACTCCTTCACCCATACAGCATCTCCTGGTTTAAAGGAGTGAGCGCCTGTGATCAGGTTCACAGGTAACCGCACCCTGATCCAGCGGTTTATGGTGGTTCGGGTAGAGCCAAAGGCCTGCATCTGTTGCCTGAGGGTTAGACTGCCCGTCTCATTTAGATCCCCCCTTATGCCCTCCCGGAAGGTCCCTTCTCTCTCCCTGCTTAATGTTACCCCTCTCCCTGCTCATTCCTCCCCCTAGAATAAGGCCCCTAACTGTCGTAAGGGAACATGGACGATGACCATTCTGGCTTCTTCGAGCTGATAAGGGATGGTGTCGGGGTCCAGCAGTTAGTCTACCCAAGGGCCGCTCGAGTGGCCCACAAAAGGCTGGCGGGCACGAGGCGGCACCTGGGCCTCATGGGTTCCGTTGTGCGTCCAGGGTCCTCACCCTGCCACACCGGGAGGGGCTGGTCTCCTTTGCATCAAGCAGTCTGCTGGCACCAGGCAGGGTCGCTTCTCCCAGCACCCCAAGGTTCACCTCCCAGCGACCCCAAGGTTCACATCCCAGCGACAAAGGAGATGAAAAGCATCATCTTTGAGTCCTGGAAGCAAGCCCCTCCCGCCCCAAAATGTAGCAGGATTCTGGCACAGAGAGACAGGACACCAAGGCTCTTCTTTCCAGGAAGCAGCTTTATTCCTGCAGGCACGGGCTCAGCAAGCTAAGACCCCAAAAAGGCGGAGACCCAAGCACACAGGGGTGCAGCCTTTTATGCAATTTCTACTTGCCTGTCTCCCGTATATGGTGACACATATACTCTGAGTGGACATAGTCCATGTTAAAGAGTCATGTCAGGGTTATGCACACGTGTATTGGAGTTAATTGGGCCACATTACCTTCCTTTGTTCTGAGGAGGCCTCCACCACATTCCTTAGTGGGGGGGCTCTACCTCCACAATTCTGTGCTGCCAGTTATGTTCAGATTACTCACAAAAGCTTCATGACACATTAGACACCACCACCCATCATCTCAGGTGAGTTTTCTTGCTGACAGATTTTGCAAGAAACCACATAAAGTTTATTGACTAATAAACCCAGGTAGAATAAACACTGCACGTTTGCACTGTAGTCAACGTTGAGGATTCTGTTTAAAAAAAATTTTATGTTTCTTTCCTTTTTGTGAGAGAGGGAGACAGAGCATAAGTGGGGGAGGAGCAGAGAGAGAGGGAGACACAGAATCCAAAGCAGGCTCCAGGCTCTGAGCTGTCGGCACAGAGCCCAACACGGGGCTCGAACTCACAAATGGCGAGATTGTGACCTGAGCTGAAGTCGGACACCTAACCGATGGAGCCACCCAGGCGCCCCGACGTTGAGAATTCTTTAAAAAAAAAAAAATTGTTTTTAACATTTATTTTTGAGAGACAGAGCATGAGTGGGAAGGGGGCAGAGAGAGCAGACACAGAATCTGAAGCAGGCTCCAGACTCTGAGCAGTCAGCACAGAGCCTGACGCAGGGCTCTAACCCACAAACTGTGAGATCATAACCCAAAGTTGGATGCTTAACCGACTGAGCCAACTAGGCACCCCTCAATGTTGAGAATTCTAAGGCATGTCAGTCTTATTAAATGAATTAACTTCAACTAGCTTTTACTTACTGATTATCCCGATCATGTGAACCCAGAAAACATTTGGGTTTACTTAATTTATAGATGCATTTTTTTCTTTAAGCCAATTAACCAGAGTTCTTTACAAATTAATTTTGGCAGTACTATCTGTAAGTAGAAAAATATAGACATACACAGATATACATAAATAGACGAACACAGAGATGTTAAGAGCTTTTGCTTAAAAAACAAAAAATCCACAAAAAACCCTAGCCACGTCTCAAATACAAAACTTAGAAGTTTAAATTTTTTTTAATGCTTATTTTTTTTCGAGAGAGAGAGAGGAGAGAGAACAGAGCAAGCTCTTGGACGCGAGTGGGGGAGGGGCAGAGAAAGAAGGGGACAGTGGATTCAAAGTGGGCTCTGTGTTGACAGCACAGAGCCCGACACGGGGCTTTAACTCATGAACCCTGAGATCGTGACCTGAGCCAAAGTTGGAGGCTTAACCGACTGAGCCACCCAGGCGCCCTTCATAACTCAAAAGAAGAATTGGATTCAAACTCTATTTCTAGAAGATGGATTAAGTTAAGGTTACCTGCTCAGATGGCCAGTTTGTTTTGTTTTTCATGAGAAATTTTTATTTGCATGCTCTTTAGGAGTGCTTTTGAAATCATTTTGTCTTTTAGAAGCTTCCGCATACCCAACACCACTTCATTGTTGCTCAGAGGGTCGGGATCCTCTTTTAAGAGTGCCCCTTACGGTGGATTTAGCCAAGTCAAAGTTTCCCCAGAATGGCCATTACAATTCCAAATCATCCAAAGATTCGCCTACATTTCCAGAAGGGTACAGAGCCTGGTCCAAGGACTAGGTCGACCCTAGCTTGCTTGCTTTTAGAGTCCCTCAAGCGTCTTAACTACGAAACACCCGGAATTGTGTGTCCCCCCCCTTGTGGTCAGGATAGGTGACTTACCGAGAAGGTACGGCCAACAGCAACAGGACCAATAAAAACCAACGAGTCTTCACCAGGAAGGGCGATGCCTTCATAAAAACAGCAAGAGAGCGCAGCTAAAGTCCGAGAGCTGAACCCGAGGGAGCGAGCGCGAGCCTGGGAGGAGGTCTCCCCGACCACCAGGAAAAAGACAAGTCGGGGAAGCAGAGGGCACGAATGGCTCACGTGGCTGCCACACACAGTTCCGCGGGTCCTTAGTTCCTCAAGGGTGCGTCTCCTTCAGATCCCACTGCTGATCACCAGGTAATGTCCACCTTAAAAATAAAACAGCGAGGTGTTTTACCAGCAGAATGAATTTATCCAAGAATAGCAGCAGAACTGCAAGAACTTGGGAGAGGACCACCACTTTATAGAGACAAAGGAGGAAATGGGGGTGGGGCGCTAAAAGTCTATTGGCGAGAAACAAGTTTAGGGTGGTGACGGCTACTTATCCGCTGAATTGTGGCAGTTTCTCATTGGGTAGGCTGTTGCTGTTGAGACAATCTTCCTTCCTCCTATTGGGGCAATAAAGTCAACTATTTCTGGCACAGGAATGAAGTAGGCCATGATGGAAAGTTTGAGTGTGTGCGAGCTCCTCCCGACAGGGCTTTCCAACTCCATTCCAAGTAAGGTTTCCCTTTTTTGACTTTCACACATCCAGCGGGAGCAGACTACACATTCTCCTCCAGCACACACAGAACATTCTCCAGGATGCGTCACGTTAGGCCACAAAACAAGTCAAAAAGTTTAAGGAGACTGAAATCGTATCAGGCATCTTTCTCAACCACAACGGTATAAAATTAAAAATTTGTTACAAGAATAAAGCTGAGGGGGGCCAGGGCGGCT
The DNA here is from genome assembly GCF_003009895.1 of Hyaena hyaena. Lineage (NCBI taxonomy): Eukaryota > Metazoa > Chordata > Mammalia > Carnivora > Hyaenidae > Hyaena > Hyaena hyaena. The sequence continues at coordinate 444,446 of NW_024080712.1, read as the reverse complement.
CGGTTGGTGGAATGTCTAACTTCCACTAACTGTGAGGTCATGATCTCACAGTTCGTGGGTTTGAGCCCCACATAGGGCTCTGTGCTGATGGCTTAAAGCCTGAAGCCTGCTTTGGATTCTGTGTCTCCCTCTCTCTCTGCCCCTCCTCTGCTTGCGCTCTGTCTCTAAAAATGAAATTAACATTAAAAAATTTTTTTTAAAGAATAAAGCTGCAATACACAAAAACATGGAGATTAAACGACATGTTCTTCAGCAACAAATGGGTCAAAGAGGAAAAATAAAAAAAAAAACATCCAGAGATAAATGAAAAGTAAAACATAATGTATCAAAACTTATGGGATGTAGCAAATGCTGTTCTAAGAGGGAGGCTTATAGCAGTAAATGCCTACATTAAGAAACAAGAAAAATCTTGAAAAAAAAAACCACGTTAAAATTTACATTTTTACATTAATACATCTCAAGGAACTACAAAAAGAACTAAGCCCCAAACTAGCTTAAGGAAGGAAATACAAAAATCAGAGCAGAAATAAATAAAAGAGAAACTAGAGACCATAAAAAAAACAAAAACCACACAATGAAACTAATAGCTAGGTGCTTTGAAAAGATAAACAAAACCTGGGGGCGCCTGGGTGGCTTAGTCGGTTAAGCATCCGACTTTCGCTTAGGTCATGATCTCGCGGCTCGTGGGTTCGAGCCCCGCGTCGGGCTCTGTGCTGACTGCCAGCTCGGAGCCTGGAGCCTGTTTCAGTCTGTGACTCCCTCTCTCTCTGACCCTCCACTGCTCACACTGTCTCTCTCTCTCTCTCTCTCTCTCCTAGAAATAAATAAAACATTAAAAAAAAAGTTTAAGAAAAAAAAGATAAACAAAACCTTTAGCTAGATGAACCAAAAAAAAAAAAAAAAAGAGGACTTAAAATCATAAATGAAAGAAGAGACATTAAAACTGATGCTATACAAATACACAGGCTCCTAGAAGACTATTATGAATAATGATACCCAAACTAGACAACCTAGCAGAAATGGATAACTTCCTACAAATCTACAACCTAACAGAACTGAACCATGAATAAAAAATCTGAAGAGACCAATTACCAGTAAGGAGATGGAATAATAAAAAATCTTCCAACAAGAAAAAAGTCCAGGACCAGATGGCTTCACTGGTGAACTCTACTAAACGGTTTTTTTTTTTTTTTTTTTTGAAGAGTTAACTCCAATTCTTATCAAATTCTTCAAAAACACAGAAGGGAACACTTCCAAACTCATTTTACAAGTCTAGCATTAACCTGATATCAAAATTAGATAAGGACATAATAAAAAAAACAAAATTAGAAGTCAACATCCCTGATGAACAGATGCCAAAATCCTCAACAAAATAGCAAAATGAATTCAACAGTACATTAGAAGGATTACATGCCATGATCAAGTGGGATTTATTCTAAGGATTCAAGGATGGTTCAACATCTGCAAATCAGTGTTATACAGCACATTAACAAAATGAAGGATAACAGTCATACAGTCATTCCATTAGATGCAGAAAAAGCATTTCACAAATTCAATATCCTTTCATGATAAAAACTCTAAACAGAGTATAGAGGGAACATGCCTCAGTGCAATAAAGGCCGTATGTAACAAGCCCACAGCTAATATACTCAACAGCAAAAAGCTCAAAGTTTTCCCTCGAAAATCAGGAACAACACAGGGATGCCCAACTTTGCCACTTTTATTCAACACGGTACTTGAAGACCAAGCCAGAGCAATTAGGCAAGGGAGAGAAAAGCCATCCAAGTCAGAAAACAGTAGTAAAATAGTCTGTATCTACAGGTGACATAATATTATATATATAAAACCTTAAAGATTCCACTTTAAAAAAACCCCAAAAACACATTAAAACCAAGAAGTGATAGCAGTAAACCAGCAGGATAGAAAATCAATTTCCAGGTATCAGCTGTGTTTCTACACACTAAAAATGAGGCATGAGAAAGGGAAATTAAGTGCAGGGGAGGGGAAGGTCCTGGTGGCTTAGTTGAGCATCTGACTCTTGAGTTCAGCTCAGGTCATGATCCCAGGGTCATGGGATCCAGCCCCACGTGGAGGGCCCCAGTGTGGAGCCCGCTTAGGATTCTCTCTCTGACCCTTCCCCCACTTACATGCTCAAAAAAGAAACAGAAAAAATCAATCATAAAATTTGTATGAAACCACAAAATAAAGCCCTGAACAGCTAAGGCAATCCTGAGAACAAACGCAACTAAAAGTATCACACTTCCAGATTTCAAACTACAGTACAAAGCTATGATAATCAAAATGTATTATGATATTGGTATTGGCATAAAAACAGGCACCTAGATCAGTGGGACAGGAGAGCAAGGCCAGAAGGAAATGCATTCATATACAGTCCATTAATTTACAACAAATGAGCCCACAATATACAAGGATATATAAAATAAAGGGGACGGGGTCGTTTCTTCAATAAATGGTACTGGGAAAATTGGGTAGGCACATGCAAAAGAATGAAATTGGACCCGTATTGTACACCATACACAAAAAGCAAATGAAAATGGATTAAAGACTTGAAACGAAAACGACCTGAACCTAAGATCTCAAGACTATAAAATTCCTGGAAGGAAACACGGGGAAAGTTCACTGACCTCAGCCTTGACAATGAGTTTTTTTTTTAATTTGACACAAAACTGAAAGGCAACGAAAGCAAAGATCAACAAGTGAGAGGAAATCCAATCAGCAATCTTCCGCACAGCAAAGGGCACCATCAACAGAGTGAAAAGGCAACTTATGGAGTGGAAGAAAGTATTTGCAAACCATATTGGTTAAGAAGGATAATATCCAAACTATATAAACAATTCATATGACTAAAGAATAGCAAACAATCCAATTAAAAAATGGGCAGAGGAACTGAACTTTTTAAAAAAGATTTTAAGTAACCTCTACAACCAATGTGGGGCTTGAACATGCAACCCCAAGATCAGGGGTCCCGTGCTCCACCGATTGAGCCCACCAGGCAGCCCCAACAGACATTCTCCCAAAGCCAACGTACAGGTGTATCAAAAGGCAGTCAACATCACTCATCATCAGGGAAGTGCAAATCAAAACCACAATGAGACATCACATCACACCAGTTAGGAGGGTGATCATGAAAAAGACGAGCGATAACAAGTGTTGGTGAGGGTGTGCAGAAGGGAACCCTCGTGCACTGTCGGAGGGAATGCAATCTGGTGTGGCCAATGTGGTTAACAGTAGGGAGGCTCCTCAAAAAAGTAAAAACTAGAAATCCCCTGTGAGCCAGCAATCTCATGACTGGGTACTTGTCCAAAGGAAATGAAAGCAGGCTTTTGAAGAGAGATCTGGACTGCCACATGCACTGCGATATTATTCACAATAGTCAAGATATGGAAATTTGAGTGGCCATCAAGGGATGAATGAGTCAAGATTATAATGGTACATATATACACGCAATGGTATATTATTCAGCCATGAGAAAAAAAGGTATCCTGCTCTTTACAACGAGAGAGAGAGACTTTGAGGGCATTATGCTAAGTGAAATCTTAAAAAGGTGACCTCCTAGAAACAGACTAAAATAGTGGTTAGCAGGAGCTGGGGAGAATGGAAAAGAGGAGATGTTGGTCTAATAGTACTCACTTCCAGTTACAAGATGAGCCAATTCAGAAAATCCAATGCACAGCATTGTGACTACAGTTAAAAATATTAACACGTACTTGAAAGTTACTATGTTCTCGTACCTGTAAGTGAAAATTATGTGACACGAATCACGTGTTTGCTAACATCGTGCTGGTACTAATTTTGCAACATGTAGGCCAACCACGTCAACACCTTCTATACCTTTAAACATTATTTTGAAATTTGAATTCAAGTTAGTTAACATATAGTGTAATAATGATTTCAGGAACAGAATTTAGTGATTCATCAACTTCCATGTGCTCATCTCAACAAGTGTCCTCCTTAATGCCCCTTGTCCATTTAGCCCATCCCCCGACCCAACAGCCCTCCAACACCCCTCAGTTTGTTCTCTGTATTTAAGAGTCGCTTATGGTTGGTGTCCATTTTTATATTGTTTTTGCTCTCCTTCCCTTATGTTCATCTGTTTTGTAGCTTAGATTCCAGATGAGTGAAATCATCTATTTGTCCTTCTCTGACTTCTTTCGCTTAGGATAATACACTCTAGTTCCATCCATATTGTTGCAAATGCAATACTTCATGCTTTTGGATCGCTAAGATTCCATTGTGTATGTCTATCTACCACATCTTTATCCACTTGTCGATGGACATTTGAGCTCTTTCCAACTTTGGCTGTTGTCGATAGCACTGCTATAAACATTGGCGTGCATGTGCCCCTCTCAGACAGTGCTGCTCAAGACCTCCTATACCTTCAATTCACAAGATGTTATACGTCCATTGTCTGAAAGCTGGAAGAAAAAAAGGCATGATGAGGGGATGTTGCAAGAGAAGATGTCATGTTCTTGGTGGCACTGACTCAGTGCTTGATATGCTAAGTGTGATGATGGACGCCTGGACTTTTTTCTTCAATTCCTCCCAGAGGGATACTTCAGTGAAAAATTCCTTAGAAGCCTAAGCAATAACAAACACCAAAAACCCTCTTTCCCACTTTGCTGTGGAACACAGTGACCAGTATCACAGGCAAAACTGGTTCAGCCCAGGCTGTGTTTGTAAATGGTCTCTGGGGCCTCACTGAACAAACAGACCGGACAAACCCATCCCGTCAGGAAGCAGGTGACCATCCGTTAGCACATTAAGCCTCACGTCCCAGGGCACCCCTCCGGTCCCGGAAAACTGGGTGCTTGGTCACCCTTAGAGCCATTCTGTGTACACTTTTGGTGACTATACTGGCAGGGTCATTCAAGAACTTTCCCAAGACACTCGCGTGGACATGACGCTCGACTGTGAGGTGCGGGTGTGCAAAGATGAAGAAAGGGGAACAGCAGCACAGGACTTTCCTCCTCCCCTTGTGGGAGTTTCCGGGGTGCTGCATCGGCGTGCAGCTATCTTATTTGTTCAACGTGCAGTGCCTAACAGTCACTGTGGAGCGGGGTACCTACTGGGTGAGCCGCTCTAAGCCATGGGGTGTCCTCCATGGGAACAGCTCCCCAACAGCCTCGCGTAGAGGCAGTGCTGGTCTCCCACCGGGGCCCACGCCACCGCTCTGCAATGTGATGGCTGGGAGACCCTGGTCAAGTCACAAACTCTGTGCCTCGTGTTTCGTCATCTCTAAAACGTGGAGAGTCCTAGTACACCTTTCATATGGGTGATAGAAGAATTGAGTGAGTGTATACACACCAAGGTTTAAAATTGTACCTGGTCCACAGAAAGTGCTCGGCAACGGTCACCTCCTCTTTTTAGCACCATCTAAGAAGGGGTCGTGTTTGTTCTCAAGAAGAAGATGTGAAAAGCAAAGACCAGAGGGGATACTGTAACTCTTTCTAGAGCCTGGGATGGAAAGACCAGTGTCTTTATTTTCAGCGCCGGGTCAGAAGAAGAGTGTTGGGGAAGGCCTCCCGTTTGGCAGGGGGTGGCCCAGCTCCGGAGAGGAAAGGACCAGAGGAGACTTCCAAACCGTAGATCTGGAACTTGATCAATAAGTTGTCCCATAAATATAACCGAAGACAAAAATGGGGAGGTGAAAACCAACCAACCCTCCCCCCCACCCCCGCTCATTCCAGGGTCCTACAAAGCCTAAAGAGGTGTTGCTGGCTTACACAATCCTTGGTTTATAACCCAAGTAAAATTACGAAAAACATGATCACATGAGGCTGCACATAAAATTTTTATTGAGAAGTTGGTCTTATTACAGCGAATACACAGGCCTCGAATTCCATTACATGGTAAGGCGCTGAGCGGCAAACATGGTCACCAGAAGTCATCCGGTTCTTCGTGAGAAAAGCCCGTGAAACTAAATTAAGGAAAAAGACAACATTTTTTATTAAATCCTTGTCAAATGTATTCAGGGATCTTCCTAACGTTCTCATTCTTTCCCCGTGGGCTACATGCCCTTGCTTAGAATTTGTATCAGAAGCAATTATGCAAATTAAAAAATGCAATAGATTTTTTTTTCAAGTCCCTATTTTTGTTTCACTGATTTCTTACAGGCAGACTCACATGTGTGAACATTCCCTCGGCTGACACAACCCGCCACACAACGGGCTGCGCAGGACACACCACGCTGTGGGAGGCCGTACCTTTCGTCTTTGTCACTAGGTGGTAGTGTGTCCGCTTGTGAGCTTTCTCCGCCAACCTTCCTTGAGCTCTGATACAAAAGGGGAAAAAGAATTCTGGAATTACAGATACATCAATTTTATTCAATACATGGATTTCTCTAAGAACTATCTCTGAGATATAGATGGAATTCAAGAATCTAAAAAAGAGGGGACTTCTAAGCATGAAGTTTAGTAGGTACACGAAATGAACCGTGTGGTACCCATTCTCAACAGCCACAGTGTGTGAGACTTAAGTATTAATGCCTCAGAGAGCACTAATGCAGTCACTGTTCGTGGACAGACCTTCCACTTTCTCTTTCTTGTCCTTAAAGTAACGAGAGACATGCCAACTTTAATCAAATTTGACACACTGAAATCTCTTCCATCTCTACCCAAAGTGATGAAATTTGGCCAAGAGATTCAAGGCTCTATTTGACCTTTGCATTTTCTATGCTTCTACCTTTTTGTCTCCAATGAGAAGGCAGATTCTCGTCCTAAGGCCTTCAAACAAACCCAACCATCCCCCGGCAAGCCTCCCCCCCCACCCCCGCGCCCCCCAGACAGCTGGCCCACAGCATTGGCACCTTATCTGCAGACTCCTGGTCTTGATTTTGCTGAAGAATTTTCATGTACTTCTCTAAAGGGTTTTCACCACAAGCATACTGGTCTTTTACTTCTTCAACACTCATTTCTAATTCTTTTTCCATTTCATTCTTCAAAGATTCTTCAATCATCCTCTGGGGAATCCACAGGCACCAACACAGGAAACACACAAATACATCAAACAACTTTGAAGTGCTTAAAAATGCATACTAATATAATCCTGATACTTTAAGAACAACCTGCATGCCAAAGAAAAATTGAAGTTGGGGCACCTGGGTGGCTCAGTCGGTTTAAGCGTCTGACTTCAGCTCAGGTCATGATCTCACAGTTCGTGGGTTCGAGCCCCGCATCAAGCTCTGTGCTGACAGCCAGCTCAGAGCCTGGAGCCTGTTTCAGATTCTGTGCCTCCCTCTCTCTGACCCTCCCCTGCTCACACTGTCTCTCTCTCTCTCTCTCTCTCTCTCTCAGAAATAAATAAAACATTAAAAAAAAAGAAAAATTGAAGTCACTGCTATCAGAGGGGGACAAGCAAGCCATCTCAATGAAGCAAGCGAGTACTTCGCCTCAAGTCTTCTATGCTTTAGGCCAAATTAACCAGGAGTCCAGGAACATCCCTACGGAAGATTAATTTTGGTAGGACTCAGCAGGTGTATGAATCCATGCACCTGGGACCAAAATCAGGACAAAGAAGGGCAGAAGAGACCCAGAGGAAGGACGAGGGTGGGGCAGTGAGGACGGTTTGAACAGAGGGGCTCAAGCCCTGGGCAGTGTATGACCCCTCTTTAATATAGTAGTCCTCACAGGTGCAGGGCACGTAACAAGCTTTTAAAAACACATAAGGGACAGAAAACCATCCAGACTTTTCAAAAAGAAGAGAGAGGACCCAAATAGACATAATCATGAATGAAAATGGGTGTTATCACAACCAATCCCTCAGAAATACAAGCAATTATCAGAAAATACTATGAAAAAACGTATGCCAACAAACTGGACAACCTGGAAGAAATGGACAAATTCCTAAACACCCACACACTACCAAAACTTAAATGAGAAGAAACAGAAAATTTGAACAGACCCCTAACTAGTGAAGAAATTGAATCAGTTATTAAAAATCTGCCAACAAACAAAGAGTCCTGGCTAGATGGTTTCCCATTTGAAGCAGAATTAATACCTTATCCTTCACAAGGTGTTACAAAAATAGAAATGGAAGGAAAGCTTCCAAACTCATTCTATGAAGCCAGCAGTACTTTTACTCCCAAACCAGAGATCCTACAAAAAAGAATTACATGCCAATATCCCTGATCAACATGGATGCAAAAATTCTCAACAAGATACTAGCAAATCGACTTCAACAGTATATAAAAGAATTATTCATCATGATCATGGGATTCATTCCTGGGCGGCGAGACTGGTTCAATATTCATAAATCAATCAATGTGATACATCACATCAACAAAAGAAAGGAGAAAAACCATAAGATCCTGTCAATAGATGCAAAAAAAAGCATTTGACAGAATACAACATCCCTTCTTAGCAAAGACCCCGGAGAAAGTCGGGATAGAAGGAACTTACTTAACCATCATAAAAGCCATTTATAAGAAGCCCTCAGCTAACATCATCCTCAATGAGGAAAAGCTGAGAGCTTTCCCCCTGAGATCAGGAACAAGACAGGGATGTCCACTCTCACCACTGTTGTGTAACATAGTGCTGGAAGTCCTAGCATCAGCCATCAGACAACAAAAGGAAATCAAAGGCATCAGAATTGGCAAAGAAGAAGCCAAACTTTCACTTTTCACAGATGACCTGATACTCTACAGGGACAACTTGGAAGACTCCACCAAAAGACTGCTAGAGCTGATATTTGATTTCAGCAAAGTCCCAGGGCACAAAATCAATGTACAGAAATCAGTTTCATATCTATACACCACTAATGAAACAAAGAGAAATCAAGAAATCGATTCCACTTACAATTGCACCAAGAACCATAAAATACCTGGGAATAAACCTAACCAAAGATGTACAAGGTCTGTATGCTAAAACCTATAAAAAACTTATGAAGGAAATTGAAGAAAACACAAGAAATGGAAAAACATTCCATGCTCATGGACTGGAATAAATATTGTTAAAACATCAATACTACCCAAAGCAATCTACACATTCAAGGCAATCCAATCAAAATTGCACCAGCATTCTTCTCAAAGCTAGAACAATCCTAAAACTTGTATGGAACTACAAAAGACCCTGAATAGCCAAGTAATATTGAAGAGGAAAACCAAAGCGGGAGGCATCACAATCCCAGATTTTAGCCTCTACCACAAAACTGTAATCATCAAGACAGTATGGTATTGGCACAAAAACAGACACACAAACCAATGGAACAGAGAACCCAGAATTGGACCCACAAATGCACAGCCAACTAATCTCTGACAAAGCAGGAAAGAATATCCAGTCTCTTTAGCAAATGGTGCTGGGAGAACTGGACAGCAACATGCAGAAGAATGAAACGGACCACTTTCTTAAACCATGCACAAAATTAAACTCAAAATGGATCAAAGACCTAAATGTGAGACAGGACACCATCAAAACTCTAGATGAGAAAGCAGGCAACAACCTCTTTGACCTTAGCTGTAGCAACTTCTTGCTTGACAGGTCTCCAAAGACAAGGGAATTAAAAGCAAAAATGAACTACTGGGACCTCATCAAGATAAAAAGGTTCTGCACGGCAAAGGGAAACAATCAACAAAACCAAAAGGCAACTGACAGAAAGGGAAAACTTATTTGCAAATGACGTATCAGATAAAGGGTTAGTATCCACAACCTATCAAGAACTTACCAATCTCAACACCTGAAAAACAAATAATCCAGTGAAGAAATGGGCAGAAGACATGAATAGACACTTTTCTAAAGAAGACATTCAGATGGCTAACAGACACACGAAATGATGCTCAACGTCACTATCAAGGAAATACAAATCAAAACCACACTGAGATAACACCTCACGCCGGTCAGAGTAGCTGAAATGAACACTTCAAGAAACTACAGATGCTGGCGAGGATGTGGAGAAAACAGGCACCCTCTTGCACTGTTGGTGGGAATGCAAACTGGTGCAGGCCCTCTGGAAAAGTGTGGAGTTTCCTCAACAAATTAACAATAGAACTCCCCTATGACCCAGCAATAGCACCGCTAGGAATTTACCCAAGGGACACAGGAGTGCTGATGCATAGGGGCACATGGACCCCAATGTTCACAGCAGCGCTTTTAATAATAGCCAAATTATGGTAAGATCCCAAATGTCCATCAACTGATAAATGGATCGAGAAAATGTGGTTTATATATACAATGGAATACTCCTTGGCAATGAGATACGATGAAATCTGGCCATTTGCAGCAATGTGGATTGAACTGGAAGGTATTATGCTAAGTGAAGTAAGTCTGTCAGAGACGGATACCATGTGTTTTCACTTATATGTGGATCCTGAGAACTTAATAGAAGACCATCGGGGAAGGGAAGGGGAAAAAAATTAGTTACAAACACAAAGAGGGAGGCAAACTATGGAAGACTCTTAAATACAGCAAACAAACTGGGGGCTGATGGGGCATAGGCGAGAGAGGGGAAAATGGGTGATGCACACTGAGGAGGGCACTTGTTGGGATGAGCACTGGGTGTCATATGGAAGCAATGAACCATAGGAATCTACCCCAAAAACCAAGAGCACACTTTACACAGTGTGTTAGCCAATTTGATAATAAATTATATTAAAAACAAACAAAAATAAATAAGCAAGCAAACTATGTTCTGTGGTGGGGGGGAGAGACTCAGTCTTCTCTGGAGAAAAAAATAAATAAATAAACCCCACTTAAAAAGGGAAGATCTAAGGGTGCCTAGATGCTCATGGGCACATCCCCTCTCCTTCCCTCCCTCTCATAAATATACGTTAGAAAGTGAACAAAAAAGGAATATCTATAGCAAAGTAAAGCCCACCTCCTTGACAGCTGGTTTCCAGGACCAGATGAGAATGTATGCACATGAGCTTGCAAAAGCTCCCCTTTGCTGTGTAACTCCTGAGGGTCTGTGTCATATACAACCTTCCTCAGTCTTTTCAAGAAAAAGGAGATTGGGATGCCTACAGCAGGCTTTCAGTAAGACTAAACTTACTAATACCAACCTTTGTACGGAATCATGCAAGACCCCAAATAACCAAAGCAATCCTGAAAAAGAACGAAGCTGGAGGTATCACAATCCCAGATTTCAAGATACACTATGAAGCTGTAGTAATCAGAACGGTAAGGCACTGGCACAGACAGACACACACGGACGAATGGAACAGAACAGAAATCCCAGAAATAAACCCACACTAATACGGTCAAGTCATCTACGACAGAGGAGACAAGAGTAGACTGAAGGGAGAAGACAGTCTCTTCAATAAACGGTGCTGGGGAAACCAGACCCCTTTCTTAGGAATAAGCTCAAAATGGATTCAAGATAGAAATATGAGAGCTGAAAGCACACAACTCCCTCAAGAGAGCACAGGTGTACTCTCTGACATTGGCCTTAGCAACATTTTTCTAGATAGGTCTCCTGAGGCAAGGGAAACAAAAGCCAAAATAAACTATTGGGACTACATCAACACAAAAGCTTCTGCACAGCAAACCATCGACAAAATGAAAAAACCCTACTGAATGAGAGAACGTATTTTTAAGTGATATATCCAATGAAAGGTTAATATCTAAAATATATAAAGAACTTACACAACACCAAAAGAAACAAACAATCCTATTGAAAATGGGCAGAGGACCTGAATAAACATTTTTCCAAATACATCCAGATGGCCAGCAGGCACGTGAAAAGATAGTCATCATCACTCATCATCAAGAAAATGCAAATCAAAGCAACGACACAGGACATCACATTCATCAGAATGGCCAAAATCAAAAAGGAAAGCAACAACCCACTGGGCGAGGATGTGGAGAAAAAGGAGTCACTGGTGCAGCTACTCGGGAGAACAGAATGAAGGCTCCTCAGAAAATTAAAAACAGCATTACCACATGATCCAGTAATTCCATTACTGGGTATTTATACCAAAACAAAAAACAAAAAAAAAAAAAGACAAAAACATTAATTTCTTAAGATACGTGCACCCCTACATTTACAGCAACTTTATTTACATTGGCCAAGATACGGACGCAACCCCACTGTCCATCCGGGGCTGAGTGGATAAAGGAGACGCAGTACATACATACGACGAGTATCAGTCACAGAAAGGCCGAGATCTTGCCATTTGTGACAACACGGATGGACCTAGAGGGTATGATGCTAAGTGAAATAAATCCGAGAAAGACAAATACCACGATTTCACTTTTATGTGGAATCGGAAAACCGAGAACACCCAGAAATACAGAAAACAAACTGGTGGCTGCCAGAGGCGGGTGGGGGATGGGTGAAGCGGGGGGGGGGGGGGGGGGGGGGGGGGGGGGGGGGGGGGGGGGGGGGGGGGGGGGGGGGGGGGGGGGGGTGGGGGGGACTAAGAGGTACAAACTTCCAGTTAGAAGTAGGTTCCAGAGACGAAAAGCACGGAGTGGACAACACAGCCAGTAACACTCTAATGAGGCTGTACGGTAGAAAACCAAAACCAAACAAAGTCACCTGCCACCCCCAGGCCCGGGACACACCAAGGACCCCCTCCCGGAGAGCAAGGTAGTCCCGAAGCGCTCCGTGCAAACACCGGTGTAGAGAACTCGGTTGTACTGATCATTACCCGCTCTTGATCCAGTTTCTCTAGTTCCCTTCGTTCCCTTTCTAAAGCTTCTTGCAGTTCGTTCTGCCTTATTTCTTCTCTCTGCTTTTGTTCTGTCATGTGCTGTTCCCACATTTTTTCTTCTTCCGTCTGTTCTCCCATTTGTTTCTGATCTACACCTAATGGGACCAGGAAAAAAAAAAAAAGAGCGAGTAGTCTGCAGCGTCCGCTTTCTCCACGGAGTGCGGGACCGGCTCCCACCACCAGGAAGAGCTTGCGGGGTCCTACGACTCTCGGCCTGCTCCATCTTTGAGCCCCCAAACCCACTCCCGGCACTGCGCCCCCATCTTACTTTGCTGAGATGCAGGTAAGTCACCCTTACCACAATGACTGTAGCTGCCTCCCACGCAACCCCCCCAATCACAACCTCTCCCCCTCTCTGCCCACCTCCTCCCTGCTTCCCCAGTCAAGCCCTACATTTCCACCTCTGCCTTTGGTGTGGAGCCTCCCCCCATCTTTAGGATTCACACTTAACCGTTAGTCCCTATTTATTACACAGCCACCCTCCCCTTTTTCTTTTTACACACTGAAGTTTTTTTTTTTTTTAAAGCATACTTGCGAGAGAGCAAGAGAGCGAGAGAGCGAACATGCACGTGTGCATGAGAGGGGAAGGGGCAGAGAGAGAGGGGGACAGAGAGAATCCCAGGCAGGCTCCACGCTGTTAGTGCAGAGCCCCATGTGGGCTCAAACCCTCAAATATGATCACAACCTGAGCAGAAACCAAGAGTAATACTTACCTGAGCCACCCAGGCGCCCTGACCCAGCCCTTTCCCAAGTCCTCCCCTTGCTCCCGGGAAGGTGCTGCGGTCTCTCCTGCCCCCGGCAGCACCCCCTGGGACTCCCCCCTCCCCGGGTCTAGCCAGGTAGCTGCCGCTGCTCCCCTCCTCCAGGCTGATCCCCGAGCTTTCCCACCCCCCTTCTCCGGTCCTGGCCTCTCCCCGTGTTTGCTCACGCCCATCTTTCCCCCGGGCTCCCTGCCATCAGCACAGGAGATCCCCCAGCCGTGGCTTCACAGCTCAACTCCTCACTCTGGCCCCTCGCCTCATGCTCCCTCCACACCATGGCCACTCGGCCGCCCCACCGGGGCTTACACTTTGCTCCTCTTCCTCCCGCGCCTTCCTCATCACCGTTCCCCTGGGCGGCCCGAATCGCCTGGCCAAGGGTCTCCACGACCGTGTGTCTCTGCCTTCAGGCTGCCCACCCGCACCTGCGGGAGCACCAGTCACCTCCGGGAGGCGTGTGTACACCCTGGTGGAATCCAAACCCGTGGTGGGCTAGGCGGCAATCTGCCTTTCTCCTTCCTGCCCAACTTCCTGCATCAGCAGAGTGTTCACGGTTGAAGCCATCACACACGCGGGTACCCGAGGACAGCACCGTCCTCCCTGCTCCACGCCGTGCTTGCCGGCGCTCCTCTACCCGACGTGCTCCCTTCCCCCCACTATGCCAGCCCTCACTTAAATGCCACCTCCTGCGTGAGCTCCTTATTCCTACAGTGACAACCGGCCACTTCACACAGTACCTCGTACCTGCCTTGTCTAAGGCCATTCACATCTGTCTCCCTAATTCAGTCCCTTCTGGCCAAGGACCGCGTTTCAATCATTTGTTCCCTAAGCTGGCAACCCAGGTCCCCACGCCTCACACGTTTAACTCGATCTCGGTTCCACGGAGGACTATGCTGACCTCTGTCCCCCAGCTCTGGCCCGGAGCCTCGGCTGTGGCCGCAATGCTGCCACACAGACGCAAGCACAGGCCGACCGCGGCTCTTCCGGCCCGTCACTAGCACGGAGTCAGCTTCGCCCACAGGAGAGCAGTGGCACGGCCTCCGCTCAACCGTGGCCACCAAGTCCAACGCCAGAGGCGGCCGCCGGCCACGTGCCAGGACGCTGCACTCCTGCCTGCGCCGGAAGCAGGTCACCCGGACATGGGTCACGCGCTCACGCGGCGCAGCGGCCTGCGGGAAAGGACGCTGTTTGGGTGCGGGTTTCAACAGACGACAGGGGAAGGGCCCCCCGTTCGCCGCGAGGTGTACGCGGTGGCTGCTGAGTGGCACTGTGGAACCTCTTCGGACGGAAGAGCAAAGAACAGCAGTGTTTCCACTGGCAGAAAGGTAGCAAGTTCTGGGCTTTTTCACTTCCCTCCGCACCCAGATGAAGAGGTGAAACAAATGTGAGAGTTTCTCAACGATCAAAACGTAACCCCACCATTTATAGTATTTAAGAAGCTACTGTAACGTAGAGCACTCAGTTGGTGTCCCTTATCCTACCCTACTGCAGGATTTTTATCCCCTAGGTGGCGGAGGTCTCTGCCCACCAGGGCCGCTCCAGGGCGCCACCGTCCTGGTCACATCTCGCCCGTCGGAGGCCGTGAGCGCTGGCGGGCCGACGGTCCCAGTCTGCCGCTGGAAGCCGCGTGAAGCGGGGGCCCCGCGTCGGTTCACTGCGGGTGCCCGGCTGCCAGGAGCGCCCGGCACAGAAAGAGGCTCTTGACCGAGTCTCACTGAATGAGCGCTTTCCAGAAAGGACTTCCTCTGCAATCAGCAAAAACCGCCCTCTCCCCGGCCTCTGGCTCCTTTCAGTGATTCCTCGCATTGCCAACTGCGCCTCAAACCAACAGACCGCTTTCAAGAGGCGGCGCAAGGGTCAGGGACGCGGCCCCCCCAGGCTGGAGCGGACCTACAGGTGGCTCTGCGTGGGGCGCTTCCCTCCAACTCGGAGGCTGAAACCTGCGGCCCGAGGAGAAAACGACGCTCAACTGATGGAGACCCCCAGGCGCCCTAGAAAGGGTTTTCTCGTCCTACTTTATACAGAAGCAGCAGCAAATGAATAGAAAATGAAATAACATTAACCCTTAGTCATTCGTTAATGTATTTTGTTAATTCAAAGAGAGCAAAACTTACTCGGGTGGCGACAGGAGACAGGTCTGGCAGACGCGGCGGCGGCGGCACCCGTGTGAGGCATGTCGCCAGCGGGGTGGAGGCTGTCCACTTCGCGCTGCCTCGGCGTGCTCCCTGCATCTACAAGAGGAGCGAACAAGCGTCCCCCGGGTCCTCGGGCACCACGGCGACGGGAGGGGGTGCAGCGCGGCGGGGGAGAAGCCGGGCGGCTCTACGGTCTGCACCACGGCCGCCTGCCGTGTGTTCCCATCTCCAAGGGTTCTTAGGGTTTCGAGAATTACATCCCTCAGAAAATCAATGTGTCGCCCAACAGGAAAATGGACCGAGTCCAAGAACTCACCTGGCTTGCTGATAATCGTCTGAATTCTACTTGAAGTCAAGGACTTAACAAGCCTAACAAAGGGAATCACGGGGATGCTGCTAACTTTGCCAAGCTTCCCATTTAAACGTTCCAAACCTACTTCCGCACGTAGTGGTGAAGTTCATGAAACAGGATGACGGCTTATACACAAATACAAAGACTCTCTGAGCGGGGCCATGGCCGGGACACCATTACTAGACTCTGAAGCTTGTAGTATTTACCTCCATTCTTTAATTAAAAAATGGGCTTTCCAGATCTGAGGCAGTCTGGAATCAGTGGAAGTCAAACCAAAAGTAACTTAGCGTGTTCATGTTTCATAAAAGGGGAATTAAATTTTAAAAAATCATTTACTTTAAATCTGAGGCAATCCCAAGCATGGTAAACTGAATTAAGGATTCAGGCAGAGGCTTAGCTCCAACTGTAAAATTGTGAGCTATCCATAAATATTTAATGAATGTAACTCTGAACACCCCCTTGAAAATCTTCGCGATTTAAAAATGAGACAACACATCTGTATTTGTGGTTTTATCACAAAATCAAAATGTCTTAATCTGTAAGTGCTTCACTTTTCATGATAATGGACAGGTTTCACCAAAACTAAGCCTTCTACATTCCGAACTAAAAACCAGGACTCTTATTTGAACTTACATTCAAAAGATGGTCCAAATTCCTCATTGTCCTTAAAAGGTAGCTTGTCCGGATCTGAAAATTCTCTTTTGTCCTCAAGTTCCATCTGACTTTGATGAAGACTGGATTGGAAGAATAAAATTCAAGGATGTAACGTTGAAGGAACGTAAAACCCAAGAGCACAGCAGGACAAAAACTCTTTGGGACTCAAGAAACTATTGCAGAAAAGCCGTTTTTCTTGGGCTCACGGAGAACAAGGGCTACACGCTGCAGCGGGCACCCTCCGTGCACCAGGCGTCCCTCGGAGCCATTAACGGTCACTCTTCAGAACCCCCCTCACGCTGTGAAGCAGGTGCTACCACCATTACCATGCTGTTCCTGGGCAGAGTTTATTTCAAGAACCAGAAAGCGTTTTTGAAAAACACAAATTGTGCACGCCCCCCCGCACGTGCCGGCTGAAGATGCTACCCTCCCGTGCACTGACGGGCCCTCACTCAGCACACCTGTCTTGTCTTTCTTCTTGCCTTTTATTACAATGAAGAGGTATATAAAAAACTACTACATGCTTTAGGATCATAATAGGCACATGCGGGGGGCATGCAAAACCTGTGTTTTCACAATCGTACAGCAGTTTTCGGTGCTGTACAGTAAAATGGGATCCACACTCAGAGGCCCAGGCTGGAGCCCAGAACTCAGGAGTCAGAATCTCCTGTCACGGGGACCAGGCACCAACAGGGGTCCCACATGAGACCCGAATCCCAGACTGAGCACCTACCACTGTACCCTAAACACACCCACCCACTCCTGCTTTAGCCAGTGTATCCCAGGACCCACTACCAACGTAGATTTTGTTTTGATTATATACAAATAGGAACTTCCTAAGATCAGGAACAAGACAAGGTTGTCCACTCTTCCCACCATGATTCAACACAGTACTGGAAGTCCTAGAACAGCAATCAGGTAAGAAAAAAAGGCACCCATGGGGCACCTGGGTGGCTCAGTCAGTTAAGTGTCCGACTTTGGCTCAGGTCATGAGCTCATGGTTTGTGAGTTGGAGCCCCGTGTCAGGCTCTGTGCCAACAGCTCAGAGCCTGGAGCCTGCTTTGGCTTCTCTGTCTCCCTGTCTCTGTCTCTCCCCCACTTGTGCTCGCTCGCTCTCTCAAAAACAAAGGCATCCACATTAGAAAAGAAGAAGTCAATGGTCACTCTCCGCAGATTATATGATCCTGTACATAGAAAACACTGAAGACTCCACCAAAAAACTGTTAGAATAAATTGATTCAGTGAACTTGCAGGATAGAAAAATATCCAGAAATCAGTTGCATTTATTCATACTATTAATGAAGTAGCAGAAAAGATTAATAATTCCACTTACAATGGCACCAAAAATAATAAAATGCTTAGAAATAAGTTTAACCAGGGGCGCCTGGGTGGCTTAGTCGGTTAAGCGTCCGACTTTCGCTTAGGTCATGATCTCGCGGTTCGTGGGTTCGGGCCCCGCGTCGGGCTCTGTGCTGACTGCCAGCTCAGAGCCTGGAGCCTGTTTCAGTCTGTGACTCCCTCTCTCTCTGACCCTCCCCTGCTCATGCTGTCTCTCTCTCTCTCTCTCTCTCTCCTAGAAATAAATAAAAACATTAAAAAAAAATTAAAAAAAAAAAAAAAAAGAAATAAGTTTAACCAAGGAGCTGAAAGACCTGTACTCAGCAAACTACAAAGCACTGGTAAAAGAAATCTAAGAGGACACAAGTAGAAAGCCAGTCCATGCTCATGGATTGTTAGAAGTAATATTGTTGAAATGCCCCAGCTACGCAAAGGAGTCTACAGATTGAATGCAATCCCTATCAAAATTTTAATTTTTTAATATTTACTTTTGAGAGAGAGAGGTGCGCGCTCACACACACACTCCAAAGCAGGCTCCAGGCTCTGAGCTGTGTGCAGAGCCCGACATAGGGCTCCAACCCATAAACTCTGAGATCATGACCTGAGCCAAAGTTGGATGCTCAACCCTCTGAGCCACCCAGGTGCCCTCCAACAGTATTTTTAACAGAACTAAAATAATACTAAAATTTGTATGGAGCCCCAAAAGACCCCAAAGAGCCAAAGCAATTTTGAAAAAAAAAGCAAAGATGGAGGTATCCTAATATCAGATTTCAAGATATGCTAGAAAGCTGTAGTAATCAAAACCATACATCAAAAATAGACACATACATCCACGAAACACAACAGAGAGTCTAGAAAGAAACACTAATATGGCAGAATAATCTACGACATAGGTGGCTAGAGTACAATGCAGAAAAGACAGTCTCTTCAAAAAATGGTGCGGGGCAAACGGGATAGCTACGTGTCCGACAATGAAACTGGACCATTTTCTTACACCAAACACAGAAATACACTCAAAAGGGGTTAAAAACCTAAACAGGAGAGCTGAACCCACAGAAATCCTAGAAGAGAGCACAGATGGTAATTTCTATGACATCAGCCTTAGCAATATTTTTCTAGATAGGTCTCCTGAGGCAAAAGAAACAAAATAAAAAATAAACTATTAGGACTACACCAAAATAAAAAGCTTCTGCACAGCTAAAAGAAACCATCGGCAAACAAAAAGGCAACCTACTGAACAGGAGACAAGATCTGGAAATGATGTATCCGATAACAATATCCAAAATACGTAGGGGAGCCTGCATGGCTCAGTCCGTTAAGGGTCAGACTGTTGCTTTTGGCTCAGGTCATGATCTCACAGTCATGAGACAAAGTCCTTTGAAGGCTCTGCACTGGGCATGGACCCTGCTTAAGAGTCCCTCTCCCTCTTCCTCTGCCCCTCCCCTGCTCTTGCAAAAAAGAAAAAACCAAAATATGTCAAGACCTTAGACAACTCAACACCAGTAATCCAAATAATCTGACTGAAATGGCCAGAGTACCTGAAGAGACAGCTCCCAAAGGCGGCATCCAGATGGCCAACAGGCCCATGAAAAGACGACCAACATCACTCATCATCAGCAAAACGCAAATCAAAACTACAAGGAGATATCATGTGCCACACGTCAGTGGCTAGAATCACATAGACAAGAAGTAGCAAGTGTGGGTGAGGACGTGGAGAAAGGAACCCTCCAGCGCCGTTGGCAGGAAAGCAAACTGGTGCAGCCACCGTGGAAAGCAGTATGCAGCTTCCTCAAAAAACTAAAAATCAAATCAGCATATCCTCCAGCAATTCCACCGTTGGGTATTTACACAAAGAAGACGAAAATACTATTTTGAAAAGACATACGCGCCCCTGTATTTATACCGGCATTATTTACAATAGCCAAGATACAGAAGCAACCCAAATATCTAGTGACTGACACAGGGATAAAGAAAACGTGGTGCCTAGGTGTGTATACACACGCATATACGTAACGGGATAGTATTCAGCCCTAATAATCGATGAGATTTTTGCTGCTGCCAACAACTTGCATGAACCTAGAGAGTACTATGCTAAGTGAAAGAAGTCAGACTGAGAAGGACAAATACCCTATGATTTCACTTATATGTGGAATCTAAAAAACAAATGAATAAAGAAACGGAATGAGACCTGTAAATACAGACCACCAGCTGACGGTCTTGAGAGGGAGAGGAGGGGTGGGCAAAATCAGTGAAAGTGGGTGGGAGGTACAGGTTTCCACTTAGGAAACGAGTAAGCCACGGGAATGAGAGGTGTGGCACAAGGAATAGGGGCAGTGGGAGTGTCGTGGTGCTGCATGGTGACAGATGGCAGTGACACTTGTGGGGAGCACAGCATCACGTACAGTCAAATCACTATGCTGTACACCTGAAACTAGTCAAACATCGCGTGTCAACTATACTCAGGCCCAAAAAAAAAAAATCAACGTTGTTTATATTTTAAATGCCAACATATTTTCAAATGACTTTGTAACGATGTGTGAAAATTTTTTATTTTAATATTTAGTTTAGAGAGAGAGAGAGACACAGAGCATGAGTGGGGGAGGGGCGGAGTTAGAGGGAGACACGGAATCCAAAGCAGGCTCCAGGCTTCAAGCTGTCCACATGGAGCCCAATGTGGGGCTTGAACTCACGAACTTCAAGATCATGACCTGAGCCAAAGTGGGACGCTTAACCGACTGAGCCACCAAGGAGTCCCCAAATTGTTTTAAATTTAAACTGAATTTGTTTTTGCAGATTTTGTACATTTGTTTTCTTTTTATAAACCCAGTCTACTCTTGGAACTATGAAGATGTTTATTGATACTGTAGTGTTTTCTCTATATACCAAGCTTAGCAAACCAGTAGTAATTACTTATTTGCGAAAAGGGAAGATTTTCTCCATGCAGGTAATTTAGAGGATTCTCAAAGATCATACATCACCTTCCAACCAGACTACAAATTCTATACCGCCACGTGGTCTTTCTATCCCCAAGCCCCCAACAAGTCCAGCTGAGACCGCGTGCGGCTTCCTGGACGCGGCGCGGGCGAGCGAAGGCGGGGGTTACCTGGCCTGCTCTGGAGGGCTGGGTGGCGTGTGGACGGAAGGGCCGTGCCTGGACCCGGGCGGTGATGGCCGGGACGTTCTGTCAGGACCGGGGCTGCAGCCCGCAGCATGGGGTATGTCCACACCTGAGTAAGGGGCAGAAGGCTTGACTGTGACAAACTGCAAGGAGAAGCCAGCAACACGGTTTCTAAAACGTTCCATCACCTTGAAAACGAACTCCATTATCCCTGTGAACAGTTAGGCAGGACACGTAAACGATGCACACACCTAACGGTGCTTGCACGTAACTGCAGTAGCGATAACAAAACGTAGGTGACTCCCCAAAGGTAAAGGGAAAGCCACTGTCGCTCTCTGCTCGGGTCGGCGTGCCGAGGACAATGCTAGAATGGGACACTACCCCACACCCTCCCTGGGCACCCCCGCCACGTGAGGGAGACGCCACCGTTGGCCAGGAAAGGCAGCGTGAGCGAGAGGACAGGCTGCCGGAGCGCGGGATCCGCCAGGCGCGGTCCTGCCCTCCCTGCCATCCCGGGCCGCGCTCCAGCTCCGTTCGGAGGCCCTCTGAGGACCAGAAGCTTCCGCTCGTGGAGCATCCTGCAACCCTCTTGGCAGCAGCTCACCTTCCAGACACATTTTACGAAGGAGGCTCTTCTTCGCCTTGGGCAGGGGAGTGGAGGAGAGGCGCCGGGAGGGAGCGCCCCTGCGTGGCCGCGCGCGCGCACCGCTGCTCCCGTCCTCCTCGGGCGCGCCCGCCGCGGGCTGCTCAGCGACAGCCACGTCCTCCGCAGAAGCACGTCTTCCGGGGCAACTGGAAGAGGCGTTCTGGAGCGTTCCTGTCGAGTGCAGGGGGGGCAGGGGCGGCGGGCTCTTGGCTGCTGAACGGCTTCCCGGGAGGTGTGGAGTAACTCTTAGATGGTAGCTTTGGAAAGCTTTCTCCAAACGTTTGGCCTCTTGCTCTAGCTCGTTCACCCTGGCCTTGGTGTTGGCTACAAACTCAAGGTCAGAATCGGGGGAACTACTCTCGGCGCTCGGGTTTAGGTAACTTGCGATCCTTGACACCACCGTGCCCACCGTCAGCCTTTCCTGTCCAAAAGCGGTTTTCAAAGAATCCCCGCTGCAGTCACCATCGCGAGGCACCGCCACGTTGCCACCCATTAATCCGCTGATGGAACGATCGAGCAGAGAATGCTTTGGGTTGCGGTACACCTCGTTCTCGAGAGCTGCGGATTACAAAACGACCGTGTGAGAAAGGGCGGGAAAAGGTGGACGAAAGAGTTAGAGGAGACCGAGAGCAGTACTTCGCACAGATGAAAACCCGAAGGGCAAACGTGCACGTTCAACGGTTTCTGAAGGTGCAGTCCCAGCTAACGTTTAGGGAGAGCCTGCCTGTACCGCTGCGGCTTCACGGGCTTTCTTTCCTAACCCGGGTTGTCTCACAGTCCGTGATGCACAACCCTGAAATCTAAAAAGCTCTGAAAACAGAAAGCGCACTCTTCATTTATAGGCCGGCAAAGCCCAACCAGGCCTCCATTCATCTGGTTGTGGAACTTGGCGTGCGCGGACATCGACCCATCTACAATCTTTATTCCACCTGGCGTGGAAATTCTGACATCCGATCACAAAATCGCGAAGGAGCGTCGCTGCGGGACGCCACCCAGAACCTCCAGGGTAGCGGCGAAACCCAGAAGCCCTGGCGCACAGCCCGAGTTTCCCATCAGGGAACGAGGAGCCACAGTCAGTACAGGGCTGCAGGCGGCGCTCATGCACTGCTCCCGTCCTACTATGGTGGTGGCGGGGGTGATGATAGGAGGGGACGGCGGGGGGGGGGGGGGCGTACACTTACAGTCTGGCGCACGCGGGGAGCATGGCCTGGCGCCACCCATATTTCCCAGCACCATGCTGCCAGCCGGGGACGCTGCCCCCTGTATGGCAGGGGCTGGCCACGGGCGGTGCCCATGTTCAAAAGGTTCCGCCTTCTTCAACTATTTTCCGGGATAGGAAGTCACAGGAAGTCCCGCTGGGGTGTTCGGCTGACAGAACTCCCGAGAGAAGCTGAGGACCGAGGAGGGCAGAAGTGCGCCCACAGGGAACCAGGGTGCGGAGAAGGGACAAGGGCCAGAAAGGACAGAGCGCAGGCAGAACTGAGGAAGGTTCAGAACCAGGAACCGAGAACCCACGTCAGCCGCCAACACGGAGAAACCGGCTTGGTGCTGCAAAGTAGCTCAAGAAGGAAGGTAAGCTGCGGTGCCCTTGTTAGGAGGCATCAGGAGGTAGGAAGGGGCACACAGCAGTGTGGCAGTGACACCGAGGAACACGACGAAGGCAGTCACCATTCCTGCAGCGTGCGGTGTCCCAGGCACTGTCCCCTCCAGTCACGAGATACGGCAGGTATTATAGGCCCTGTTATGGAGGCGGCAACTGAGGCCCAGGGAAGTTTGAAGGACTGTGCCCAAGGTCAAAGGACAAGTTCAAAACTGGGAGCCGAAAACCGAGACCGTTTTCCGATCCCGCTAGCAGCAGTGCTGTTTGCTTGGCCCCCTGCTTGTCGCACACGCTCACTGCCAGGGAACATGTCAACCCACTGAAGCATCAGCTGGTCTTAGTATCAGGGGAACAAAAAGGACAGCCTCGGTTCAGGGTGAATGTGGGGACTCCTGTGTCACTACCACTCCTTTCCTACTCGGGGCAGGAGGCTGTCCCCAAGCTGTGGGGCATCCATGAGAGCAGGTCACCTGAGCTGATGGCCTCGTTGGTATTCCTAAAACAGTTTTACTTTTTTAAAAAATTTTTTAAAGTTTATCGATTTTTGAGAGAGCGAGCGAGCACAAGTTGGGGAGGGGCAGAGAGAGAGGGAGACACAGAAGCTGAAGCAGGGTCCAGGCTCTGAGCTAGCTGTCAGCACAGAGCCCGATGTGAGGCTCAAACCCAAGAACCGCAAGACCATGAGCCGAGCTGAAGTCAAACACTAAACCAACTGAGCCCCCCAGATGCCCAAGACAGGAGTTTTCCTTTCTAAGGGGACACCTATTTCTATAGCTTTTCCTACTATGAGAACTTCAACTTCACTCAATAGTCATCATGACGTTTTCATAACCATCAGAAACTGCTCTCTTGCAGTCTCTCTCTCTCTCTCTCTCTCTCTCTCTCACACACACACACACACACACACAGGTTCAGAATGTGTCTAACCTGTCTGGGTTTGTTTCAGCTGCAATTTCAAGTCAGCAACCTGTATAGTTAACCTCTTTACTGAGTCGTCGTAGTCAAGTATCTGGGCCTTCAGCTGTGCAGAATGTTCAATCTGCAAAGATTCAGAGGAAGAAAATAAATCAATGAAAAACAAATCACACGGAATAGCTAAAACATGGAAAGAGCATAAGTGTCCATCAACAGATGAATGGATCAAGAAGATGTGGTTTATCTATACCATGGAATACTACATGGCAATGAGAAACAATGAAATCTGGCCATGCGTAGCAACATGGATGGACCTTGAGGGTGTTATGCTGAGCGAAATAAGTCAGGCAGAGAAGGACAAATATCATATGTTTGCACGTACAGGAGGATTAGGAGGAACTTGACGGAAGAACAAGGGGGAGAAGAAGGGCAGAAATGGTGGGGGAAAGGGAGAGAGGCAAACCATGAGAGTCTCTTGAATGCTGACAAAAACTGAGGACTGATGGATGTGGGGGGGGGGGGATGGGCATGGAGGAGGGCACTTGTGGGGATGAGCACTGAGTGTTATGTGGAAACTAATTTGACAATAAACTATTTGTAAAATAAATAAAATAAATAAAAACTGGGGAGGAAAGGGAGAAGATCTGGAAAGATACCTCATCAAATGCACAATTCAGAAAGCAGGTGCATACAGGAAAAGATGCTCCTAATTTATCCTTAGAGAATTGCAAATTAAAACGAGATACCAGTGCGCACCTATTAGAACAACTAACATTCATAACACACCACCAAATGTTGAGCTTGTGGAGCAACAGGAACCCTCTCCTTCCTTGCTGGTGTGGGTGTAAAGCAGTGCAGCCACATTGGAAAACACTTTGGCACTTCCTTACAAAGCCTAACATCCTGTCACCATATGACCCAGTCATTGCACTCTTTGGTATTTACTACCCAAAGGTATTAAAAATTTATGTCCAAAAAAAAAGAAAAATCACACGGCTTACTTCAAAAGCAACAATTCTCTCACCGGCTCATTTTCTTGGTCGGTTCTGCCAACTCCCAGCAGCCTGACACCCACCACCCCCGGGGCGCCCACGCAACAACGACAGAACCCACTAACACGTTCTCCAGCTCCTCTGTCTCTGGTCTCGCACAACTGGCAGGAGGCAGGCATCAGAAAGAGAGAGTCGTCATTGTTGAGTCACAGGGGGGAGAATCAAGAGCTACTGTGACCGGTGGGCACGGCCAGGACTCG
This sequence comes from Hyaena hyaena, assembly GCF_003009895.1. NCBI lineage: Eukaryota > Metazoa > Chordata > Mammalia > Carnivora > Hyaenidae > Hyaena > Hyaena hyaena. Next base: position 419,014 of record NW_024080712.1, on the reverse strand, counting down.
GACCTTTTGTGTTCAGGGGAGGTGACTTTCCTCTCGGTTTTATTACTATCAGGATCTAAGGCCACACGATCGCTCGAGAGCCTTCTCAGAGGAGAAGGAACACGGGGGAGGAATGAGCACACCGGGGGCCCGTTTCTGACGCCGTCCTGTTGGATTGATGCCGCCGTGGCGAACACCCAGTCTCTCCAGGCCCACGGAGCCACCTGCCCTGCCGCCCAGGGGGTGCGGGCAGTGCAGGGCAACACTCACCTCGCTTTGCAGCTGCTTCTGCAGGGCCTGCTTGTGCGCCTCGAACTCCTTGTGCTCGAACGCGATAACGTTTTCTGCTTTCTTTAGTTCTTTCTGAAAAGCCGCCAGCTCTGGAGATGGCTGAGACAGGTCTGTGACAGTGGGGGGGGGGAGCCTGCTCGTCATCAACGTTACATTTTCTCAGTTCACCTAATGAGAGTGGCTCAAGACGCTTTACGTTGTTTTCCCCTTTCTTTTACACAATTAATATTAAATGTATTAAGTGGACTAAGGGCAATCTTGACTAACTTCAGAACCGAAGGATTACTTTTTAAAAAATTTTTAAAGTTTATTTTACTTATTTTGAGAGCACGAGACAGCGAGAGCACGCATGCACATGCATGGGAGGGAGAAACTGAGAATGCCAAACAGGCTCCGCACTGTCACCACAGAGCCTGATGTGGGGCTCGAACTCACGAACTACAAGATCGTGACCTGAGCTGAAATCAAGAGTCGCTTAACCGACTGAGCCACCCAGGCGCTTCAGAACAAAAAAATCTAATAGACGTGATCGTACGGTTTATGACTCTCCAGGCTTCTACTCCCAGTAAAAATTCTTTCAAATCCGGAAATTAACGTGAAAGGCCACCGCCCTGCACAGAAGGCACAGGACAAACCCGTGTCTGACCCTGCCAACAACCGTCCTGAGGTGCAATTCGACCTGTGCATGTGTTGGCAGCACTCAGGGTGTCCAAGTAGAAAGCAGATGGTGTCCCCAATTTGGGTCATCAGAAGACCCTTTATAAAGAAACTCACATCGGGTAGCCACAACGGATGGTGCAGTTCCCCAGGCTAGCACCGGCGCCCTGCTGTCACCGTTCCTCGGGCCCGGGCCTGGAGGCACAGGCAGGGAGCGACTCCCACACGTGGGGAGCGTCAGCACGCAGAGTGCTGAGAGGCCCGGGCCCGGCTACCGCGTTGAGAGGAGCTGGGGAAGGATCACAGCCTCCCGGACCTCACTCTTCCCTCCCTCCACACACTCCCTGAAGTGTGTCCCCACTGGCCAAACCCGCCCCGCAGTGAGGGAAGGGGAGCCAAGGACTGGCCAGAGAGGCACATTTATACAGTTTAAAACTTCCTCTTCTCGGTGACACGATTTCACGGTAGCAAGTGAAAAGAAAGTACCTTCAACCCAAGAATCATAATTTTATCAAATCTTCCCAATTGAAGCCTCCCTTACAGAACAAGCAGTTCCTGAATACTGAGCCAGCATCCATCACAAAGCCAGGCCAATCAGGAAATAAAACAAAAAGACTTACGGCTTAGGAGACGCAAGTTCTGGTTTCTGATCTCGTCCAGGTGTTGCTTAAGTAACTTATTTTGCGCCTGAAGCTCCAGTTTCCCTTCTTTCAGTAGTGAATAGTCACTCATCTCTTTCACCTTTTCGTTCAGCAGGCGGTTTTGCTTGGTTATTGCCAAAGACTGGGCTCTGACCGACTCTAACTCAAGCTGGAAATGGAACAGAAACACCGGTGTGCGCGCGGGGACTTTACAGCCCTAGGTAAAGGCCGCCAGGTGGCCTGAGGCTGGGCGCCACGATTTAATGACGGTCCTCTGACCCAAGTCTGTTTCTCTGCAAGGAGACCTGAACCACAACAACAGAAGTCACCCTTGGCCCGAGTGCTGGGGCAGGAGGGAGCGCATCCGGCTGCACCTGTGCACAGGCCGCCCCTACCGAGCTGGTGCTTCTGAGGAGCCCCATTTTCCAGACGCAACTAAAGGCCCAAAAAAGCGACCCCAGATTGCAGCATTTCTTAAATATAAAAGGGGGAGATCTCACTAACGCGCTGTGGGGCGCTTTCCTCTTCTTAGTACAAATATAGCTCAAGTGTGGTTACAGAAGCCTACAGAGTTCTCTAAGTCAGTCCTTACAAAACATGTTCCGTGCATAAAATGCTACAAAAATATGCTACAAAAATATGTTCTGTGCATAAAATTTTAGTACCTAACGTTCCAGCTCTATCCTTCAGATAGCACGCAAGTTTCTTTTTTTAACGTTTATTTTATTTTGAGAGAGAAAAGGACACACAGAATCGGAAGGAGGCTCCAGGTTCCAAGCTGTCCGCACAGAGCCCGATGTGGGGCTCGAACACATGAACCATGAGATCATGACCTGACACAAAGTTGGACGCTCAACCGACTGAGCCACCCAGGCGCCCCGCGAACAAATTAATACAAGTCAAGTGACAGTGGCATGTGCAAAGTGCGTCTCATCTTGTTTTAGGCTGTGAGATCCTGACACCATGAGAGGAATTTTTACCTGCCCTCGATGGGAAGGAAGAGGCTGAGGGAGAAGCTAGTGTGTACAAGCCGCGTGCTACGCACAGGCCTCAGCTCACCAAACTCCCTCCACAGCCATGGCACAGCGGCAACGTCCCAGGGTCTACGGATGAGTGTGGGGTCACAGAGCTTGCCCAGAGGCACACAGGCAGGAAGGGAGAGACACATGACTCAGGCAGGAATCTGGGCCCCAACACACCTCCTCTTCCTGTGCTTCCCCAGGAGACCGAGATGGAAAGGAAGAACTACCAAGCGAACGCAAGCGCAGCTGTCCCCGTTAGTCACACGGTAACAAGTCCCAACACATCCAGAAGGTAATGCAGGGTAAATCGAGTCAGACCAGAGCGCAAGTCGCAGATACGGTCTAAGGTCAATTTCAAAACACAAGACTTCAGACTTACCTCAAGCTCTTTGATGCGATTTACAGACTGACTGAGTTCTTCTTTTTTTGAATTAATAGCTCTGAGCTCCTCTTGCAAATGGATAGTTTTTTCTGAAAGAGTCAACCAATTAGCATCATGGAGTCTTCCTAGTGAATACACAAGTCATTTAATAATTTATGGCCAGTATGTCAGCCTTATGACCATTATTTCATTATCTAAACAGCAGATGTCAAGGTCAAAACAGACCGGCAGGCAAGTAGGAAATTAGCCCCGTCACTCATCACGTGATGGGAAGTCACTGTAATGGTCAAATAGGTGGCAAGCCTCATCCTGCTGCCCACCAGTCACCACTTACACATCGACTCTGAGCACAGGGCCTGCACACTGACAGGTCGGAATGTCCTTAAAGACAGAGATTTGTCTGTTGCAATTCTGTACTTACTCTTTTGTCATTTTCACTACATCCACCATGGTCTATGGAGACGGATCATCGAAACCCTAACCTGCTGGATACGTGACAGTACGGACACATAAGAAGTTATCAGCCTCCACGAGCTAGCTACCGAGGAGCAGACATACCCTGGGTGACCTGGCCAGTCAGCATCCAGTCCCTAGCCCTGGTTCCCTCCTGAGAGACCGTGTGAAAATGCCAACACAAGTTTAACTTCATCTCATCAACAACTTCCTAGAACTATATTAAAGTGTCAAATATCTCAAAGACTAAAAAAATTATCCAACTTTCCTACTCTCAGGCTAATGTACATAAGAGTTTAAGAGATGATATGTCAAGGAGGGGCGCCTGGGTCACTCAGGTGGTTAAGCCTCTGACTCGTGGTTTCCGGTCAGATCATGATCTCACAGTTCCAGGAGTTTGATTCCCACAGCGGTCTCTACACTGATGGTGTGGACCCTACTTGGGATTCTCTCTCCCTCTCCTCTCTCTCTCTCAAAATAAAAAACTTAAAAAAAAAAAAAAAAAAAGATTCTGTGTCAAGTGAAATTATCACGAAGCATGAAAATACATTAGAAGTAAAAGAAGTAAACTAAATCATAGGGACAGAGAAGTTAAAATTTTCCTGAAGTAAAAAATGAAGTGTCTCATGATTAAGAGTAGTATTTACCGGATGACAGAAAGTGGCTGCAACCTTCTTGACAATCACATCTATCAAAATACGCTGAAATCAAGTTGGATAAAATCCTGCTGATAAATCATTAACCTTCGCGAATATACAAAAGGTTAAACGTGAAGGTTCACAAAAATGTAGTAAAAAACAGTATTTTTTTATTTTGTAAAATTAACAAAAAACGTCTACTTTCTGCAGTAACACGAAGATTAAGTGATGGCTTTTTTAGAATATGGAACAGGAACTAGGAAGCTAACGGGCTACGTCAGTGTGGAATAAGGCTTGCCCCCAGAGTCACCTTTATTCTTCCTCTCATCTTCTATCAGCTTGTTAGCTCTAGCGATATAGTCGTCCTTGAGCTCCAGTTGATACCTGCAAGTCAGAAAAACGAAACCTGAGCTCCTGTCACTCTCCCGGACGGACTGCTGTCAGTACAAGAGCTTATCTATGCCGCTGTGCTGCCGGGGCATCGAACGGCACCGAACGTGACCACGCGGAAACCTCAGGCTCCCTCAAGACAAAAGCCAGCGATCTGAATTCTGAACGTGAAAGGTCCGTAAAATTTTGCTGCGATCCTGCGAATTCGGGCCCCAGACTCAATCACACAAAACGAAGGGTCCTGATGTTGTGAGGTCACCGAGAGTTAACTATTTCTCCGTTGGTCTCGACCGACACAAGGAAGGAAATGAAGAGAAACTTCCAGTGTGCACGACAAACTCTAAACCTAAACTCTAAACTTGATGATCAAGCCGGTCACTTGCAATTCACCTGTCCCTCCTCCCCTCCCTAAGGGGAGAACTTTGGCCCTTAGGGGCTAGGAACCGTCCTGAGAGCCAACTGCCCATAGCATCCGGTCTCGACGAGGGACGCCCGAAGGCACATCTCGTGGGGCTTCAGGCACCCCCGTCGGCCGCTACCAGCTGACCTTCCGGTTCAGAGGGCAGAGAAAGCAGAGAGAGGCACTCCCGGGAGGTCCTCCCACCTTCAACACTTGAAGCCACGTGAGGACGCCCAAAGCCAGACCAAAGATACCCAACAGTTCGCTGTATCCATGGCTGTGCCAAGTTCACATACACATTTTTCATTTATTCCTCACCGTTTAACTAGAGCTCCTTCAGTGTTCACTAGTATGGCCAATAGACAGAGGAGTGGACGTAAGATATGTACACAAAATCCATCATTTCAAAACTGATACAATGACAACGGTGCTACTTTTCTTTTTTTAACAGATTTTGTTTAAACAATAACCTCCAGGGGTGCCTGGGTGGCTCAGGTGGTTGAGCGTCTGACTTTAGCCCACGTCATGGTCTCGTGGTTCACGAGTTTGAGCCCTGTGTCTGGCTCTGCTGACAGAGCCTGGAGCCTGCTTCGGATTCTGTGTCTCCCTCTCCCTGTGCCCCTCCCCTGCTCACACTGTCTCTCTCTCTGAAAAGTAGTATTTTTAAAAAATGAAAGTGATTTTAATTTCAATGTTATAACTTCTCAAATGTGCAAACTGACAAGTTATAAAGTGCCCTACAAATTAAAGCAAACCACAGGCCTTCAGGAAGTGTCAGAAAAGCTACAAGAAAGAATGAGAGCGCCTGGGTGGCTCAGTCGGTTAAGCGTCCGACTTCGACTCAGGTCATGATCTCACTGTTCGTGCGCTCGAGCCCTGTGCTGACAGCTCGGACCCTGGAGCTGCTTCGGATTCTGTGTCTCCCTCTCTCTCTGCTCCTCCTCCTGCTTGTGCTCGGTCTCCCTCTCTCAAAAATAAATTAAAAAAAATTTTTTTTTTAAATGAGCACAGGATGCTATTCTCTGTATGTGCCTTTTTAAACCCATCTTAAATACGCACGGGAAAGGCTGGACAACCAATGAAAACAGATTTTTTTCAACACCCAATTTTGCCTTCAACTGTTAGCCCTATCTACTTCCTCAGTGTTGCCATGTTTCTAGCAACTTAATTCAAACACACGATTAATTAACAATGACAAGCAATCAATTACTTGAGAAGCTCATTCTTGAGCCTTTGGTCATAGGTCTCCTCAATACTCTTGACATTCAGCTCCCGTTTCCTAAGTGCGTCAGTTGTGCTTTTATTTTTTTCTTCTTGTAGCCTCTGAGCCCTGAAATTGGCGAAAAAAGGGAAAGAAAGCACATAAGAAAATCATAACATGGAAGTAACAAATTTAGAGGGAAAAAACACCATGTGTTTTAGCTCCACAGAGTAACAGGGCTTCACTGCTGAGAAGTGAACCGAAGGAGCCAGAAGCCCATCGACTTTATGAACCAACTCAGTTCATCGACTAGCCTTCTATGGCGGTACCTGGCTCAGGGGAGTGTGACTGTATCAAGACCAAAGCGGTTTCTGACTTTTCTACATTTACGGAAGAGAACCCACAACCAAGCAAGGGGTACAGGGGAGAAACAGCCATAATCAATTGAGGGGTGAAAGAATGGTTTTAGTTACAAAGCTACAAAGCCAACGTTAGTGTAACTTAAGTGTTTGTTTCTTCTAGAACACTATTTCTAACTGTGAGACCTAACTGATCAGCCCCTAAGAATTAGAAGATTCATTTTCGGCATTTAATAATCCATCAACTAAAGATGCCTACAACAAAAGATGGGTCCATCAGAACTTCCAAATCCCAAGAATGGCATGCTTTTCATGGGGATACCTTCAATCACCTACAAAACCAATTCCAGAGCCAGGAATCAGGTTCACAGGCAACTTAGACCAAAGCACAGGGATGTGAGGGTTCCAGCCAACGATAGAGGCTTTGTTCAGAGCTCCCTCTGCTGTCTCATCTGTAAAGCCAAGGAGGAGTATGTACATTTCCTTCGTTTAATACACTTAGAAGGGAGAAGCAGGGCAAGTGGAGGTAAAGAAGTGATTACATAATCCAGAATCTGCCCAAATTTTGTCCCTTTTCTCTCACATTATCAAAGGTAGGCAGAAGAAATCAAATGAACAGAACCTACATAAATGAAAAAAAAAAAACAAAAAACCACATTAATACAGAGACAAACTCTTAAATAGAATTCCTGGAGCATCTACGAGTGTCAAGATCCCAAATGGGAAAGAAAGCTGAATTCCACCAACTATAGACTGGTGAGCTTGCTCTTAATCCCAGGCAAGATTTGAAGGACGATACACCTGTGAGCACTTGGTGAAAGGAACACACACACACACACACACACACACACACATACACACACCCCACCCCCACCCCCAGGAGAAGCAGTTTCACCCAGGGGCGCCTGGGGGGTTCAGTCGGTTAAGCGTCTGACTTCAGCTCAAGTCATCATCGTGCAGTTCACGAGTTCCAGCCCCACGTCGGGCTCTGGGCTGACAGCTCGGAGCCTGGAGCCTGCTTCAGATTCTGGGTCTCCTTCTCTCTCTGCCCCTCCCCAACTCGTGCTCTCTCAAAGTTTCACCCAGTATGAGTCAAGTTGGAGCCACCCTCCTTCCTCTCTTCTGACAGCAAAGCAGGTGAGGGCAGCAGTTCTGGGTATCTGGAATTCAGTGAATGATACGCACGTGCAGCTACTAGATCTGAACGACTGGAAGTAAATGAGAAACATGGGACTTGTCCAAGCATTAGCATCTTCTTCAAATCAGGTGTCTGGTCTTACTGGAGCCTGATGATGGCAATCTCGTTCTGCTTCTCATCCTAATGCCTAATATTTCATAAGTGAAACCCTGGTCTTTCTCTTGACTTGTGCCTTTTAAAACTAGGTGTTATCACCTTTACAACCGAAAACTCGGCTTGGCAACTGACATCAGACTATTAAGACCCCTATTTAGTTCTTTTGCATCTTCTTCATTCTAAATATCCAAAATGAATACCCGTTACTCACAATTCAAAAGCTTCGATTCTTTGCTTCAGCTCTGCTTCTCTGCCTCTTAGCACATCTATATCTTTTAGTAGAAGCTGTCTCTGCGCATAAATCTCTTTGGTTTCCATCTGTGTACGAAAGCATTGGTTTTCAGCAAGCAAGCTCAAGACGACACAACAGATCTGAACTAGCATACTGTTTCCTCACCTCCAGAGAGCAAACTACAGACATTTAGGGTTACAACATCACTTTCAAGAACTTCTGATTCAAGGTACTCTTTTTGCCTATTTAGTTACCCAAACACACATTCCCTCCTTCAATAATTGCTCAACTCCATTACCCTATATTCCTAGCATCCCAGGTCTATTTATTCTACCTAATGGACATCTCTCAGAGACTTAACACTTGGACAGGTGCTTCAGCAAGAAGAAAAGGACACAAAATGCGCATGTAGCAACAGAACTTCAAAAGAATACAATTCCCCTGGTTCTGTGCCTGTCTGAAAGTCTCAGTTCACCAGTCATTCTGACTCAGCATGAGCAAGCTGAATGAACGGGCCACACCTCGATCCGAGTGGTCGCTGGGCAAGGATTCAGGGAGTACCTGGCCTATGCCAGAGCACACTCGGGGCGCGAGAAAGAGAATCAGCTATGGTTTCCATCTTTACAAACCGCAGTTTAGTCAGGGAGAAAGAAATGACCACCCTACGACATGATGATTTTATAACCAAAATACATCAAGGCTCTGTAGCAGGAACAGCACCTGAGTAAGTGACAGTCAGGGAAGCCATCACAGGGCAGGAACCCACAAGCTGGATTTTTAAGGCCAAGAGGGTTTCATCAGGGGTCCAAGGAGGGCACTGCAGGTGGTGGAATAACGACATGATGCTTGGCATGAGGACGGCCACCTTCTCCAGAGCCTTCTGAGGACCAGTGAACTAAATGAATATGCTAGTTAACGTAGGGCTTGGTCTTGGCTTCCTGACTGTCCCAACCCACTCTAGGGCCTGGAGCCCATCTACCAACAGCCAAAGGAAACAGACACCCAATAAGTAGTTTTAAAATCTTACCTCTTGGTGCTTCTGAATTCTCTCAAGAGCCAACTTTTCCCGAGAAATGAGGGATTCAGATTTTGCTTGACAGGCTCTCTCCAATTCGTTCCGGAATGCAGCGAATTCCCTCTCCAACTTTGTTTTCTCTTCCATTTTAATTTTTGCTATTTCAGTATCTTTAAAATACTTGAGCTGCCAATTGAACAGCAATTCTTGTAAATACCAAAACTATATTAAAAAAATAACTTTTCTCTTCATGGTTAGGTTTAACACTAATGCTCGAAACAGATTTAGTTTAACTCCTCTTTAGTTTCGTCTCATTCCTGTACCTCAGGATTCACTTGAAAGGCATAAAAAATGACATTGGTTACAAAGAAAAAAATCACACGTGCAACAGTTTATCACATTCATTAGTAAAGATTCTATAGATTTCCCCCTTATACCGAAGAGTAGGATTATCACATTCATTAGTAAAGATTCTATAGATTTCCCCCTTATACCGAAGAGTAGGACATCCTGGGATGTGTGGGTGGCTCAATTGGTTAAACATCTGCCTCTTGATTTTGGCCCAGTTCATGATCTCAGGGTTCGTGAGCTCAAGCCCCGAGTCAGGCTCTGTGCTGACAGCCTGGAGCCTGCTTCGGATTCTCTCTCACCCTCTCTCTGCCCCTCCCCTGCTTATAGTCACTCTCAAAATAAAAAAAGACATTCAAGACAAGCACAGCAACAAGATACAGCTTACCTTTTGACACATTTCTGCCCTTAACTGCTGTTCGATTTCTCTCTTATATTCACTTAACTTTATTTCTAAGGATTCTAATTTTGGACGCTGAGGATAAGCACCTGCAAATTGATCGTCAATAAGCTGAAGCTTCTCTGCTGTTAAAAAAAAAAAAACACAGGGAGAGGAACTTAACAGAGGACCAATCGGGAGAAGAAGGGGGGAAATGGTGGGGGAAAGGGAGAGAGGCAAACCATGAGAGACTCTTGAATGCTGACAAAAACTGAGGACTGATGGATGTGGGGGGGTGGGGGGATGGGCATGGAGGAGGGCACTTGTGGGGATGAGCACTGGGTGTTATGTGGAAACTAATTTGACAAACTATTTGTAAAACAAAAAACAAAAAAAACACAGGGAATTAGGATAGGGAACTGCAGTCAGGTGAGCAAGAGGCCGGAGTTCTGTTCAAAAGCCAAGAGTATATTTAGGGGACACAGTAGGGACATCTGCAATTTACTCTGAAACACCATAAAATGATGATGGATTCATGGATAGGACCGATAAGCGATCAGGCAAGTAGAATACAAATTTCCCGGGAAAGTCTGGGGATACGAGTGTTCACTGTACAATGGTTTCAACCCTTCCTTACGTTGGAGATTTTCATCATCCAGCGTCAGGGGAAAAGAAAGCAAAGAGCGCAATTTAAGTCAGAAAACACTGGCCTCTCTTGCCAGTCCCGAAGTGCCAAGGCAGAGAGTGCTTTTTATCGGACTTTGGTTCAAGTCCACTCATACGTTCAAAACACAGACCTGAAAATAAATCACAGATCACGTATTTCAACTCCTCTGCTTTACAGAGAAGGAAGCAGAAGCCCATACAGTTCAAGGGAGTCCCAGAGGGCTGAGCAAGCGTGTAAGGGCCCGGCTGGAATTGCAGGCAGGTGTGCTGACGGCATCTCTCTCCAGGGCTCTCTCCAGCAGGCCCCCAGTCCCCTAATAGCCGCGCAGCAATGTGACCCGTGAGGCCCCCTGCACAGCTGGACCTTCAGGAGCAGCTCAGTCACCGGGAGCACCGTCACCGGGAGCACCAACGCCACCAGGAAGGATGCCCTGGAAACAGCGGCTGTGTCCATCTCTTCGGAGCACTTTCAACAGGTTTTCCATGTACTTTTCTGGATTTTCTAAATGCTGTCCACTACAGGACTCTCTGGCCACAGGTGGCCACTGAGGAGATGAAATGGGATCAGTTTGAACAGAGAGGTGCTCTAAGTGTAAAAGACACACCAGGTTTCAAGGACCGAGTATAGAAATTTTACGTAAAACAACCTCATTAATGTTTTTTATATTGATTACATGTTGGCATATTTTGGACCTAGTGGGTTAAATATATTAAATTCACCTTCCCTCCCCCATCCCATGGCTACTAGAAACTTAACAATTACACACGTGGCTCCTAGTACCAGACAGCACCTCTCTAGAGCAAACATATACCGTGTTCCCAATGGAATAAAACCTAGGCCAAAAGAAAGGGCTAAAAATTATAGACTTCTCTTCTTACAGGTTAGAAGTACTATTACTCCTTAAGACTCAGGAGGGGCCAGTTCATAGCAGCACTCTCAACAATAGCTAAAACATGGAAAGAGCCTAAGTGTCCATCCACGGACGAATGGATCAAGAGGATGTGGTTTATCTATACCATGGAATACTCCATGGCAATGAGAAACAATGAAATCTGGCCACGTGTAGCAACATGGATGGACCTTGAGGGTGTTATGCTGAGCAAAATAAGTCAGGCAGAGAAGGACAAATATCATATGTTTGCACGTACAGGAGGATTAGGAGGAACTTGACGGAGGAACAAGGGGGAGAAGAAGGGGGAAATGGTGGGGGAGAGGGAGAGAGGCAAACCATGAGAGACTCTTGAATGCTGACAAAAACTGAGGACTGATGGATGTGGGGGGGAGGGAGGATGGGCATGGAGGAGGGCACTTGTGGGGATGAGCACTGGGTGTTATGTGGAAACTAATTTGACAATAAACTATTTGTAAAAAAAAAAAAAAAAAAATTTCCAAAAGGCAAAAAAAAAAAAAAAAAAAAAAAATCCCCAAAAGAAAAAAAAAAAAAAAAAAAAAAAAAAGACTCCGGAGGGGCCAAAGAAATGGATTCATCACATAATTTTAGAAAATCTGGACTCTAGGGGCGCCTGGGTGGCTCAGGCGGTTAGACATCTGACTTCAGCTTAGGTCGTGATCTACCGGTTTGTGAGTTTAAGCCCCGTGTCGGGTTCTGTGTGGACAGCTGGGAGCCTGGAGCCTGCTTTGGACTGTGTCTCCCTCTGTCTCTCTGCCTCTCCCCTGCTCATGCTCTGGCTCTCAGACAAAAACATTTTTTTTTTTAATTAAAAAAACAAAACGTGGAGTCCACCACCACTTCTGACCCAGACTGTTTCCAAGTTGTGCTGCCTCTGGGCACCCTCGTCTGCCCCACTCTAAACAACCGCTACGCCGCTGACTTCTCTAGTTCTCTGCCGTGCAAGTGGTCAAGGATCTCCTCACTCAGTGGCTGTGAACTCAAGTGAGAGGAGACACAGGGAAGAACCTCCCAGGTACGAGAGGTTGAACCCCACACACAGAGCAGAGCGCAGGCCTGCGGAGAGGGGAGCGCGCAGCGCAGTGAGCGGCTCAGGTCGCATCCTGCAAGGCTTCCGGAGGCGGCGGGCACCTGTGCCACCCGCAGGTCCCACCCCTCCCAGGCAGGGAGCACACACAGCCAGTCAGTTCATTTCCTTCATTTTGGGAGAAGACGAAACAATTAAAATTCTGAAAGAAAGCTACACGTACCAAGTGAGTCTTTGCCAGGAAACGCTGAACTTGTCTGCGTTTCCACATCACAGCTGGCTCGGGACTGGTGATATTCGGCCACTTCCCTTAAAAACTGCAGGAGAAAACCTACGAGACACAAAGCGTGTAATATAGTTTTGCCACGTAACTTTTTTCCTTAAACCATTGCATCAACCCTGTTACTAGGATCTTGGTCTTCAAATATTACCCTTTTTTACATTCTACATCTTTTAAGAATAATTTCTAAGGAACGGCCTTTGCTAACATGGCACAAAACCTAGAAGCCATAAGGAGATTAATCAATCTAACAACCTAAGAATTAGAAACCTATATGGCATGAAATGAAGTCAAAACACAAGTGATACACTGAGACAAAAATACTTGCGAGGATATGGAGACAGAGGAGTAATTTTCCTAATATCAGAGAGCTCTTACATGTCAGAAAGAAATGGAAAAATCAGACAACACATGGACAAAGTTTACACAAAAAAATTGTCTGTCAAATAAACAGGATATAAACATGTTGGTGGGAATGCAAACTGGTGCAGCCACTCTGGAAAACAGTGGGGAGGTTCCTCAAAAAAACTAAAAATTAAACTACCCTATGGCCCAGTAATTGCACTACTAGGTATTTATTCAAAGGATACAAAAATGCTGATGCATAGAGGGACATGCACCCCAATGTTTATAGCAGTGCTTTCAACGACAGCCAAATTATGCAAAGAGCCCATATATCCATCAACTGATAAAATGGATTAAGATGGAATATTACTTGGAGATCAAAAAGAATGAAATCTTGCCATGTGCAACAACATGGATGGAACTAGAGTGTATTATACTAAGCACAAGGAGTCAGAGTCAAATATCATATGATTTCACTCGTGGAATTTAAGAAACACAACAAATGAACATTGGAGAAGGGAAGGAAAAAGAAGATAAAAACAGAGGGAGACGAACCTTAAGAGACTTTTTTTTAAAAGTTTATGTTGAGAGAGAAAGTGTGAGCGGGGCAGAGAGAGAATATCCCCAGCGGGCTGCACACTGTCAGTGCAGAGCCAGATGTAGGGCTCGAATTCACAAACTGTGAGATGATGACCGGAGCTGAAACCAAGAGTCAGATGCTTAACCAACCGACTGACCGAGCCACCCAGGCACCCCAAGACTTTTTTTTAATGTTTATTTTTGAGAGAGACATGGCTCAAGCAGGGCAAGGGGCAGAGAGAGGGAGACAGAATTCCAAGCGGGCTCCATACCTTCAGCACAGAGCCCAACGTGGGGCTTGATCTCACAACAGGAAGGTCCTGACCTTAGCCAAAATCCAGCGTGGGACGCTTAACCGACTGAGCCACCAAGTGCCCCACCATAAGAGACTCTTAAAGACGGAGAATTGAAGGTTGCTGGAGGGGAGAGGAGTGGCGGGATGGGCTAAATGGGGGATGGGCATTAAGGAGGGCACTTGTTGGGATGAGCACTAGGTGTCATATGCAAGCGATGAATCACTGGGTTCTACTCCTGAAATCAATACTACAAACTATGTTAACTAACTTCAATTTAAATAAATAAAGTTTTAAAAATAAAGGCCATATTAAAAAAACAGTAAGATCTTACTCAACGGTAAAAACCTGAGAGCTTCTCCTCAAGATGAGGACAGACAAGGTGTCCCCTCTCACCACTTTTACTCGACATGGCACTGGCAGTCCTTGCCACAGCCAGCGGACAAAAAACCCATCCCAATTGGGAACGAAGAAGTAAAACCATCACTGTTTGCAGGTAACATGACAGTATGTACAGAAAACTCCAAAGACGCCACCAAAAAAAACAAAACAAAAAAAAACCAAAAACCCACTAGCACTGATAAATGAGTTCAGTAAAGTCACAAGATACAAAATTAACCTACAAAAATCTGCTGCATGTCAATACAGCAATAATGAAGTAGCCAAAGAAAGCCATTTACCACTGCACCAAAAACAACACACCTAGAAATAAACTCATCCAAGGAGCTGAAAGACCTATACTGTGAAAACTCTACAACACTGATGAAAGAAACTGAAGACGACACAAGCAGAGAATATTCTGTGCTCGTGGACAGAGAGAACCAGTAGGGGTAACATGTCCCTACTACCCTAAGTACCCTACAGCCTCAATGCAATCTCCATCAAAATACCAACAGCACTTCCCACGGAACTAAGACTCTACTAAAATTCATCCGGAACCACAAAAGACCCCCAAGGAGCCAAAACCACCTTGAGGAAGAACAAAGCTGGAGGAACCCCAACTCCTGACTGCAAGATGCGCTACAAAGCTGTCGTAATCAAAACAGTAAGGTGCTGACATGACACCAGACACACAGATGAGTGGAAGAGGAGAGCTAGCCCAGAAACACACCCACGCGTATGGGGTCAATTAATCTACAACAAAGGAGGCAAGAATACACATCAGGGGGATAAAGCAGTCTCTTCAGCAAATGGGGTTGGGCAAACTGGACCGTTACATGCAAAACAATAAAACTGACCACTTTTCTTACCCTATACAAAAAAAAAAAAAAAAAAAAAAAAAAAAAAAAAAAAAAAAAAAAAAAAAAAAAAAAAAAAAAAAAAAAAAAAAAAAAAAAAAAAAAAACGCTCAACATGAAATAAAGTCCTAAATCTGAGCACTGAAACCATAAAAATCCTAGAAGAAAACATAGACAGTAATATCGCTGACATAACTATCAATACATTTTTCTAGATTGGTCTCCTCAGGAGACCTCCGAAGGAAACCAAAACAAAAACTATCAGAACTACAAAATAAAGAGCTGTTGCACAGGAAAAAAAAAAAATCGTCAACAAAAGCAAAAGGACATATACAACACAAAAAACCAACCTGATAAATGAGCTAAGAACCCGAATACACATTTTTTCCAAAGACATTCAAATGTCAACAAGCCCACGAAAGAGGCTGAACATCACTCCTCATTAAGGAAATGCATATCAAAACCACAAGGAGGCATCCCCTCACACCTGTCAGAATGGCTAAAATCAAAAACATCAGAAACTAATGCTGGCGAGGATGTGGAGAAACAGGCACTGCTGGTGGGAATGCAAACTGGTGCAGCCACTGTGGAAAACAGTATGGAGGTTCCTCAAAAAATTAAACTAGGAGCGCCTGTGTAGCTCAGTTGATTTTGGCTCAGGCCATGATCTCACAGTTGTGAGATCGAGCCTCCCACTGGGCTCCACACTCGGTGTGGAGGGAGCCTGCTTGGGATTCTCTCTCTCCCTCTGTCCCTCCCCTGCTCACATGTACTCGCATGCTCACTCTCAAAAAAGATTTGGAATTACCATATGATCCAGGAATTCCACTACTGGGTATTTATGCAAAGAAAACAAAAACACTAATTTGAAAAGACATATGAACCCCTATATTTTACAGCAGCATTATTTACAACGGGCAAGGTATGGCAGTAATGGAAGTGTCCGTCAAAAGATGACAGGATAAAGGATATGTGGTATTTGTGTGTGCACGCATGGACACACACACAATGGAATGATCACTCGGCCATAAAAGAATGAAAACGGGAAACCTGGGTGGCTAAGTGACTTCAGCTCATGATCTCAGAGTTTGTGAGTTCAAGCCCCGCATCAGGCTCTGTGCTGACAGCTCAGAGCCTAAAGCCTGCTTCAGATGCTGTGTCTGCCTCTCTCTCTGCCCCTCCCCTGCTCACACTCTCTCCTTCAAAAATAAACTTTTAAAAAATTAAAAATAAAAATAAAAAAAGAATGAAATCTTGCCATTTGCAATAACACAGATGGAACTGCAGGGCATAACACGAAGCACTGTGTCAGAGAAAGACAATTATCACAGGACTTAACTGACATGTGGGATTTAAGAAACAAATGGAGAAACAGAAAAAAGGCACAGACTCAAATACAGAGACCTGGTGGCTGCCAGAGAGGAGGTGGCAGGAGATGGATGAGAAACTAACAGAACACCACATTAATCACGCTTGAATAAAAAGTAACCAAACACTCATTTAATGGAATACATAGCAGTTAATATGAACAAACCGATGCTAATATAGTGTGAATCAATCTCAATGTTGAAAGAAGCCATACTCAGAATTACACTGTAGGACTCCACTGTACATAAAGTGTAAAAAACAGACAACAATCTACGGGGCCAGACAGGAGAACAGGGATTGTGACTAGGTAATAGGGAAGGTGTGGTGATCGGGCGGGAGACAAGGGGAGTTTCTGGGACGCTGTATGGTTCTAGTTCTGGTGGTGGGAGGGATTTCCTGGGTGTATTTTTTTTTTTTGACAGTTTATCAAGCTATGCATTTCTGATTTCTGCATTGTGTATTATTCTATCTCAATTACAAATGTACTGAAAAATATCGACATTCCACACCATCAGAGGCTAGGGAAGGGGGTGGGTGGGTGCAACAGCCACCTGGTACAGCAGAGAGCACACACAGCAATTTCCAATGAAGTTCTTCATCTAATACGGGTGTGGTTCACGGTGCCCTAAAACCATTACCCTACTGACGTCAAAGATTCCTACCACAGACCCCCACGCGTAAAGATAAAATGAACAAGTTTGAAATGTTGCAAGAATTACCAAAACGTGACACAGTTGGAAAAGTGGCACCGATGGACTTGCTGGACCCAGGGTTGCCACAAACCTTCCATTTGTAAAACCCGCAGTAGCTGCCAAGTGCAAGCAAGTGAAGCGGGAGAAAATGAGGCCCATCTGCACGGTCAGTGCTGCCAGGGGAGTGGGGGGAAATGCACGCCCCTTCACCGGGCAGGGCTCGCCGGGGTTTGCTAATGTCCCAACACACCTGCCCACCCCCGGCCTAGTCATTCCACCTCCGTAAGTGTGCACAGCTAGACTTGCACAGGCACACGCAGCGGACTCCGCCCACCAACGGCGTCCACCAGCAAAACACAGTCAAACAAGGAAATCTCCACCAATGGGGGTTAAACACTGTCTTTAAAATAATTAGATTGAGGCCACAGTTATAAAAGATACGTTGATGAATAAAGTACACTGCAAAATAGGATCTACAACAGGATGCCATTTTAGGAGTAGACATGCTTTACTCCTATACACAGACCTGCACATTCACAAACTAAATTCAGGTAGGGCAAACAAAGTATTTATCGTAGTTATCAGTGGAAATGGAGATCAGAGAACATGGGCAGCAATCTTCTCCTTCCTTCCACCCTATCTTTCCGAATAGCTCAAAACTCTTTTTAACCAGGAATATAAATTATTTTAGAAGTTTTTAGTGTTTGGGGCATGAGTAACTCAGTCGGTTAGGCGACCGACTTCAGCTCCAGTAGCTCGAAGGTTCTCGAGTTCCAGCCCCGCGTCGGGCTCTGCACCGACAACTCAGAGCCTGGAGCCTGCTTTGGATTCTGGGTCTCCCTCCCTCCCTGCCCCTCTCCTGCTCAGGCTCAGTGTGTCAGTC
Source organism: Hyaena hyaena (assembly GCF_003009895.1). NCBI lineage: Eukaryota > Metazoa > Chordata > Mammalia > Carnivora > Hyaenidae > Hyaena > Hyaena hyaena. Next base: position 401,051 of record NW_024080712.1, on the reverse strand, counting down.
TCTCTCTCTCAAAAATAAATACACTTTAAGAAGTCAGAAGCTTTAGGGTCTTCCCACAGTTGAAAGGACTCAGCTTCTGCATGAACCAAGTTAAAGGTCTCCCCCTCCCCCCACCGGTTTTTCTGAAGATTTTAAGATCTGGTTTTTATTTCCTCTAATTAGACGTACACTCTGCTCTTTCATTCCTTGCTTGCCATCCTCTCTGGCTTAGCCGCTGATCGTCTCCTGACCTTTCTCCTAGCCAGCATCTTCTCTCTGCACACGTTCCGATACTGTTCTGCTCAAGCACATCTGCTCTGCCTCTACGGACAAGGTAGAGGCCACAGGAATGTTCTCGGAGACGCTGCAGATCATCTTTTGCGAGGTGCCCTCCCCCCTAGGGGTCACGAGGGCACCGGTTCCCAGGTCTGCAGGACTTCTCCCGTCCCCTCCTCACGCACATATCCCTCTGGAAAGGACTGCTTCGGTCTCCTTTGTTCAACTGTTCGAGCTTTGGCCCTTGGGAGCTCCTTCACAGCGCCTTTTTTCCCTTTATTAAGCATTTCCTCACGTCTGGCATTAGATGGCGCTCCAGGCTCCTCTTGCGTACTCCCTGCCCAGTCCTAAAATCAGCCATTGCTCCAGGGAGCCCTGGTTCCTCTTACTGTGGAATGGCCTTGGAAACCAAGTCTTAGTGTTCCAAAGTGGGCACTAGGTGTGCACACTGTGACTGGGGGGTCCTGGCTTCTGGGCCCTCTAGGCCCAGGAAATGTGGGTGTTCTACTAACCTGTGCAGACACACAGCTCTATCGAGCTCTCTCTGTATCCTCTGCAACTATATTAAGCTAAACCTGAGCTCATACTGAGGGCTCCAACAACCATTACCACATGGATCATTCAAGCCTCCCCACCTCATTCATCTGTAAAATCGCACTCAAACAGGGAGAAACTTGGCTCTCCCCTCTCCTATCCATTTGTTAATGGTCCAATTCCAGCATCCATGTAGAATGGTTTCAGAGCTGCTAACCAGTACCCCCAGGAGAAATAGCTATCACTGCGAATACAGTGCCTACGTGCAGTTTCTTCTGCCTTCAGTCTTACCGTCTTCATTTTCGAGGTCGGTGAGCTCAGCGTTTTTTCTTCCCCGTCCCCTCCAGGGAGCTTAGAACAGGCTGTTTTGTCACTGTCTGCAGTCCATCCCGGGCCACCTGACCTCCCAAATTTGCATCGGTAAGCTTCACCCTTTGTGCCAGGAGGTTCTACAGGCTCTGACCAGTATCTAGTGCTATAGATCCTACCACTATCACACAAAACACATTCACCTGAAACATTCCCCGTGCTTCACCTATTCAACCTTACACACCCCCATCCCTCCCAATCCCTGGCAACCACTGATACACTCAGCGGCTCTACAGTTCTGCCTTCTTCAGAACATTGTATACAGGAAATCTAGTATATGATACAGACCAGCCCCTTCACTAAGAATATACATTTAAAGGTAATTTGTATTTTTGCATGGACAGTGCAGAATACCGTCATCAAAATACTCATTACTGTTCCCCTCTCTGGATGTACTACAGCTTGGTTACCTATTCTCTTACTCAAGGACATTTTGATTGCTCCCAATTTCTGGCAGTCACAATAAAGCTGCTACAAACATTCCTATCTGGGTATCTGTGGGGACCGAAGTTTTCAAATCAGTTGGGTAAAAACCTAGGAGCATCCTGTTGGATGGTAAGACTCTGCTTAGCTTTGGGAGCAACCACCCATCTCTCAAAGTGGTTATGCCATTTCTTAACATCCCTGCAGGCCCCAAGTTTCCTTCCAAAAAAGTTAAGCTACAGATACCCGCCATATACTGGAGGCGTGTGCTGTCCGATACGACCACTCTTCATGTGTGGCCATGGGAGTTTAAAATTCAGTTCTTTAGTCCCACTAGCCACATTTCCTATGTCCGATACCACACATGGCTAGTGGCTACCTTATCAGACAGCACAAGTATAGACATTCCCGTCGCTATGGGAGATTTACATTCAACAGTACTGCCTCGGCATACGTCATACAGGGTCACTCACCACACTGCCCTTCAGTACGGACGGCCCACTGCGCAGGCACTCGAGTGCCTTGTGACCCGATCTAGGCCTCCTCTGCTAACAGGACCCTCAAGAGACTGGGCAATTCAGTCATAGTCTGATGGTTGGCAGAGAAAACACTCAAATGTTTGCTGAATGCCAAGTTCTAAATGGATGCCCGGCTGGGGATGGTAGCAATGCTGCCAAGAGACAAACTCCAGAGGCACACCAACACAAAAGGGCCGTTACGTCCCATTACAGGGTATTCGGGAGACCTGAATAACACATATTACAGGCAATCTGCCAGCTCAACTTCATGTTACAAAGTCCGTAGTCAAGTCTAGCCCAGGGTCTGTACCCGATGCAGTTACGGAATGGCCTCTATGACACTTATTATCAGGGTCAAAATTAGAGCGATTTACCAGGCCCATATACACACTTAAAAATATTTATGTAATACTTATTTCCAACCAGGTATTTCACTTTCTAAGCAAATGTTAATGATCTGTAAATTGTACTTCATAGATTTGTACTTTATACAGGGGGAGATACAGGATACAAAAGATACCTAGCCTTAACATTGTTAGTTTGGGTGTGTGGAAATGTTCCCAACAGTGGGGATCTCTACAGAAAGCGGCTTTCAGATCATCTGTAGGGTTTTATCAGCTACTGTCTGTAGTGTTTGTTTTGGTTTGGGTTTTTTTTGAGTATCTAAGAGCAATTAAGATGACTGAAATGTGGAGAAGTGATCCACATTGGTCAAAATAGACACATCATTTTATTTATTTAAAAGCTGAGGGGCGCCTGGGTGGCTTAGTCGGTTAAGCGTCCGACTTTCGCTTAGGTCATGATCTCGCGGTTCGTGGGTTCGAGCCCCGCGTCGGGCTCTGTGCTGACTGCCAGCTCGGAGCCTGGAGCCTGTTTCAGTCTATGACTCCCTCTCTCTCTGACCCTCCCCTGCTCACGCTGTCTCTCTCTCTCTCTCCTAGAAATAAATAAAAAAAAAAACATTAAAAAAAAAAATAATAAAAGCTGAGAGGGGTGCCTGGGTGGCTCAGTTGGTTAAGCACCAGACTTCAGCTCAGGTCATGATCTCACAGTTCGGGAGTTCAAGCTCCATGTCGGGCTCTGTGCTGACAGCTCAGAGACTGGAGCCTGCTTCAGATTCTGGGTCTCCTCCTCTCTCTGCCCCTCCCCTGCTTGTGCACACTCTGTCTCAAAAATAAACATTAAAAATATATTTAAAAAAAAAAGCTAAGATATGGTGGCACCAGGCTGGCTCAGTTGGTGGGAGGGTGCCACTCCTGATATCTGGGTTTTAAGCTCAAGCCCCATGTCAGGTGTAGAGATTACTTAGGGGGGAAAAAAAAAGAAAGAAAGAAAATCTTAAAAAATAAGAGGTATTGTCACAGCACATAAAATCAAATTCAAATTAAATTCCTTACTCTTAACCCTCAAGAGGATTACTTTCAGAGTTTTACAGGAGAAAGTACATGACAAAAATGTTCCTGTTTTCTACATATATGAAGGCTCCTACCTTTTTTGTTTTCGTTATCAAATCCTGAAATCTGTTAAAACAAAATATTTTACTTTAATTCAACTGTTCAGTTATAATCGACAAAGCAGGTTATAAAAACTAAACAATCCTACCAGTGATTTGTAGAGACTGGATTCAGGGTTGATTTTGAGGAGTTGTAATAGATCTTGTATAGTAAATACCTTAGGGAAAAAAAATTTAGTAGACATGTTTTTACACTGATGTTTAAATGATAAATTAGGACATTCCTGTAGTGTAAGAATCATGCTAACAATGTAAAATTGAAGGACTTTCTTATACTGTTGATAACCTATTCAAGTCCCAAGGATAAAATATTTTTCTCAATCACATATAACCTCCAAATACTTCACATCAAAAGATAATGGGTCTAACAGAAATGGTTAAGGCCTTACAGATTACAAGCACTCGTATCTGATAAAGCAACGAATACATGCGTGAATTCCAGGGTCTTTCAATTGCAGTCAAGTTTTTAAAATACTACTGCTTCAAAATGTCAAGTTTTACTGTCTTTACATCAATGACTAACAAAAGCATACCTAAAATAGTTTTAAACAAACATTTTGGGCAGCTATTCTTAATCTGTACTTCTACTACAATTTACTACATTTAGTAGGACTTCCTTCAGCACACTAGTAGGATTGGTTTTCAATTCGTTTTCCTTAAAAGAAAATATCCTGCACAGCATTTTTGTAGTAAAAATCTTTAAGTATACGAGCTGGGTTAACTATTGCTGCAACAACTACGTAACTGACCATTACTCATGCAATCAGCAAAATGGTGAAATGTAATTAGAAACCTAAGGGCACCAAGCTGGCTCAGTCTGTAGAACATGTGACTCCTGTTCTTGGGGTGGGGACATCAAGCCTCATGTTAGGCACAGAGCTTAAACAAAAACAAAAACAAAAAAACAAAAAAACAGAGGCACCTGAGTGGCTCAGTTGGTTTAACATCCGACTTCAGCTCCTGTCATGATTTCACGATTTGATTCCTGGGTTTGAGCCCCATGTCTGGCTTTGTGCTGACAGCACAGAGCCTGCTTGGGATTCTCGGTCTTCCTCTCGGTCTGTCCCTCCCCTATGTGTGCATATGTGCACCCTCTCTCCCTCTCAAAAATAAACTTTAAGTAAAAAAGAACAGGGGCGCCTGGGTGGCTCAGTCGGTTAAGCGTCCGACTTCAGCTCAGGTCATGATCTCACGGTTCATGGGTTGGAGCTCCGCGTCGGGCTCTGTGCGGACAGCCAGCTCAGAGCCTGGGGCCTGCTTCAGATTCTGTGTCTCCTTCTCGCTCTGCCCCTCCCCAGCTCACACTCTGTCTCTCTCTCTCTCAAGAATAAATAAATAAAAAGGGTTAGCGGACTTCGTGGATCAGAAGACCAACTCCAGCTCCAAAACACTTAGTGATTCCGCACATCACCACTTTACCCAAGACTAATGGAGCTTCCGTGGAGTGGGTTAACGATAAACCATCAAATTTAGTACTTTGTTTCGTTACAGAACGAATGTAGGATGTGAACTCCAAGATGGAGAAGAAATGGACCTAGCTAGCCAAAGAATACTCAACTATTATGCGGCACTTAGTATTAGCTCAGAAAGCAGCTGGTAACAGAAAAATCAAAAACAGAAGAGTTAACACTTTACCTTTTCTGTGGCTAACCCAGTTTCCGGGAAGAAAACAGAAAGTGAATACTCATAGCCACATCTCTTCAAGTGATCTGCCACTAGAGAGTTAGAGGCGCCTATTAAGAGGGAGCTCCCTTCCATGGAAACGGACCGGGGCTGCAGCTCTCCTTTCAAGACAGGGTGCATCAATTCCTGAATCAGCTGCTTTCGGAGTTGCGTCTAGCTCAAACAAAAATGAAACGAGAAAAAACATTTTCAGCAGAATCGCTGCGCTGCAGGTATACAGGTTTGACACGTGAATTAGAATCCTCATTTCCAGAACAGTTCTAGATCCAGGACCCAAGGTTAGAAACCTTCCCCTATACGTGGTCTTACCCTGTGACTCAAGTAGCCCACGGGGTTCTGGATAAACAAGCTTGTTTTTTCACCAGCTTCCAAGCTAAACTGGTTGATAGCCTGAACGCATGCAGATTCTAACCTCACTTCCCCCAGAGCCCAGGTCAGCAGTTTGTTACCAGGCTATCAAGTAGAGGAGACCATTCTGCCCCTTTCTCACCTCTCTGTGGACTGTTGGAGAATATGAACATATTGGATAAATTGGCTAAAGTTCCCCAAAGGGAATCACATATGCAAGAGACAAATGAGTAAACCCCAAAACTTATTAAGATGTCCTTCTGCATACAGATGTAAATACATCAAGACACTAAAGTACAGGAATTTTCTCACATTTTTTAAGTGAGAAAATCAGGGTTCAAGTAGGTCATTTTCTCAAGGTTTTAACACTAACATTTATTTGGGTTTAAACAAAATTCCCTAAATTACTCAGGCTACTGGGTGTTTGTTCTCCTATATTTTGCAGAGCATCTGGAAACATACAATTGGGCTGAGCTTAAGAGTAAGCCGCCTTGGGGCGCCTGGGTGCCTCAGTGGGTTAGGCAATGGACTTCCGCTCAGGTAATGATCTCATGGTTCGTGGATTCGAGCCCCAGTCGGGCTCTGTGCTGACAGCTCAGAGCCTGGAGCCTGCTTCAGATTCGGTGTCTCCCTCTCTCTCTCTCTCTCTGCCTGTCCCCTAGTCGTGTACTATCCCTCTCAAAACAAAACAGACAGTAAGAAAAAAAAAAAGTATGTGCCATCTAGACTCCTGAGGTTCAGCAGTACATATTACCTAATGAATTCATAGACTAGAATACAAGAAACAAATGGAGTTCTTGTACTACTTCTATTCTTGAGCTTGAGGGTAGAATAGTATGTCATTACCCGTTATAGAACAGGACTTAGTATACATCCCAGGTCCCACAGTCAGACCAGACATTTATCCTGAACAGGATACACATGCCCACCCCACCTGGCACCACTCACGAATGGAGACAGGACGAGAGAAACTGTCGCATCCTCCACCAGTAAAATCTAGAGGTGATTTCATTAGATTTGTAACCTACTGACTAACAGATTTAGATCCAGCTTGATTAATACAATGGCTTAGGGTGTCTTGCACACAAGTACTGAAATAGGATCAAATCTGGAGGAGAGATGGAAGCAGAAAGTAAAATTAGGATGGGGGGAAAAAAAAAAAGGCACTACAGATGAATCCCCAGCTCAACCAACACAAAAGCAGGCCATCCAGCACTTGCTTGAAGGAATCCCCAAACTGGCTGGGGGCTTTTCAGCACCCCATGCGAAGAGGGTAATCCATTCACAGTTAATGTTCCTACAATAGAAGTACAATTACTGTGGATGGGGAAGAAAGAAGAGACTTGCGGATCCTCAGTACCACTCCCTCAGAAGTTAACACAGCAGGCTCAAAGTAAGGAAAAAGATTTGAAAAACTCCATTTAAGAGATCGGACTTTCTACTTCACCACAAATACAGATTCTTTTCAAACACCCAAGCGGTATGTAAATGAGGCCACTAAAAAATTTCAATGGATTGACTTTCTACTTCACCACAAATACAGATTCTTTTCAAACACCCAAGCGGTATGTAAATGAGGCCACTAAAAAATTTCAATGGATTTTAAGAATTAAAACTCACTCAGGCCCCAGTCACTGAACTGAGCAAGTAAAAATCTGTCTTCCCACTGGTAAGACTAACAGAATAACAGAACCTAACAGCCAGCTGCAAAAAAGGAAACCGTATTTCTATACTACGTTTGTAAAGTGAACAAGGCTAGCATAATGCTGATATAAAACCCAAACAAGGAGTGCTTAGGGGTAAGGAAAGATCAGTGAATGGTGACCATAGATATAAAATAAAACACCCTCAAATTGAATCCAGAAGTACAATTAAAGAAAATAGGTCATGGCCAAGACTCTAAGGACCATTCCACATTAGAAAGTACCCTAATGCACTATATACTATAGTTAATACCAAGTAGGTCAAAGAATTAACTGTAAAAAAAAAAAAAAAAAAAAAGCCTTTTTAAAAATAAAAAGTGTATATTCGTTCTTTTAATGAATAAGAACGGAGAACCGAGAATCAGCAACAAAAGAAATTACCAATAGATGTGGCCATATTAAAATTTTAACATCAAGATTTTTAGAACCAAATTAAAATTGAACACAGAAATAAAGTATTGCTGCAAAAAAAAAAAAAATGGAACAGAGGTTGAGTTTCTATTAAAAGACCTCTTATATGTTAAGAAAACACCCCTGGGGGGGAAAAATGGGCAAGGAACAGGAGTTGCCAATCCACAGAAAATATAGGAATATCCAGAAAATATGTGCAACCTCATTAATAATCAAAGGAATATTAAAATAAGGGTTTTCTGGGGCACCTGAGTGGCTCACGTGGTTGGGCGTCAAACTTCGGTTCAGGTCACGATCTCGCTGTTTCCGGGTTTGAGCCCCAAATCAGCCTGGAGCCTGTTTCGGATTCCGTGTCTGTCTCTCCCCCCACCCCACTCACACGGTCTCTTGCTCTCTCAAAAATAAATGTTTAAAGAAATTTTAAAAATAAAGGTTTTCCAAGGTTTAAAAAAGTATCATCATAACAATGAAGAAATAAGCAGTATCAAACTGCTGGTAGAACATACACTATTACAATCTTTCTATTCCAGAAAGAGACCCATATACCAAGAGCTTTAAAAATGCTCATGCTTTTGGGTCAGTAATGCCACTTAACCTATCCTAGGCCAAACAATGAGAGCTACAAATTGAAGGAATGTTCCACACCTGGGTAGAACATAAATCTTCAACAAGGGCCTACTACATAAATTACCCACACGTTCAAAACAAGCCTGGGGTCACTGACAATGAGGATTTCAAGGAACTTTAAAGGACACAGGAAAATGTTCACTATGTAATATTAGAAAGGAGGGGTGCCTGGCTGGCTCAGTTGGAGCGTGGGACTCTGGGTCTCTGGTTTGTGGTTTCGAGCCCTGCATCGGGTATGGAGATTACTTAAAAATAAAATCCTAAGGAAAAAAAAAAAGATACACAATTATGCTAATTAGTGGTTGCATCACAGATGACGTTTCTCTGTTTTTCTTTAATTTTCAGATGAATCTGAAGGTTGAAGTTACCACAACAACGAGGGAGGAAAATGTTTCAGAAAGCTCATCTTTCCGTAATTTGACATTTTAAATAAAAAATATACTTTTGAAACGCACACAATGAAAACATTTGAGCTAACCTTACTCCTCCCTGTTTATAGAGTGTGTAATAATATTTGCTGCCCAAATATTGATACATTTCAATCCATTTCAAGGAAGAAGTTTCTCATTCCCCAAATTATTCTTTGGTACTCAGTACACTTAGATGTTTCCCGTATGGTGTCAATATCTCTCATTCAAAAGTGAGTACTATTACAAAACCACGTCTTAATTCAGGACTTGCAAATTAGATTTATGAACCAAGTCCAACTTTACTAAAATGTGTTCATTTTATAAAGTTACCGGCTACTACCTTAATGTCAGCCTAGTAAACCTATTATTTGAGTATGCTCTTTCAAGAGGACTCCAACTCAACCGTTTTTCAAGACTCCTGGCTCCAGAACAAAGAGTTTTACAGGAACATAAAAATGTAATTCACCAATACAATCTATGTCCTAGTATTTTTAAAACCTAAGACGTGGATGTATTTAAAAGGGGACTTCCCGTTACAGATAAAGTTACTTAACAGACATGCCTAAAATGGGTACCTTGAGCGTGTCCAGTATACCTCGATCCTTAAACGTCTGGTATAGCTTTTTTCGCAGTTCATCCTGACTCATCACGTCAAATGTGGGGGGCATGGCGGACTGGAACAAAGAATGGTTACAGGTTACCTGGTGGGCAAATGAACCAGGAGTTTCTGAAATGAGACCAGTGGCCTCCGGGGAAACTTTACGAGGCCAAGCAGGGAGGAGGGGGAGAGAAGGAGCTGTAACGAAAACAAACAAGAGGCCAAGTTTCCGCCGGGCCCCGAGGGGAAGCTAGTGTGTGTACCTGAGACACCGGGTGCCGGCTTTTCCCCGAAGCCCCCCTCAGCCCGTGCTGCCTCGGCCCGAGTTCACAGTCGGCCCGAGCTGCAGGCTCAGGAAGAGGGGAATCCCTGCCTTCAGAGCCCATTCTGCCTGGGCGGCAGTCGGGAAGAACAAGACAGCTGAACGCTTTCCGTTGCCTCTCACTCTGAACCAGGAACTTTAGCAGAGACGCACTTCCTCCCTCTGCGGTTCTCACGGGTGGGCGGGGTCGCGGTCCACGCGCGACTTTCCCACGCAGCTGGAGGGCGGGGACCGGTAGTGAGGTAACAAGAGAAAACAGAACGACCAGAGTTCGCCAGGCTCCGCGCTGATCCCGCCCCTCAACGACGCCGCCAACCCAAACCGCCGTTGCCTGGAGAGCTACGGCGCACGCGCACTGCTGCCCAGTCCTCTGGCCGGAAGTTCCTCCCACTTCTCGTGAGATCTCAACCGCGGAGTCTCGCGAGGATTGCCCAGGGAGTTCCCATAGAGGCTGCCGAGCGCGGGTCTGCGGTGGGAACTGAGTAGCTGTTTACGTTGGGGCTTCTCCCAGCAGGTAGGAGACAGAGTGAGGAGGGGGCGGGAGCCCCAGAGGACGTTTCGGGTCCCGGCCCAGTCTCTCCACCCGGCCCCAGGGGCAGCCGGGCCGGACCTGGTCAATCCCGGGTCGGCTGAGTTTATCACAGGCCACCGGGCCAGGGCACACCGCGTTTCAGCCTGCAGGCGTCGGCCAGCTCAGGGGCTGTGCTTCGTCTTGCCGTTCACTAGGTCATTCTCCTAACCGGGTTTGGTTTTGTTTGGTTAACGACAGTACTATTGTCACTTGCAGCTGGCAAATTCATCGTGGGCGCCGTCCTGTGCTAGGAAGCGTTTAGTCCTCTCCCAGGCAGCCTGGTAGCTCGGTCTTAACTATTAGACAGTGCTCAGTAACATTGATCCAAAGGAGTTTCCATGTAACCTCAGAGGAGCAGCCCTGGGTTTGGCCTCTGGAGCCATTTGGAAGGTCTGTCTAGTCCCGAGTGAAGTACGTGGCACTCACGTAGTATCCTGCTCTTTCCCAAACCCGCAGATCTTCGATGATTGATCGATCACAGCCGTCTCTCCTGCTAGAGCTTTCTTGTGTGCATGTTACATCAGCACCAGATCCTGGCACTCACTACCGGTTACTTAGAACGGCTCACCAGCGGTTAGCCATTTGCCACCCCGGTCAAATCCCTTTTCTGTTAGCATACATTTTTTTTTTTCAGCGTGCATTATTTTATATTTGATGGGAAGCTCCTGTTTCTCACTCCCCACCTCCAGAAAGGTCTTCCCCTCCCTCCTCAGCTTACAGATCCTCAGTTCCTCCACCAGCTTTTTCCAGAGCATTCCTTCCAACCCAGTTCACAGTTCTTAATTTTAGAGGGAGACAGCGCAAGTGGAGAGGGGCAGAGAGAGGGAGACAAAATCCCAAGCATGCTCTGCACCGTCAGCACAGAGCCCGAAGCAGGGCTTGAACCTGTGAAAACAGGAGATCGTGACCTGAGCCACAAATCAAGAGTTAGAGGCTTAACCCACTGAGCCACCCGGCAACCTCTAAAAACAATGTTTATTTAAAAAAAAAAAAAAATTCATGCTCTTGGGGACGCCCGGGTGACTCAGTCAATTCAGCGACCGACTTTGATTTTAGGTGCAGGTCATCATCCCAGGGTCGTGAGATCGAGCCCCACGCTGGAGGTCGGGCTCTGCACGGGGCGGGGAGCTTAAGATTCTCCTTGTGCCTCTCCCCTGTGTGCAGGCACACTCAAAAAAAAAAAAATGTTGAAAATCATGCGAAGAAAATTGAAGTTCAGATCTGCATCTTCTGTTACTCATGTACCCGGTGACCTTTCTCCCCTGCCTTTTCCTGATTGCAGTGTAAGGCGGCTTTTGTTTTTCTTATTTGACACATTTCCATTCATTTTGCCCTTTTGCTCTTCTGATGCCAGCCTCACAGATTTGTAGTCTCATTTTTATGTGCCTAATAAAAGGGGTTGGGGGGGCACTAACTAGTAAGGTTTAAGTCATCGCTACACCCAGTGCGGCACTTGAACTCACGACCTGATATCAAGAGTCGCTCGCTCCTCCGACTGAGCCAGCCGGGCGCCCCGTTAGTGCCCTAGTTCTTACATCGCATACACGCCCTCTTTCAGTTCTAGGTTGCCCAGAGCTCCTTGTTAGCACTACGTGGATTTCTTTAGTGGTCTGTCCCAACAGCTGCTCAGGGCCAGCTGCTGTTTCTACCCCAGGTGAGAGTCCAGTCTCCTGTCACGGAGGGTTTCTTCACGAGTGCCTCAGCTGCGGCTTCTCCCTAAGGTGCGGTTCATCACCTGACCAGAGACTCCAGTCAGGCCTCTGGGACCAGGGGGGCCTCAGCACTCGAACACTCAGAAGGTTCTTATCTGCGTTGAGGCTAGTTAGCCGCAGCATGCCTCTCATTCCTGTGTTTCAGCTTCACCCGCCCCGCAAGCCTGGAGCGCTTACTATGTGCCCCGCTCCGTAGTGAGCGCGTTAGGGGTGGATGCTGGGCGGGCAGAACACAGCCTCTGTTCTTTTCTACATTCTTTTTTTTTTTTTTTAATGTTTTTATTTATTTCTGAGAGAGAGACAGCGTGAAGAGGGGAGGGTCAGAGAGAGAGAGGGAGACACAGAATCTCAAACAGGCTCCAGGCTCTGAGCTGTCAGCACAGAGCCCGACGCGGGGCTCGAACCCACGAACCGTGAGATCATGACCTGAGCCAAAGTCGGACGCTCAACCGACTGAGCCACCCAGGTGCCCCTGTTCTTCTCTACATTCTTATCCCCGAGTTGCCCCAGGCAGCTCCCCATGCCGCACCCGGTCCCCCACTCCCTTCCCTTGGGCCTTTTCCACGGTGCAAGCTTCGTCCCGTGTAAAGGGGCTCCCTGTCGGCAGTCTCCCTCCAGGATGCACCTACCTTTGGCTAGCAGTCGGGTATTGCCTTTTTTCTCATTCCTGCGGGCTTGTCAGCTTTGACGTGTTTCCTGCGACTGTAGCAAATCCTCAGCAGCTGAGGGGTGTGCATTTATTGCCTTAACGGCTCCGCAGCACCAGCGTCCAGCACAGGCCTCCCGGGGTGGGAATCCAGGTATCCGCAGGGCCGGGCCCCTTCTGGAGGCCGCCAGGCCCAGTGGCTTTCTCTGTGTTCTCCAATTTGTGCAGGCCGCTCCCGGTCCTGGCTCCTGGCCCTTTCTCGCAGCTTCCGCGCCGGCAGAGTGGCATCTTCGTGACCTTCCCTCCGCAGCTGTGTTTCCTTCTGGCCTTTCTCTTGGGCCCCCTCCCTCCCACTTTTAAAGATCACGGTAATGACATTGGGCCCACCTGGCTAGTGCAGGATCCCCTCCCTGTCTTGCGCACCGAGCACCCTCGGTTGTATCTGCAGCTGCAATTCCCCCCTGCCTGCACGTTAGCGCGCAGGTGTTCCAGGTTTGGGTGCGGCCGCGGTGGGGGGGAGTCGGGGGGGGGTGCTGTTCTGACCTCCCCCACGTGTTCACAATTGACGTGTTTCACCCCCTCTCTTCCCTTATTTCCTTTCCTGGCGAATAGACTCACCTTGACATTCTGCTTGGTCACCTCAGTCAGGCATTCAGGAACATCCTTGATTCTCGCCGCTTCCTCCGTCCCCAGTTTACTCCATTGCCAAGTTCCGTGTAGCCACGGCCTCCACACCTGGAGACCCAGCCGTCCTTGGAGATGCTGAAGGGCCCCTGTTGTGGGTGATGGGAAAAGTGAGCGCGCGCACACACACACACACACACACACACACACACACACACAGCAGTTGCTTTATTTGTATTATATACTGTGGTTCTAAGTACGACTTGCTTTGTGGACGGAGGGAAGGGGGAAGAGGTTGCAAAGCTTAAAAAAAGTTTCAAATCGCTGTTCGAGAGCCGCACCGCCCAATACGGTAGCCCTAACCGCACGGGGCTGTTGCCGTTATAATTAAATGAAGTTGCAGATTCCGGCTTGCAGACACAGCAGCCACCAGTGGGCAGTGCAGACGCAGAGCATCCCCTCCCCCCAAAACTTGAGTGTATCCGACAGCACAGAATTCTGAAGTGCGTCTCTCTCCCCTTTGCCTCAAATATTAAATGAGTCACTGTCCAGTTTTTCCTGTAGAATCCCGTCGTTCCTCCAGCTGCTGTGAAATCAAGTTCTTGGCAGTTCAAGTCCTGCCCAGCGGGAGAGTTTGTGACATAACCTTGATGTGGTTATGGTTCTTCGGTCCCCTTTCCGTTTCTCCCCACCCTGTACTGACTCTGCAGCTGCAGGAGCGAGGGGTAGCTTCCTTCTGTGTGTGTAGTTTGCTGCTGCTGCTTCAACGTTTGCAGGGAAGAAATCAAGCCCCTGGCACCCACTAGCTGTGACCCCTGTTGCAATTAATGAGATCATTGTCGCGTTGTTGACATTTCCAGCACCCAGCCCCCTTCCCCTTGAGAATTTCTTTCTTTTGAGAATCACTGCTGATTCTCGTGGCTCTGCAGAGCTTTCCTGCCATTCCTGCTTGGGTTTGTTACTCGGTTTTACTGTTTGGGCCTCTTTCTCATCTTCCCCCTAAGACTTTTTCTGTAAAGGGTCAGATGGTCTGTCGCAGCTGCCCCACTCTGCCATTCCGCTGTCGGGCACAGGCAGCCTTAGACATTGACGAAAGGATGGACAAGGCCAGATTTGGTTTGCGGGCTGTACTGTGCCAGCAGCTGCCCCAAATGACGTCTGACATCCTATTGAGCTCATCGTGCCAAAAGAATGTCCCATCTGCCTTGTCTTCCGTCATGGGCCTTCCAAGTCCAGGGTTAAAAGTGCCAGCTGTGCCTTGATTTCCTTAACAAAAGGTTGTACTCATTAGGAAATACGTTTCAGATTTTCTGATGTTCTGTGTGAATGAGCAGAAGTCCCAGCGTGGCTCGATGAGCCCTGGGCTCTGACCCGTGTCACTGTGCACTCCGTGAGGCAGTATTACTCGGGTAAGCAGATCCCTGCTGCGTGTGGAGGCCGCAGGAGTCAGCACACCTCCGTGTGCATCTGCTCCTGCATGTTCGAGATCACATGTGTGAGCGCCTCCGTGAGCCAGACACGCCCGGTGCTTCTCACGGGTTGGGTTGTGTGATCCTTGAGGTGCTGTAAAGGGGTCTATCATCGTTCTCTCCCTTCCACCAGGAGGAAACAGACTTTGGGAGGTTAAGGACCGTGCCTGTGGTCACATTATTAGTTTGTGGCAGAGTAAGACCTGAACGTCGCGTTGTCCGATTCCAGAGACCCTGTGCTAAAAATACAAACAGAAATCCTTCCGCCCACCTGTCCATCCACGCGGATTTTGATTGTGCTAAAAGCCACAGAAGCACGGATCCTCCCCTGAGACTGCTGCCCCCAACTTTTTCTTCATTTTATTTCTTTAGCAAACCTGTTAGCCATAGTTCTAAGACTTATTAATGCCTCCGATGTCTTTCTCTTTGGATTATGATTTCTTCCATCTTTTCTAGAATACAAAATTATATCTTCCTTATTTTTTTTTAAAGATGTTATTTTTAAGTAATCTCTACACCCAACATGGGGCTTGAACTCACGACCCCGACATCAGGAGTCGCAAGCTCCACGGGCTGAGCCAGCCAGGGGCCCCATGTCTTCCTTTCTTATTACTATCGCTTGCGGAGGTATAGCATAGGCCCCTGCGTTTGCAGCACTTACATTTGTAGCGTACATACTGCAGCATCCGTTATGAATGTTTCCCGTTGTTAGTGCTAACAGTACTAGCCGGTCCAGTCCAGGTTTGGCCCAGCTGCTTCTGAATATTCCAAACTTTCAGGTCATGAGGATATCATTATGATTTTGTATTCGAGGTCTTCAAGTTTCTGTATAAAAATTAAAGTACTGGATTCTACAGGACATGCCACCGACATGTGATTTCTATAGGCCCGAAGCCAAATGTCTATGGCAGCGTACAGGAAAACATGACGAGCTTAGTGGTCTCTCCTCTTCTACACTGTCGGGTTTAAGTAAAAACTTGAATTCTAGACTTTCTGTTAAACAGTTTTGGTTTTCAGTATGTAGTACTAAAAATGTGTGCTATTTTCATTTAATTAGGAGCTGTATATTGAAGACCATGTCCGGAAGCTTCTACTTTGTAATTGTTGGCCACCATGATAATCCTGTTTTTGAAATGGAGTTTCTGCCGGCTGGAAAAGCGGAGTCCAAAGTGCGTACGGAAACGTAAACAATTGCGTAAGCATGGCTACCTTGCTGCCCTGCAGTAAGGGTGAGGGTGTGGTGTGGTTTGGCAGCTGGGGGGGAGACCTGGCCGCATGAGGTGGGTGGAGTCCGCCACGGTTAACTGGGGCTTGCTCTCCAGTCCCAGAGGCTGATGATGGAAGCCAGCCGGGGACCGTCCTCCGGGTAGTTTATGCCCCCCCTTAAATTCAGCACATGCCTGGCACGGACTAGCAGGATGCCCCGGGCCTTTTCTCTGATACGTCCTTCCCTGTGTCCCCACGTTCTGACACGCTGCTCCTCGAGGTCACAGACACACTTCAGCTTCTCTGGGGCCGGAAGATCAGCCGCTACTGATTGGAAATCCCGCGGCAGCCCCCTCTGTCCACGTGACATTCCCACCGGGACTTACGGGGTAGATCCATTTGCACCCGGGGCGTTGAAGGACCCTTGCCTCCGTGGCCTGCTGGCCCTGAGACTGGAGCGCTTTTCAGGGACCTTCCGCACCACCTACTGACCGGGTGACGCCACGCATGGCCCCAGAGGAGCAAGCCCGCTTGGGGGCCGTGCTGCCGGGTGGAGTAAACGTGGGGCCTTGGGAACCCCGGGCCCCGCTCATCTCCGCACTCGCCCATGTCGCTAGTAAACTGCTGGCACGCCACGCTGAGCTTCTCCCAGCTTCCAGAATAAGCTGTCGTGTCCTTTCAGACAAGGATTGAGTTTTGAAACGAGTTGTAGCGCGTAATGTCCAGCGTATAGTGCTTTCTACCACTTAAGTCTTGCCACTGAAACACGTAGACGGTTGTGTCCTCTGCCGGCTGGCTTGTCGGCCCGTGATGGCCGCACGAGCACAGCGCGCACTGCAGCTTTGCGCTGGGGCGTCTGTAGCCCTGCTCCCGGCCTTGCGCCAGGCAGAGCAGTGGCCCTCTAAGCGCTTTGTTGTCTGACTTGCCCTTGGCTCTTCTGTTAGCACTCACCTTAAAGCAGTTCTGCATTTTTCTTCTAATCTTCTGATTGACCATCCGAGTGAAGTGACAGGAAACACGGCTGTAAGCCAGACACAACATAGTCTCTTTCTGTCAGGAGTAAATGCGCGTGGTCGTGGTGACGTGCGCGGTGTAGACGGGCCCGAGCGGCGCGGGGCGTTCCGAGGCCGTCGGCGGCCTCCAGCCCAGCGGCGGCAGCGGAGGTTGCCTCTCCCAGGGCCGCCGTCCACAGCACCCCGACCCGGGGGGGCCCCACAGGTCCGAGCCCAGAAGTCCGGGAACGAGGCGGGGGCGGGGCCGGCCCCTCCGAACGTGCTAGGGAAGCCCCACTCCAGGCCTCTGTCCCAGCTTCCTCGGCTTGTGGCCGCACGAGTCCGGTCTTCACGCGGCCCGCTCCCTGTGTGCGTGTCTGTCTGCTCACCCGCCTTTAGAAATACGCCGGGGGTCCCGCTTCGGGGCTGTCGTGCTCTAGCCTGCTGACCGCATCTGCAGTGACCCTCGTTCCAGACGAGGCCCCATTCTGGGGACCTGGGGGTGCGGGGCTCGGACTTCAGCCCAAGAGTCCAGTTCCTCCCAGGACAGAACTGTTCTTTGAAAAATCTCTTTGGAAATAGAGAATTCCACAGGAGTAAGACCATTCCAGGTGGGGAGTTCCCGCTCCGCACCGTGGTGGGACAGCCCCGCCGCCTCCGGTGAAGCCCGTGAGAGGGACACCGCTATGACAGGGCTGTGTCCTGCCGCGGACACAGGTGACCGATCGCAGCCGGGGCTGAGCGTGGCCTCCTGCCACTCCCAGGCCCCCTGGTGCGTGAGCTCCCTTCCCTGAGAGGCCTGTGCCAGGCCTTCAGGAGTGCCCCCTCCTCAGCTGTCTCGTGTCCCTGGCTCGCCCTGTGTCCCCTGCCTCCCTCTGACCGAGACCCACGCCAAGGTCGCCTCCCTGTAGCTCTCCTTCACCTCCTCAGCTCCAGCCTACCTCAGTTGCTGTCCTTTATCCATAACCGCATGCATTTTTTCACAGCTTCCTCTAAAAAGACGTAAAGGTCTTTAAAGTAAGATCTCTCTTTTCTTAACCAATTCATTTTTCATGGTTCAGTGGTTACTGAATTTGTTAACTTCTTGGGAAATTAAAGAAATAATCTGTATAATTTGTTGAGCACATTTCATTTATTAGTCAGCCATTTCTATTTGTCGACTTTTAGATACCAAGTTAAGAGGCAGACTATGATGTAGAAACACGTAAGCTCTTTTGTTAAGTCCCCAGACAGCACGAGATGCAGTAAAAGCAGGAAATGCCACCCTTCCCCCCCCCCGCCCCCACCCGGCCTGAAACTGAAAACCGTGCGTTGAATTTGTGGAACGCAACGGTGGCGTTCTCGATGCTGTCTGCAGATGCTAATGTGTGGCTTACGCTGTCGTCTAGGACGATCATCGTCACCTGAACCAGTTCATCGCTCATGCTGCTCTCGACCTTGTAGATGAGAACATGTGGCTGTCGAACAACATGTACTTGAAAACCGTGGACAAGTTCAACGAGTGGTTTGTTTCAGCATTTGTTACTGCAGGTCATATCCTTACCTTTTTATGGAAGATCGCTCAAGTTCAGGTGACAAACTAGAACAACATGGGACAGGGCGCCTGGGGGGCTCAGTCGGTGAAGCGTCCAGCTTCGGCTCAGGTCATGATCTCACGGTTGGTGGGTTCGAGCCCCGCGTCGGGCTCTGTGCTGAGCTGACAGCGCGGAGCCTGGAGCCTGCTTCAGATTCTGTGTCTCCCTCTCTCTCTGCCCCTCCCCTGCTCGCTCTCTGTCTCTCAAAATAAAGACATAAAAAAAAATTTAAATGAAACAAAACATGGGACATAGATGGCAGACTGCGAGCCTGGGGACTGCACAGTGTCAGGGAGAAATTGCCATTTAGGGGGCTACTTTTATTTGTTTTAACAGAAAAAAAAAACATTTTGTTTAACAGATAATTTTAAAACCAAGTCTCCTATAACATGAAGGTTAACCTGAACTATAAGGTTGATTTTACTTTATTTTGTAGTTATTTTCGAACTTTAAAAATTATGTGTTCTTTTAGGATAAAACTAACCTAATGTCAAACCCAGGTTATGTGTTTTGCTTCTCCATCACAAAATACAGTGCATGTGACGAACTGGAAAGGTATCCTATCACCTGAATTCTTTTCATTTTCATTTCTAAGTTTCTACCTTAATTATCTTACATATGAGATTCATCATGCTGCATGACATAAGGCAAGAAGATGGGATAAAGAACTTCTTTACTGATGTCTATGATTTATACATAAAGGTACGCTATGTTCTATTTGTCTGCACACCTGATCGTAGAAAGGGATCGCAGCCGTGACCGGAAGCGGGCCTGTGGCGGTAACCCCGTCCGTACTGCGTTCTTCTGCCACACCAGCTCTGTCCCCATCCGAAGTGGCCCTGGTCCCTCCCCCGGCGGGCGGCTCTTCCCCGCCAGGGCGACATGTACCTAGCACAGAACTCGTGCCAGTTATTTTTAAATTGGTTTGTTTCCCCCTTTTGGCACATAGTGTTGACTTTATTCGGGGACCCTAAAAAGAGAAGGAAGCCGGCTACGGAAGGGAAATTGCCTCATAATTTTAATCTAAAATCTTTTCCATCTACCTTACAAGTAAGTTACAATGCAGTGACTATACGTGATAAACTGTCGGGAAGTTTACCAAACAGTCACTCAAGAATGAGGCCACTCGCATTTCTTGAGGCTTACTTAGAAAAAATAAAATACTAATAGGATGTTAGCAAACTGCAGCGCTAACAGTATGTTCTTAGTAATTTAAATGTTCTGTACTTGGACAGGATTTTTTGCATATCAGCAGAGTTAATACTCCTAGTCAGAAGTAGCAAATAAGAATATTTAGTCCTCTTAAGAAGGACCACATCAAGTGAATTAAGCAAAAACTGGTTAACTCCTTTTCCTTATTAGTGATTTCATTTAACACTTTTCTCACATATATTGTGGTATATTCATTACATTGGTCGAGAATCTGATCACTTAGCCGTGAGTTAAAGGAGAGTATTAAAAACCAGCTGGTTAAAAAAATTACTCCATAGGGGCACCTGGGTGGCTCAGTCAGTTAAGCGTCCGACTTCGGCTCAGGGCATGATCTCCCGGTATGTGAGTTCGAGTCCCACGTCGGGCTCTGTGCTGACAGCTTGGAGCCTGGAGCCTGCTTCGCATTCTGTGTCTCCCTCTCCTGTGTCTCCCTCTCCTCTCTCTGTTCTTCCCCCACTCGTGCTCAGTCTCTATCTCTCAAAAATAAACAAACATTAAAAAAAAATTACTACGTAAGAGTAACCTAATAGCAATGTGGTATAACTTTTTTTTTTTTTTTTCACTATGAGCATATGGTAGATTTTTAGTTTTATGTAGCCAAAGGGCCTTACAGATTAAGCCACATATTTATAATTAACGTGAGAGGATTAGTATTTCACACACAGGGCGAATCCTGAAACCGTGTTTGGCTTATATAGGCAGCACTTATCATACCACCGTTAGTTCTGCCATAAGTACTTCTCAAAACTAAAACTCCACAACAAAAATTTCTTCAAGAGGGTGTTACTGTTTACCAGCGGAACATTTTCGTTGCAATTTAACGTGATCTTCAGACTTTTGTTTTGGATGTCTTTGATGATTTAACTTAAAATGTTACAGTAATTTCCTTCTAGAGATCCATGATTTGTCAGCCTTTTTACTTTGACAAGCTCACTAATAACCTTCTTCTCTCCTAGTTCGCGATGAATCCATTTTATGAACCCAATTCTCCTATCCGATCGAGCGCCTTTGACAGAAAAGTTCAGTTCCTTGGGAAGAAACACCTTTTGAGTTGAATGCAGAAAAATTTGGAAATAAACAATGTCACTACAATGGGGTATTCTCAGGAATGTGTACATTGTAAGTGAGTTCAGTAAAGAGCCTAGAAAAGTCTTACCTGTAGTCTGCATTTATCTAAACCTAATGGAAATCCTTATATATTTCAAGACAGTACATTCGGTTTCTCAGGATTAGCAATAGATCGGTATTTGCTTGTGAACAGTGTTATTTATAAACTCTTTATAACCTTGAAAATATCTTTGTTCTAAAAAGTAAGAAGGGGCTTGTGACTTTACTTATTCAGATAGCTTCACCTTGATGTCACAGTCCAGAACCAAATGTCACTGTCAAGATTCGGTAGGTTTAAAACGAAGTTTCTGCAGTAGGGAATGAAGTGGCCAGCCTGTCCGTGGGCTGTAGAGATGTTGTGACGAAACGTAGAGGCGGCGACCGTGGCACTTCCCGGGAAGCCGCGCCAGCAGCTCTCCGGCGCCAGGTGCCCCGTGCGCGCCGCCGTCGGGGCCTGGGCTGGGCGGTTGTGCTGTGCGCCCCGAGTCCTGCGGCCGTGTCCAAGCCGGGAGGCCGCGACCAGAGTGGCAGGAACGTTCTTACCTCGCCTTTCCCTCAGACAGTAAACTGAAGAGTTAAGTGAGCCAGTTGATAGACGAGCGAAACGTTGTAATTGTCAAATTGTTAAGAAAGAAGAGTTTGTATCACACGGACGTTTGCATTCTGTGCTTTTTAGGCTGTCCACCCCGGGGGTGGGAGCGCCCTGCTGCCCTAAGTGGGCGCCTACTGTAAACGGGTCAGTGCCCATTTAAATACGAGCACTGTGACCACGTCTGTCCCGCGCAGCGTGGGAGCACTTCCGGCACTTTGTCCCATCCTGAGTAACCTGGGCCGGTGCTTGCCTTTGGGCTCCTGCCCTTGTGGGAAGCCGGTGCCGTAATTTTTACCCCGTCTGTCTACTTGGCTTCTCAAATAAAGCTGTTTGTCCAAGAGTGTGGGGTCTCGTAAGTGCTGCTCCGGCCACTGCTCCTGTCCTGCGCCTCCTGCCCCCCCCTTCAAAGGCTGCGCACCCATTTTACAGAACTCAGACGGCCTCGAACGAGGTGCCGGCGCTGCGGGGGCCTCTCTGCCGTGCTCACCCGGGACACCCTGGTCGGGACCTTAGGCAGCGGGGGCCGCGTGGGGGGGGGGCGGGGGGGCGGAGCACCAGGCTGTGAGGAGCACGGAGGAGCGGGGCCCCGCGTGGGGGCGCGGCCGCAGTCCGGTGTCAGGCTGTGCCCGCGACTTGTCCCTGAAGGAGCCCGCTTCGAGGGCGCGAGCGGCTGGGACGTGGGGCGCGAGCGCAGGGGGCCACAGAGCGGCGGCGGGTGGGCCCGGCCAGGGAAGCCGCGGCGCCAGCAAAGCTCAGATTGGCGGTGGGGGACGTCCCTGAGTGTTCAGGGACACAAGAGCAGTGGGGTGACACGAATGGCCCCCCGGGCGTCAGGCTCCAGCGAGCAGAAGCCGGTTGGGCACCAGGCCTGTCGTGTACGTTAGCGCCCCCGGGGCGCCCCGAAGACACCCCGCGAGCCCGATGGCCTGTCGTGCCCTGGGCCCCTTCCCCGGAGCCCGCGTTCCCACGCACGATCGAGGGGCTCGTCTGGGCTCCGCCCGCGGGCTGTCCCTGCGCCGCCGCGCGGCCCTGTTCCACCCTCCCACCCTTCCGGCGGCCGCTCCACGGGCGGGGGCTTCTCAGGGCCGCTTTCCCACCTCACGGCACCGCCCCACGGGCCACTGGGACTGTGACAGAACTGGTGTCACGGCGTCACGCTACTACCGGGAAAGCTTACACACCGTTCACGGAAATGTCACGCTCAAGGTTTTCGCTTAAGACCAGGACCATCTAGGGGCGCCTGGGGGGCTCAGTCTGTCAAGCGTCCGACTCGATTTCCGCTCAGGTCATCATCTCACGGGTTCATGGGTTCCAGCCCCGCACCGGGCGGTGCTGACAGTGCAGAACCTGCTCGGGAGTCTCTCCCTCTGCCCCTTCCCCGTTCCCTCTACCAAATCAACTTTTTAAAAAATGAACATCTAGCATGTTTTAACTTCAACTAGGGAATTTTTCACAAGGCGGCAAACACGGTACCCCATCGATGGAAGGGCGCTTTTCCAGCTTCCACAGCGCACAGTGTTATTTGCTACACCGGTTTCAGATGTACCTGTGCCCGTTTCCAGGCGTGGGCTCAGAAGCGCGGGATGGCGCCCGCCGCCGTGTGGCGAGCGGCGGGACTGCAGCGCCCGGGCCCCTCCCCAGGCCCGCGCGGCCCCCCCCCCCCGCCCCCCGCTCCCGCCGGCCCGGGGCTCGCCGTGCCGGCGCCGGGTTCCCGCACAGCCCCGCTGCAGCATTTGCTGTCTCCGTGTAGGCAACGCCAGCCAATCAAAGGACCTTCTCCTTTCCTCAAACGCGAAAGGATCCGATCCGATCCGATCCGCAGCTACCTTTTGCTGCTCATTGAAGAGCTTTTCCATCAGCTCCTTCGATTTCTGTTTGAAGACCGAAGCCATTCGGTCAGGTTTCGTTCCTGCTCTTAATTGTCACAGGTCAGTCAGCACCTGCTCGGTCAGCTGGCCCCCGGATCCCTTTAAGTCACGGTGTTAAACTGAGTTACTCTCCCTTCCCACGCGCCTGTCTTTACCCACGGGGAGATGTGTTCCCTTGCCCATTGTTTGCTTCCCTGCTCTAGGCCTCTTGACCGACGAATCCCCGAATGTTCAGCTGAAAAACGGTTACTGAAAAGCTGCTGAGGTTTTAAAAAACCAGCAAAGTGTTCAATATGAGTATCAAAACTGTACACTAACTACCAACACACACACACACACACACACACACGTGCTCTGGGCTCAAAACTATGTGCAGCCCCAGTTCCTCAGAATGTGACCGAATTTGGAGACGGGGCCTTTAAAGAGGCGATTAAGTGAAAATGAGCCCATCAGGGTGGGCCCTACATCCAATTTGACTGGTGTCCCTGTAAGAGGAGGAAACTTGGACAGAGAGACATGGGGGGGGGGTGGGGAGAGCGGCACTGCACACAGAGCAAGGTTATCTGCAAGCCACCGACACACGAGGAGAAACTAAACCTATCAACACCTTGATCTTGGACTTGCAGCCCGCAGAACTGTGAGAAAAATTCCCAGCGTTTAGGCCCCCAGGATGCACTTTGTTCACGCAGCGCCACCGAACGAATACAATATGCTCTCCCGCAGTACTAAACACCCAGCTTGACACCCCAGACACTGACGGTGCTGCCTCCAAGGACGGGAACCGGTGGCAAAAGGGTAGAGATCTCGGCCCCTTAGGCCTTGTGATCTTGAAACCCTTGTGCCTTATGATTTTGAAACATGTGACTCATCTATTCAGAAAACGAACAAGGGGTGCCTGGCGGGCTCAGTCGGTAGAGCATGCGACTCTTGATCTTGGGGTTATAAGTTCAAGCCCCACATTGGGTGTAGAGACTACTGAAAAATAAAATCTTTAACAAAATGAACGAAAAAACTTACTCCTAACACCCCCTGCTGAACAAGTGATAGTGACAGATACTAGGTATCTATCAATAGAGAATGGTTTGAATGAACTTAAACATCTGTACAGCTGATAAATGAGGTAGATACACTATAATGGAAATATGTCCACATATATGGAGAGAAAACAGCAAATCACAAAACAACGGGTACACTTTTAACTGAAAAAAAAAACCCAATTCCCCTAGAGGAAAAAAAGGGGAAGAGAATATATACACCAATTTATTAATGGTGGATTCCTATTTCTTTTTAATGTTTATTTTTGAGAGAGCCAGAGCGTGAGCAGGGGAGGGGCAGAGAGAGGGGACACAGGATCCAGAGCAGGCTCCAGGCGCCGAGCTGTCAGCACAGAGCCCGATGCGGGGTTTTAACTCATGAACCCTGAGTTCTTCAGCCCATGACCTGAGCCCAAGTCGAGGCGCTTAACCGATTGGGCCACCTGGGCACCCCGGGGCGGGGGGGGGCATCTTTTTTGTAAATAAAGAAACTGCAACTCTCTCTAACCTGAGAAAACTATCTGCCCAAATTCAAAATGTTAAACTGTTTTGCCAATAACCAAACTGTTAGGAAATAGACTTTCAAAACTTCAGCTTACTGAATGATGAGGATACCCTCTTTCAGTGGCTCCCGAGGAGTAGGGCATGATGACCCCGCCCCGGCAGGCCCTTCGATGCCCCCCAGCGGATTAGTGGGCCTCTGGGGGACGGCAGGGACACACATGGCACAGCACGTGAACTTTACCCAGGAAGACCTCGAGCTGCTCGCTCAGGAAGTCCGAGGATGCAAAACCTCCCGGAAAGCCAATCCCAGAGCAACGTTCGCTGCTAGAGAGGGCACCGAACGCGTGACCCAACACAGCCAGCTGCGCGTACCCTCACACAAAGCACAATCCTTAGGATTTCCTCCAAGAGTCCTAAAGTGGGCTTCTGGGCCGGGGGGTGGGGGTGGGGGTCACACGTGTGGCCCGCCAACTTCAGTTCCGACATGGAGAAGGCGAACGTGAACAGTGGACCGCTGCCATGCTAGATGTGAACTGACTTGGACTTAAAATTTTTAAAAAGCATAGGAACACCTCAGCGATTTTAAAGAGAAGAAGTGATCAAATAACTGCGACGGAAAATGCATTCAATTTTAATCTTTAATATTTAACATTATCGCTTCAGGGAATAGTTTTCCCTCAACCAGGAATTGACGGCTAATGACATAAAAATATGCACATATAAAAAGTAGTTCTCCATTTTCCCAGGGGAACAAAAAACCAGTAACTTCTAGAATATTCAAGTGTTTTGTTTTAATCATTATTAAAGTCTTGATCATCTCATTTATTAGCTCTGTAACTTACATGTTTAAATTAAACGTTATTAGACAACCATTACCGATTACAGATGTAAGGTGCCACTACCGGGGACACGGATTCTTCCAGAGCGGATGCACCCCTCCTCCCACCCACTAACGAAGCAGCAACACGGTTAATTGTAGAAGTGGACTCTCCGTTGCTGCTGTGCGCAGGCGCGGGGGACGGCCTCTCGAGCGGTCAGCAGCAGGCCGGGCTGGCCTTGGGCTTCCGGTGCAGGCTGACGGTGTCCGTCTGGATCAGGTGATCCGACCGATCCTCGCTGGCGAGCACTCTTCGAACTGCCTCCTCGAAGGCCGCCGCGACGTTGGTGGCATCTTTTGCACTCGTTTCAAAGTAAGGATAGTCGCCGTTGTCCTTGCACCAGGCCTGGGCTTCCTCCGCGGACACCTGCCGTTCGCTGACATCAATCTTGTTACCCAAGATCACAAAGGGAAAGCTTTCGGGCTCTTTCACGTCTGCGTAATAGATGAATTCTTTCTTCCAGTTACTCAAGTTCTGGAAGCTCTGAGAATCGTCGACACTGAAAGTGAGCAGGCAACAGTCAGAACCCCTGTAAAAGGGCGTCCTCAGGCTTCTGAACCGCTCCTGGCCGGCCGTGTCCCAAATCTGCATGGTAACAAAATGTCCATCCACCTCCAGATCTTTATTTAAAAATTCCACACCTATGGTATGGAAAAGCTGGGTGTCAAATTTGTTGGTCACGTATCTGTTCATCAGCGAGCTCTTCCCCACTCCGCCATCTCCGAGGAGAATCACTTTAAAAAGCGACGACTTTCCCGCCATTGTCACTCTCAGACCTCAGAACCCTGGAAAAGAAGAAGGCACCGTTATGTCCCTTCACACCGCCCGGCTGCCCCCCGCGGGCCCCGGGACCGGCACGCGGCGGCCCCGCTCCTTCGGCGCGGAGAGCGGCCCGGGGCCAGGGCGGCCGTACTGGGCAGGTGAGCGCGTGCCAGGCACCTCCCCACCGCTGTTCCCGGAGGCAGCGGGGCGGGCGCACTCGTGCCCTCCCCCTCAGGGCACAGCGGAGCGCGGCGGGCACTCAGCGCCAGCCCTCCGCCCAAGGCCTGGCTCCCCCCCGCCCCCCGCCCCGCGTCCTCACGACAAGCCCTGCCCCTATCCGTCAGAGGCAGGAGGCGACCGGAGCAGGCAGGTGCCTGTAACAACTTCAAACAGCCCTTGGCTGGCATGGCGACAGCTCTGCCACCGGCTCTCGTCCCGTGCCAGGGCTTCGCTCGCTGACCCCCACTTCTCTCTCCCCGCTCTATCACCGCAGGAGCCCGTGCGTGACCAGGAAAGCAGAGACAGGAGCCGGCTGATCCGGCCGTGGACAAAACCAGGCCAACGACGGAGTAAACGGACCCCATTCTCTTCATCAGGGACGCTGTCCGGAGTTGGCTGAAATTTACGTCAGTGGGACTTTTTTAAAAGTTTTTTACTTTGAGAGAGAGAATGCAAGTAGGAGAAGGGCAGAGAGAGGGACAAAGAGGGAATCCCTAGCAGGCTCCTCACTGCCAGCCAAGAGCCTGACGTAGGGCCCGAGCTCACAAAACTGTAAGATCATGAACTTAGAAACGAAGACTTGGATGCTTAATTGACCGAGCCACCCAGGCGCCCCTGCAGCAATAGAATTTTTCTTTGGAGAGAGAAAGAGAGGGAGCAAGTGAGGGAGAGGCAGAGAAAGAGGGAGGGAAGGCGGGAGAAAGAGAGAATCCCACGAAGGCAGAGAGAGACAGGGAGAGAAACGGGGCTCGAGCTCACCCAATGTGGGGCTCGAACCCACAAACCGCGGGATTGTGACCTGAGCCAAAGTCCGACTCTCAACCAACTGAGCCACTCCCAGGAGCCCCATGGCTTTTAAGTATATTAAAATTTGTAAAAGAAGACGAGCTTTGAAGCAGCACTACCAAAATCTTCTTCCATCTGCACCATCCAGTATTATGGCAGCCACCAGCCACATGTGGCCACTGAGCACGTGACATGTGGCCGAAGGGAATGAGAACTCGATGTTAATGTTTTTATTAAAAAAATTTTTTTTAATGTTTGTTTATTTTTCAAGGGGGGGAGTGAGGGAAGGGGAGAGAGGGGTGAGGAAGGAGAGAGAGAGAGTGAGAGTCAGTCAGTCTGAAGCAGGCTCCAGGCTCTGAGCTGTCAGCACAGAGCCCGACGCGGGGCTTGAACCCACGAACCATGAGATCATGACCTGAGCCAAAGTTGGACGCCTAACCGACTGAGCCACCCAGGCGCCCCGATTTTTAATTATTTTTAAGTTGTAACTGAATTGAATAGCCACATTTAAAGAGGCAATGACTGTAGTGGCCAGCGCAGTTCTGGAGCAAAAATGGTCCTGAACTTTAACATGAAAGCGGATACTGTGAATCCCTCTTTGGGAAGGTAACGAAGACATGAACAGGAATGGTTAACTTGACCAGGATGAATTTGCAAAATCACTGCAGTAAACACCATCTGGCGCTCTCCTGGTTACATGCAAACATGAGCCAGTATTATGAAATTCAACACTTCCTGTAACGTGTAAGAATTCTGCGTTTCCAACTGCATGTTGCACTAGTCTGGTAAAACCTGTGGCAACCGGCCCCTCCGGCCGGCCCACTGATGTTGCTACTAGCCACCACCGCAGCTGGCACAATTTAAACCGGCCAACGAAACCGTGAGGCAATCGAAGTACGTGCCTCGTGGGGACGTTTCTCGCTTCCGGGGGTCGCTCCGCGCAACGGCCCGGCGAGGCGCGGGCCAGAGAGGAACCGAAACAGGCCCTCCCTCGCCTCACGCAGGGAACCGTGTGGGACGCGCCCCCCGGTCTAATTCTTTGCAGTCCTGCCCCGACGATTCCCATTTATCGGAAAAAGACTAACAAAACCAAAAAGGCACCCCGGCTACTCCGACCCGGGGAAAGCGCCGGCCTGACGCCCCACGCTTAACGTCGGTCAGCGGTTCTCCGGACCCCGGCCTGGCGGCCCGGCTCGCCTTCCTCGGCTCGGGTCCCTTGGAAGCGCGTGGTCAGGTGGGACGGAGCCCCGATGCCACGTGCCCGGCTGCCGGGTCCACCCCTGCTCTGGGCCTGGCCCCGCACCGCTGCCTCCGCGGCCGTCCTGCCCCACGTCACCCCCTCACCGCGCTCACCGACACCGACACCGACACCAGGGGCCTTCCCCTGGCGGCCCCCATCCTGAGGCTGTTCCTTTCGCACGATTTTCAAGATCCGCGAACACCAAAGTCCCACGCTGGGCTATGAGGGTGTAAGAGGTGTGCGTGATCCCAACAGACCATTCGTCCCGGCGTCTGAGTACCGGACACAAAGCTGCACTGCCCGGCATGGAGCGGTTAGGGTCCCCACGTCCAATTATAAACCAGAGCGTGCAATGTGACAACCTCCACCCCGGCGACTGGCTGCCCGGATCTACCAAATGAAGACTTAGGAATTCCTTGAGATTTGCTGTTTACAGTGTTATCAGGATACTCTGACATGGTTCTTTTCTTTTTTCGTAATGACGTAGGATCTCCTAGTTTGTGCCATTTTTCCGATTAAACAAATCTGGGGTATGCTAGACCCGTGCACCAGGAAGTAGGGTACAGTTCTGTTCATTTCCCACATGTAATCTGGGGCCTGCTGGGCATCCTATTTGTGAGGCTGCTAAGACGTATACAACCGTCTCTCTGATTTTCCCTGCAGAGCTGTGTACAAGCACACATGGTGATACAGGTAACCACTAACTATCTTCTTTCCCACTGGATCCAACAAAAGCTGGCGTCGGGCAATCCGCACACGAACATAACCAGCACCGGCCCACAGACAGTAACAAGGTTCCCTTTTGCTTTTCCAAAAACAGTAAAATGCTTTGAAACTTCAGTATAAGCCGAATGCATAAAGGCATACGGTTATGCTATTCCAGAACTCACCTTCTAACGAACGTGAAGTCGTTTGTACTCCCCAGCTTGGGATGACTGCCCCAGGGCAGTAGTAATAATCCTCACCAAGGTTAAAACATGACTTTAACAATTCAGCTAAATTGGATAAAGAAACCTGAATAAAAAAAGCATATTACATCGGTCATAAATATTACCTTAATTGTTCAGTTCAAGCAGCATCATTATCTGCAAAGAAAAAATTAGAAAGCTCACCTTAGCAATGCACTTTCAATTTGCTTTCATAGTTTTAAAAGTGAAAACAAAAACTAAAATGTGAATAAATATCTGGCTTGTATTAGCACCCAGAGTTTTCATTTAAAAGGAAAACCAGTGCAGGGCGCCTGGGTGGGTCAGCTGCTTAGGTGTCTGACTTTGGCTCAGGTCATGATCTCATAGTCTGTGTGTCTGAGCCCCGCGTTGGGCTCCGGGCTGACAGCTCAGAGCCTGCTTCGGATTCTGTGTCTCCCTCTCTCTTTACCCCTCCCTGCTCGCACTCTGTCTCTCTCTCTCTCTCTACAAAATAAACAAACGTAAAAAAAAAAAAATTTCTTTTAAAGGAGCCTACATCCTAAAATAAATGAAGTAAAAGGAAAAGAAAACCACACCTAAAAGCTGTCCATGACCTTTCTCGGCCTAAAAAATATCCTAGAATGAAATACTACACTTCAATCATCATTTTTTCACCAAGTGTTTCGCCTGCCCACCCTTCTTTTCAAAGTTTCACACTCAGACAACTGTAAAATTTTATTAGGATAAAAATGTAAAATATTTCACTCATTCTTCAAAACTTGCCCAAATTCTGAGGGGCTTAGAACAACCCTGCCGTTCCAAAGGATTAAATAAAGCTAATGCAAAGAAGGAAAAAAGAACGGTGTCGAGAGGGAGGCGCACCGATGGGACACGGGCAGTGCTGGGCTACGGCTAAGGCAGCGCTGTGTCCAGAAGCTTCCGGGCGGCCAAGGCAGAGGGGCAAACTTTCCCGCGACAGAATCCTAGCCCAGCGTCGGAACGGAGAACGGTTCCTGGGACAGAGGCCAGGAGCGCAGAGCCCGGGCCAAGCCGTGTCCTCCTGCAGCTCGCCGGACATTGGCCACGACAACGGTCACGACAGCACCTACCTCCTAGGGCCGCTGGCAAGAGTCACTGGGACGTGGACAACAGGGAAAGGCGTTTCACCACAGCGTCAGGCTCGCGACAGAAGCGCAGGAAGTTTCTGTGGAACGAACACACGGAGAAGTCTTCACAGGCGGTTTTGAGGAATGGCTGTTTCTTTCAGGACCACCTGTCAAGTCAAATCTCAGCAGGTGACGCGGGCAGGCCCGGCAAGAGGGTGACGCAGAAGCCCAACGGTGCGAGCCCCAGACACCAAACTCCCCGTGAAGGGATCGCGGCGGCGGATTATGCAAGGCTGGGCTAGCCTAGCGGCCTCTCTTGATCTAAACCGCAAGTTTTATGCGCCCCCCCCCCCCTTTTAAGCACAGGGCATCTCTGTGGAACCTACATACACCAGCTCCTAACTTATGAATGCAATTGACGAATAAACGTTGACATCTGGGGTTAAAGATACAATAACGACAACAAGTACGACAGCTACCACAGACCGAGCCCCGTCAGCCACTCGCTCTGCTTCACTGCATCCACTCTCCCCAAGTGTCTCCCTACCCCTATGCCGCAGATGAGGACCCTGACTCAGAGAGGTCGGCCACCTTGCTTGACGGCACACAGCTAGGAGAGGGTGAGGCGGGAGACCTCAACGCAGCCGACTTATTCCAAAGCCCGTCACCTCACCCATTAGGTTCCGCTGCCCGTGCATTTACTTCCGAGGGTGTCCCGGTCAGCGGGTGCAGAAGGAAGGAAAATAAGCAGGTGCAATGCTAAGGGTCTTTCCACTGCCTGCTTTATTTCAAGAGCGGCACAAAACCAAGTGAACCTGGGTGCCCGGGTGGCTCAGGTCACCATCTCACGGTTTGTGGGATCAGGCCCCGCATCAGGCTCTGTGCTGACAGCTTGGAGTCTGGTGCCTGCTTCAGATGCTGTGTCTCCCTCTCTCTCTGCCCCTCCCCTGCTCACGCTGTCTCTCTCTCAGAAGTAAATAAAACATTAAAAAAATTTTTTTAAATTAACTCGATGACACAAAGAACACAAGAAACAAAAGGAAAAAAGATAAACTGAACTTCATAAAAATTAAAGCTTTTTATTTTTATTTTTTAAAGTAGGCTTTATGACCAGCGTGGAGCCCAAAACAGGGCTCGAACTCACAAGCTTGAGATCAAGACCTGAACTGAGATGGAGAGTCGGACGCTTAACTGACTGAGCCACCCAGGTGCCCCTCAAAATTAAACATTTTTGTGCTTTAAAGGACATTATCCAGAAAGTGAAGACAACCCACAGAACGGGAGGAAATATTTGCAAACCATGTACCTTATAAGGGACTTGAATCCAGAATATATAAAGAACTCTTAAAACTCATCGAAAAAAAATTTTTTTTTTTTTTTTTAATGAGCAAATGGTCCACCTCATCAGTCAGCAGGGAAATGCAAATCAAAACTACAGTGAGACAGTGCTTCACACCACCCGGACAGCTACCCCAGACAGACAGACAGACAGACAGACAAGAGCAAGTGCTGGTGAGGATGTGGAGGAACGGGAACCCTCACACACTGCTGGGGGGATGTCAAACGTGCAATAACGGGAGACAGACCGGCAGTTCCTCCAAAAGCCAAACATGAAGCAGGGCACCTGGGTGGCTCCATCAGTTGAGCGTCCAACTTTGGCTCAGGTCATGATCTCCTGGTTCGTGAGTTCGAGCCCTGCGTCAGGCTCTGTGCTGACAGCGCGGAGCCTGGAGCCTGCTTCGGACGCTGTGTCTCCCTCTCTCTCTGCCCCTCCACTGCTCGAAATCTGCCTCTCTCTTTCTCAAAAATAAATGAACATTAAAAAAAAATTTTTAAGCCAAACATAAAGTTACCATGTGAGCCAGCAAAATGGAAACACAGTCCACACAAAAACCTGTACAGGAATGTTTACGGTAGCATTATTCGTAATAGCCAAAAAGTGGAAACTACTCACACGTCCATCAGCTGAATGGATAATAAAATGTGGCATATTCATACAATGGAAGATTCGTCAGCCATAAAAACGAAGTACTGATACATACAACGTGGATGAACCTCAAAAACATTTTAAGTGAAAGAAGCCAGACACAAAAGGCCACACATTACATAATTCCATTTATATGTAATATTCAGAACGGGTAAATCCATGGACAGAAAGCAGATACGTGGTTCCAGGAAATGGGAGTGGAGAGGTAAACGGGGAGTCATTGCTAACGGTACGGGGATTCTTTTTTTTTCGGGGGGGGGGGGATATTCTGGAATTAGTGGTTATAGTTGCACAACTTTGTGAATACACTAAAAACCATTGAATTGTGTACATTAAAAGGGTGAGTTTTCTGCTACATGAGTTATATCTAAAGAAGAGTTAACTGGGGCACCTGGATGGCTCAGTAAGTTGAGCATCTGACTTTGTTTAGCTCAGGTCATGATCTCACGGTTCGTGAGTTCAAGCCCGCATCAGGCCCTATGCTGACAGCTCAGAGCCTGGAGCCTGCTTCCAATTCTGGGTCTCCCTCTCTCTCTGCCTCTCCCCGGCTAGCGCTCTGTGTCTTTCTCTCAAAAATGAGTAACCATTAAAAAAATTTTTTTAAATTAGGTAACTTACTAGAATTTAAATAAAAATTTGGAAGAAAAAAAAGACTATAATAGGTATATGGCCTAAGAGTTAGCACTAAGGCCCTAAAATTAGATTTATGCAAAGCCACAAATGATCTCCTTGTCACTTCAGCAGTGTCCTTTTAAATAAACCAGTTAGACACACAATAGGTACCTTACGACTACACTACCATGTAGTGGCACCAACACACGGTGTACACAGCACGCATCAGTCTGAATGGGAAAGAGAAGTAGGTCACTGGCAAGAAAGAAAATGAACCGTGTTTTCAGAAGAGACCTCAACACTAAAGATAAAAAGAGCGCTTTGTATGTCAGCCCTTTTCTTTTTCCAACACCGTTTTTCCCATTTTTCGGCTGTGTCTTTATCTCCCCTAGCAGTTGTTTACGGACAATTTACTGGCAGTACCGTTTTCTCTGGCCCGTCCCATCCCCACTCTGGTTTCCAAAGCCTCGGCCTACACGACAGCGCGGGGGGCCGGGTGCGAGCGCGGGGGGCGGACGCATCTCCAGGGAGAACGCTTGTACGGAGTAAAGGCAGGCTTTTTTTTTTTTTTTTATTGTTTAGAGATCTGCCTCCATTCTTAACAGATAACTAACCCCATTTATTTCCTCATTATTTTTTATTAAATAAAGGTTTTGAGCATGGCATTCACAGCGCCATCCAACCTCACTTACAAGCACGTCCCGGCTGCACCCCTACAAGTCACCGTCCCCACGCCCCTCGCAGGCATTCAGAGTCCAGGCCCTGCGGCCGCCCCTGGCGGGCCTGGGAGTCCCCTCCCTACGCCGGGACCCTGGACGGCTCCGAAGACCCTAGTCCCGCACGCTTCCTTCAGGTCACCTCACACAAGGAGCCCGCTGGTTCTCTTCTCCGCGCTCGCGGTCGTCTCCACCTGACGACAGCTGTCGCTCACTCAGGCCCTGACCACGGTCAGGTGTGTCCCTGTCTCTTTCCTAACCACCACCTCGGCTCCCTGGGAGGGACACCCAGCACCTCTCTTGCTTCTGCAGCGCCTTGTACAGAACCTCACATACGGTGAGACCGCAAACAAAGGCAAAACCGAGAACACAGAGTAAATGACTTCCTCCTCTATTCTCGTCACTCTATTCTTATTCTTCTATTTGTACTTTCCACGCTTATAGCTCTTTGTTTCTCTATTCAATCCGTTCTTCCCCCATTCTATTTTTGGAGTCTGTTACGCTGTGTGGAAAGGGACCAAAGAACTGAGTCTTACTCGCAAGTGTAACAAAACCGCCGCTTGAAATTGAGTGCTTCTCGGGGCGCCTGGGTGGCTTAGTCGGTTAAGCGTCCGACTTTCGCTTGGGTCATGATCCTGCGGTTCGTGGGTTCGAGCCCCGCGTCGGGCTCTGTGCTGACTGCCAGCTCGGAGCCTGTAGCCTGTTTCAGCCTGTGACTCCCTCTCTCTCTGACCCTCCCCTGCTCACGCTATCTTTCTCTCTCTCTGTCTCCTAGAAATAAATAAAACATTAAAAAAAAAAACTAAAAAAAAAAAAAAAAGAAAGTGAGTGCTTCTGACTGCGACAGGGTGCTGGACAGTAAGGCCAGCGTCCCGCCAGCGCGCGGCCAGAGGGAGAGTAGGCCCGGCTTGTGCTCTTCTCAGAATGTCACATTTGGACCACAGCACACGTGCTCTGTAACCCCTTGACTGGTCCTCACTTCCAAACACTTAAATTGAATTTATCACTCTTGGTTCAAAGTTAGGAACATTTTTTCCCCTCAAAAATCACACACTCCTTGTGCACTAACCCGGAACGTCCCAGTTAGACCCGTACCGCTTATTCTGAGGCCAAAGGAACCGACCCAGGAAACAAAAGCAGGGATGGATACTCTCTGAAGGACTCCTCCGGTCGCCGCGGGCTGTACCATCCCCCGGGCTTTAATGTCGGGTGTCTCCCTAACAGCCTAATCAACTCCGTTCCCAGTCTTCTTGGGTCGCCTTACTGAAACGCGTGAGCAAGAAGCCAGCCAGGGACGTCACCAGTCTAGGGACGCTCTCTCCACAGCAAGAGGTGTACACACACACACACACACACACACACACACACACAGGAGAATTAAGCAAAATGCCAGCGGGAAGAGACCAACTGGGAGGCGTAACTTGCCCAAATGCAACAGAGTATCCAGTCGGCCACTGAGCACAGAGAAAGCGAGAAGGGAAAAACTGTATAGCAGAGGACACTATGGCGATGCCAGAGCAGCACACCCTGTTTAATGAACTCGTTTCAAGAAGTGCTCTTTTCGGAAGGTAAGTCCTCTAATCAAACTTTTCAGAAATATATACTCAAAATTTTGTTTAAAAGAAGGCACCCCTGTAGGTAGGTATACAAACTAATCATTAAGAGTGGTGGAGACAATAGCTAAAACATGGAAAGAGCCTAAGTGTCCATCCACGGACGAATGGATCAAGAAGATGTGGTTTATCTATACCATGGAATACTACATGGCAATGAGAAACAATGAAATCTGGCCATGCGTAGCAACATGGATGGACCTTGAGGGTGTTATGCTGAGCGAAATAAGTCAGGCAGAGAAGGACAAATATCATATGTTTGCACGTACAGGAGGATTAGGAGGAACCTGACGGAGGAACAAGGGGGAGAAGAAGGGGGAAATGGTGGGAGAAAGGGAGAGAGGCAAACCACGAGAGACTCTTGAATGCTGACAAAAACTGAGGACTGATGGATGGGGGGGGAGGGGGGAGGGGCACGGAGGAGGGCACTTGTGGGGATGAGCACTGGGTGTTATGTGGAAACTAACTTGACAATAAACTATTTGTTAAAAAAAAAAAAAAAAAAGAGTGGTGGAGAAAGTGAAGGGGAAAGAGAGGTTAAGGAACTAAGTCTCTTAAACCACCCTGAGAACACCGAGCACCGCGACGGGACATAACTTTCCACAATGACGGGTCTACTCGGGTAATCATTAAGCACACACGGCTCCTGGGCACGTGAAATGGGACCGGTCTGAGGAACTGAACTTTTCATTTTATTTACTTTTAATTAGTTTAAACTGAAATTGCTACATGAGTACTGGACAGTGTGGGTATAGAATGCTTAACTGGGAGCCCACGGAGGAGCTGCAGGGGGAAAACGCACCTCCTAGAATGACACGTGATGGAGGGAAGCCTGTGCTTCAGCTTTTGTCCGGAAGGGGTACAAAGGGTCCCATCTGATTCTTTTTTTTTTTTTTTTTTTGTAATTTTTTTAAAATGTTTTATTTACTTCTGAGAGAGAGAGACAGCCTGAACAGGGGAGGGTCAGAGAGAGAGGGAGATACAGAATCCGAAACAGGCTCCAGGCTCTGAGCTGGCTGTCAGCACGGATGCCAAGGCGGGGCTCGAACCCACGAACCGTGAGATCATGACCTGAGCTGAAGCTGGACGCTTAACCGACTGAGCCACCCAGGCGCCCCAGGTCCCATCGGATTCTTAAAGGGATCTGGAATGATCAATACAGGTCCAGATCATTTGTGTGTGCCTATACATTGTGTGTGTGTGTGTGTGTGTGTGTGTATCGACAGACAGACAGACACACACACATATTTCTTTTTAAGGTCAACTCTACCCTCAGTGTGGGGCATAAATTCACAACCCTGAGATCAAGAGTCACACTCTCTACTGACTGAGCCGGCCAGACACCCCTACATCATTTGTATATCACGTGTGATCCATTTGTGTAATTCATAACACCCTCCAGACTTTCATCTTTACTTGGCACTGCTATTTCCCCATGCCCCCCTCACCTGTGAGACTTTATTAATATTACACTCTGACCATGAACTGTGACAGTTCAGTGAACAGATTTACTCATGGGAACCTGCTAATCCTGGAAGTGAGGATACTCTTTTGTTCTCTGTTCTGTTTAATGAGGTCCTTAAAAGGAACACGGATAAATCTACCCGGAATAAGACATTCACCTGTGAAAGGCACTTAAAATGCTTAATAACATATTAAGAAATAAGTAGGGATAGTTAAAGGTTGCACTGTGAGGGACAGAATTCAAAGACAAAGAAATTGATAAAGGGCGCAAGATAGAAATACTGGAAACTCCGGCTAGGTATTTCAGGAAGGGGACTGCACTGTGAAAGAAATGAGCTTAAATACGCAAGTCAGGAAAATGCATTAAAGCGGCAAAACACAAATTAAACAGGACCCGCAATGATCTGCTGAGACTTAAGAGAACACCGATCCTGCCTCCTTGAGTCAGGGAAGAACCCCGGGGCCTTTCCCCTGGAGCAGCAAAGGACAAGGGCCGGCCAGCTTGCCCGGACGCCCAGCGAAGTCAGTACACAAACGCTGCCCACGAGACGTGAAGCCACAGCAAAGCAGACCTTCCTGGCTGCTGAGAAATGAAGTCAGAGGAGTGGGGATCTCCCGAGATGTGTTTCGGGAGGACAGACACGCGTCTGGCACGCAGGGCTCAGCTAGACTGGAGGCTCCCATTCTGCGGGGAACTTGTTACCAGGTCAAAAGAAGAAACGGAAGAGCACTGCAGGTGGCTTTCGGGAAAGTTCACTTCATCCCGCTTCTCCATCAACGGGGCCTCAGCTTGCCCCGACCAAGGTGGTGAGGCGGACCTCGCTTACGAAAAGCTTCCCGAGCCCAAACTTACTCTGCCGTCGCTACCTGATTCACCCCCATGCCCGATCACCCGTCGACTCCGCTCCCCCCACACTGGCTCCCAACTCCTCTACCCCGTGAGTGCCACCACCTAAATGCCACTCCAAGGGCTTCTCCTCGGTCCTCCTCTAAACGCCCTACGGTACACACAGCCCTAAAGCCAAGAGAAAAGTGCTTCTCTTAGGAACTGGCTGTGTACGCTTCCAGAAAACACCTTCAAGGTTGGCCAGCGTTCCCACGGGAAGCCCTAGTAAACAGTGAATTCTCTTCGATGTAGCCATTTGTCCGGATGTACGTGACGTAAAATCTCAAAGGGCCCTCATGACATTTGTTTTCAACAAACAAGGGAACAGAGGCCCAAGTGGGAAAGGGCCTTAGGAAGTATCACAGCTCTAGCTGGAGGCACAGGGGGGACCCGCAAGTAGTGCTCACCAGGACTCCGTGACTGCCTCTAGAAGGTCTAAACAGCCTGGCAGTGACCTTGAAAATACTTCCTATTTAATGGTCCATAAAACTCCCCTTAGCTTTCTCCAGCTTAGATGGCTCCCTCTCCTAACAAGCTCTTAAAGTAGCTCTAAAGTAGCTAAGCCCTTACCTCTTCCCAGGATATAACACCCAGTGATTCCTGAAGTCCACATCCACCCTCCCCCTCTCCTCGGCAGCCCCTTTTATAACGTGTTCACCTGGTACTCTGATGGCAGTTCCAATTCAACATATACAAAAGCAAGCTAATTATTTCCACCATTTCGAAAACTGCCTCCTTCTTCTGTCTTATCCGTTCACGGACACAAGAAGGTGTCTACTTCCCTCCCTCCTGCCCTTGTCTTGTTTGCTCAAATAACAAACGCTCCGACCATAATATCGTCAGCCACCACTATTTACCGAATATCTACTAGGTACCTGGTGTACAGCGCCTTCAGATCACCTACAAGTTGATTTTTTTAAATCAATGTTTTATGTATCAATAAACACAACTTCACAAAGATTAAATAACCTCCCCCAGTCTACCTGAACATGCTCCCTTCACACCCATCAAATGACAGAAAACATCTAGAAAACATACAAACCCCAAAAGGACAAGAGGGAACAACTGTAGATGAAGTTGAGATGGAAAAATGTTCCAGTCAATGACAAACTGAAGAGACGAGGAACCCCAACTCCGGGAGAAGCATCCAGCAAGGAGAAAGCCCATTCCAGGGCAGACTCTGAGAGGCACCAGGCCGCGAGCAGCACACCGGCGGCTCCGGACACTTCCGCAGACGGACGGGCCGGGCTGGCCCACAGGCTTTCTCCTGAAAGGCCACCCGCGCCGTACCTGGCGGCTCCCTTCGCCACTGGAGCAGCGTGGCCAGCGGAAAATGGGGATGAAGGCGGACGGACAACAAGAGAGGGAGGGCCAAGGGGCACTACTTCACATAGGCGACGGGCAGGGCAGGCTTTTTTTTTTTTTTTTTAACGTTTTTATTATTGAGAGACAGAGAAAGACCGAGCATGCACATGAGAGGGGCAAAGAGAGGGAGACACAGAATCTGAAGACAGGCTTCAGGCTCTGAGCTGTCAGCACAGAGCCCGACGCGGGGCTCGACCCCACGAGCTGTGGAGATTGTGACCTGAGCCGGAGTCGGAGCTCAACCGACTGAGCCATCCAGGCACCCCAGGGCAGGCTCTTTTCAATTTCTAAAGGAACCACAGAGGAGCTGGGCGTCTATACGGCACCACACAAACCGGCATCCAAGGGAGTTCACGGTTTCCATGTTAGATCAGACCACATTCCCGTCGATGACACTATCTTTGCAAAGCGGGATTTTCCAGGGCTGGTGTGATAAAATTCAAGTACTGCTTAAATATTAATGTGGAACAGGACATGAGGGTGGCATCTGTTTGCTCCAAAACAATCATTTATGAAATTTTTTATAAGAATACTAGAACTCAGGGGCACCTGGGCACCTCAGGTCATGATCTCGCGGTTTGTGGGTTCAAGCCCAGTGTCAGGCTCTATGCTCACAGCTCGGAGCCTGGAGCCTGTTTCAGATTATGTCTGCCTCTCTCTCTGACCCTCCCCTGCTCACGCCGTGTCTCTCTCGGTCTCTCTCTCTCTCAGAAATAAAAACATTAAAAAAAAAAAAAAAGAAATACACGTGTGTGAAACTGCACAGGCCATAGCTGTCGCCTGGCTGCACAAGGCAGCCCAGCGAGGTCGGACTTTTCTCAACCTGTTAAGTCGTCGGTGCTCCTCTAAGAGTTCTACCCAGCGAGTTCTGGAAAGGGAACTCTGTAACGCTCTTTTCAGGCTTCTGTAGCACAGATGATACAACCACTCTTCGGAAAACTACGTTCTGAAAACTACCTTGGACTCTGTACCCACAGACCAGGTCCAATTCACAAGAACTTGGGACTGAAAGAGGTGAGTTTTCGCTGAGCCGCCGGTTCAGCTTGTTGGCTCGCACCGCTCTGCCAGCCTCCACACTTGGATGATGAATGCGGCCACGGAACGCATACGTCAAGTTGTTCCACACACCGGTTCTCCGGCCGCGGGGTCAAACAATAGCATGGACTTGTCAGGCATTGGGCCGTAGAGAAAAGTGGAGTCTGTGCCCAGACTCGCCACCCTGAAATGAGCCGGCTTCGCCGAGGCCAGGATGTGAAGCCTCGGACGCCTGCTTCAGTTCTGTTTCTTTTAAAACCCGAAGCCATCTTTGTCGCGTGGCCGCCATCCTTATGTTCCTTTACTTCTGGCTGTCCTCTCTATGTTCGTGACAAGCAACAGCATTCTAAAAATTTTTTGTGTGTTTTTATTTATGTTTGAGAGCAAGAGAGACAGAGTATGAGTGGGGGAGGGGCAGAGAGAGAGAGGCAGACACAGAATCCGAAGCAGGCTCCAGGCTCTGAGCTGTCAGCAGAGCCCAATGTGGGGCTTGACCTCACAGACTGCGCGACCACGACCTGAGCTGAAGTCAGACACTTAACCGACCGAGTCACCCAGGCGCCCCAAAGCAACAGCATCCTAAACCCTGGGTCCACCACGGCTACAAATTAGCTAACAGCAATGGAAGAATACAGAACGTGGACACACCCAGGGCCCAACGTTCACAACACGTACACTATCAAGATTCACTCTGGGAAACAGAGATTTCTCTGGGCCTACCCCGGGGCCTCACCCCTGCCAGCAAAAGGCAGTCAGGCCTCTGCCTCCTCACATGGGCCCCGTCCCCCAGACCCCCTCCCCCAGGTAGCCTGACCTTACGTTGGCAACACAGCTTTCCAAACTCCCGGAGGCATCTTATGACTTCACACCCCACCCCCCAAATCCCAAATAAATGTTCTCTCCTGATGACCTACTTAGTCACAAGCCCTGTTTTCCGGGCCTCGGGTTTGCCTAACCAATTTATTACCTCGCTGGCTTGCAAGCGAGACGCAGCTCTCACACACGCGCGCCTGCATTTGCCTTACTTCCTCCTGCTGCTTAACTAGCAAACTGCCGGAAGCGAACTACCTGGAAGCCGATAACGTGAGGTCTCCGCTCGGTGTCCTATAATCTCACAGAGATTATAAAGCACAAGCATCTCATTTTACAGGGAAGGGCACGTGGTGACCTAGCTCGGGCAGAGCAGCAAGCCAACTCCGGAGCGAGCAAGGCTCGTCGGAAGCCAGCGGACGTTCCTCCTGCACCGATTCCTCCGGATCCTTCCCAGAATAAGGCCCCCGCGACGAGGAGAGACAGAGCCCGTGTTGACAGCAACCACTTTTAGGGGCACGACGCAGCACCCCTCCACCCCACCGGAGACAGCTCCGGTTCGCAGGCAGGGTTCGCCAGCAGGGGTCCAAGGCAAAGCGACGCGCACGAGATCCGAGATCCGTGCGGACCGGACCACGTGAGTGACACTCTCGCGGTAATTCCCAAAAAGAGAGCCCGACCCATTCCACTCCTCCTCTCGATCACTTACCCCCGAGGTTCACCTGACAGCTACATCCACCTCCAAAATCCACCTACACTGCAGGGCCCGGCCTTAGACACGTACGGTGAAAATGGCTGGATGACACCAGAAAGAAAACGATGCAAAAGCTGTTTTTAAAAACCTCATCATATATTTCTCGATTTCAATGATAAAAAGGCACGTATAACTATTGTCCACTGAGGCTAAGGCGGAATTTTATGCTCAACAAGAATGGCTTCTCGATTTGATGCTTGTAAATAGTCACACGTGGTCAACCTAAAAAAAGCTATCAAAAACACACCAACTCTGCCCCGTTTCACATAAGTGCACCCACGATAAATGCCCTACAGGCACCTAACGTGTGGGTGTGTTACTGACACCTTGCCCCTGACCCTGAGGAGTGCTGCACATGAATTCAGCCTCAGTTCTTCCATCTTGACCCAGAGTTTTACCTTCTGGGTCTACACTTAGAGGGTTACATAACTAGCCTCAGGTGCAAGGAAAAAACCACCAAACAACTGAAGGATAAGGGTTAATGGTCCCTGTTCACGGTTATTTATGACAGGGCTGGCATACTCTGTCCTTGAGGTAGTAACTATCCTTTGAGACC
Source organism: Hyaena hyaena (assembly GCF_003009895.1). Taxonomy (NCBI): domain Eukaryota; kingdom Metazoa; phylum Chordata; class Mammalia; order Carnivora; family Hyaenidae; genus Hyaena; species Hyaena hyaena. Next base: position 358,529 of record NW_024080712.1, on the reverse strand, counting down.
CCCCCTACGGCCCCACACCTCACCTTCAGAATGACAAATGTTGTCCTACACACCAGCATAAGGGCCGCCCTCTTTACCACTTTGTAGCCTTTTTACAATAACCGCTCAATTCTGCTTCCATGCTGCCCGCTTGCCTGCTTGCTCATCATAAAAAGCCCTGAGTCCTTGGACTCGGGGCCGCACATTTGGAGAGTTCTGTGTTAACTCTGTGCGCTCCCGGCCGGTAATAAAGACTCCCTGAATTTGACTTCAGTGCTCTCGGTTGGATGCTCTGTGTCTCTCGGCATAACAAGGAGCCCAGGCAATAAACTATGTTCTAGAACAAAGGCAGCATCCGCTCTTACGCCTGTGATTGGCCTGTAAGCTCCGCTGAGTTGGGGGCTGCCTACAGCTCTTCATGTCTCCAGCACCTTCTATCAGTGTCCAACAGACTGTTCACCAACAATTGCAGTAATACCGGAAGCTAACCCCTCGGTCTATTTCAACAGCTCGGAATGGGTCGCAAGTCCTTTTTGACACTTTTGCCTTAAAAAGAAAAAGATTCTGTTATCAGAAATTCTTTGCTCACGGGGTGCCTGGGTGGCTCAGTTGGTTAAGCGTCTGACTCTTGATAACAGCTCAGGTCATGATCTGGCGGTTAGATAGAGCCCAGGGTGAGCTAGAGCATGGACCTGCCTCGGATTGTCTCTCTTCCTGCCATGCCCCCGTGGCATTGGTGAGCTCTCTCTCTCTCTCTTTTTTTTTTAATGTTTTATTTATTGCTAAGAGAGAGAGAGAGAGACAGCGTGAGCAGGGGAGGGTCAGAGAGAGAGGGAGTCACAGACTGAAACAGGCTCCAGGCTCTGAGCTGGCAGTCAGCACAGAGCCCGACGCGGGGCCCGAACCCACGAACCGCGAGATCATGACCTAAGCGAAAGTCGGACGCTTAACCGACTAAGCCACCCAGGCGCCCCTAGCTCTTTCAAAATAAATAAGTAAACATTAAAAAAAAAGGGGGTGCGGGGGAGGGTTGGGGCGCCTGGGTGCCTCAGTCGGTTAGGTGTCCAACTCTTGGTTTCGACTAAGGTTGTGAGTTTGAGCCCCACATTGGGTTCTGTGATGACAGTGCGGAGCCTGCTTGAGATTCTCTCTCTCTCTCTCTCTCTCTCTCTCTCTCTCTCTGCCCCTCCCCTGCTCGCTGTCTCTCTCGCAAAAATAAACTTAAGAAAAAAAAAACTTTTTATAAAAAAAAAAAAAAAAAACAAAAACGGAGGGGGGCACCCATGTGGCTCAGTCGATTAAGTGTCTGACACCGGCTCAGGGCATGATCTCACGGTTCGTGGGTTCGAGCCCCACTTCAGGCTCTGTGCCGACCGCTCCGGGCCTAAGAGCCTGCTTCGGATTCTGTGTCTCCCTCCCACTGCAGCTGCCCTGCTCATTCTCTCTCCATCTCTCTCTCTCTCTCTCACACACAAAATAAACACTAAAAAAATTATTAAAAAAAAATTATTTGCTCGCTCCATCATCTTTCAAATGAATGACTATGCCTCTTGGTCAAGGGAAAAATCTCTCCAAGTTCTCAGTTTCCCCACTGCTCTTTCTTACAATGACGAGGAGGTCTCAACAGGAAGATGACAGTGCACTAGAAGAACAACAGAAACGCTGACACGTGAGCCCGGAGTTACAGACACTGCTGGAAAGCAGGGGTCCTCACCCCTGGCACTAGTGACAGTTGGGGCCAGACTGTCGTGTCGCCGAGGGCTGTAGGACACTGGGCAGCCTCCGGGCCTCTTCCCACTGGATGCCAGCTGCTCTCCGTTGGGGGTGGGGGGGGGGGGCGGAGGACCACAAATGCCTGCAGGCACCGTCAAATGTCTCCCCCCCCACACAAGGGTTAGAACTCACCCGAAGGCTTGCTCTGAATCCTAGCCCTGCCCTCTCACCACCTATGTGACCATGGCCGGGGAAACAGACCGAACCCTCCTACGCCCCCAGCAAATTCCCCATCAGTAAAACGGAGCTAGCACGGCAGAAATGTTGGGAGAATCCCATGAAATGAAGTGTGAACACGATTCATACGCACGTAACACCCAGTGCCAGAGTGACTGCCCGAGAAACGGCAAGAAACGAGGGGAGGCTAAAAATCAGCTTCTAGAACCAAAGGAACTTGGCTCTGGGCCTCCACTGCACTGGGGCCCCCGTGGAAGGAGTGGCAAGTATGGGAAGGAAGAGACGGAAAAGCCACGCGAGGAAGAACAGGAAGAGCAGTGAAGTACGTCCCCAGCTTCCAAGACAGTCGAGGCCAATCATGTTCTCCTTAGTTTCCTTGGGTCCACTCTCTCTCTCCTCACAAATGACGAACCCAAAATAGCCCCAAATCGGAACACTCTCCACAACAAGTCACCAAGCCAGAAAGTTTTGAGGATAAAGAGGAATTTGCTACAGTGCCTGCACAGAAATACTGAAAGCGGCAACCGTCACACCATGGTCTTCACTTTGGAAATCGACAGAAGAAACCGCGACTTACAGACGAGGAGTGATGATCATTTCAACATGAGCTTCTGAAAGAGAAACTACGCACACCCTTCTTAAAAGTCCCTGACTGAACAGTTCTCGGTTTCCTTCATCTTCTACAGTCTGGCTCCACCGAACAGGTTTTGAGATCACATCCAACTTCGGGATTTTCCATCCCAAAGGGGCCAGACGCAGAAAGACAAACCTGTAAAAACATTTTCTTTCCTCTAAAAAAAAAAAAAAGAAAGAAAGAAAGAAAAAGGCAATCAAATTCTCCTGATTTTTCTCAGGTCGCTGAAATATTATGAAAAAAGGCCCGTGGTCACATGACAGTTTGGAAACTGGCAGAAAAGTCTTTCCTCAAAAGAACCGCGGTCACGGGATGTCCCGTCACTTAAAAAAGAAAGCCAACAACAAATGGACGACTAACACCTCCGCGACGGCCAGGCCAGCGCTTCACATCCTCGTCTCGCCCCGTAACGTTAAGTACGAAGTTGGAAGAAAGGAACAGGCCGGTGAAACCTTAGCTCAGAGTCGCCATCAGATAAGGCCCCACACTGCCTCCAGCCCCCAGAACTGGCCTTAGAAACATTCCAACCCCCTCGCCCTGGGGTCCTAACACCCGGGCAAATGGTCACCGAGGCGGCACGGCGGGGGTCGCCAAATCAAACCGTGCGAGCGCCTTTGCTTCGTCTCCATAAATCGTTTGGTTTGCGTGGTCTGCGGTGTGTGGGTGGGTGTCCCCGAAGGATCGGGGCAAAGGCTGGCGTTCTGTATGCGCCCCCGGGGGACTGGGCGTCTTTCTCCGCGCGCGCGCGCGTTTCCCCGCGGGTTGTGTGCGCGCGCTTCTCCCTCCCCCGCGGGTACGTGGGTACGTGTCTCCCTCCCCGGCCGGGTCTGTGTGTCTCCCGAGTGTCTGCGTTTCCCCGCGGGTTGTGTCTGCGCCTCTCTGTCGCCCCCCCCGGGCCCCCGCCCGGGTACGTGTGTACGTGTCTCTCTCCCTGGCTGTTTGTGTGTGTGTGTGTGTCCCGGGTGTCTGTGGATCGCCCTTTCCCCGGGTGTGTGGGTATGTGCGTGTGTCCCCGTGTCTTCCAGATGTTTGGGCGTCTCTCCGTGTGTCCCCGGGCTTGGGTGTGGGTCCCTCTCCCCGGGTTTGTGTGGGTGTGGGAACTCCTCTTTGCTCCTGCGTCAGTCGGTAGGAGCCAGGAGGCAAAAAAAACAAAATACAAAAAACAAAAAAGCCCAGCCGTCCCCGTCCCGGGACCGACGACGGCCCCGCGGCTCCGCTCAGCGCGCGCCCCAGCCGCCCGAAGGCCGGGGCGCACGCTCCCCCCCCCCAAACTTGGACTGTGTCGCCGGCGCCCCCGGCCCCCGCCCAGCCCCGAGGGGCGTCCGCGCTCCGCTCACCTCGTGGCCGCGCAGAGGACGCCCGGAAGCTCCCGGCCGGCGCGTGCAGGGAAAGCCGGGGACGGGCGCGCGGGAGGCGGCGGCGCCCGGGTCCGACTCGGGCAGCTCACGTCCAGCGCCGAGGGAACAACATGGCGGCCGGCCGGGGCGGGGCCCGGGGACGAGAGCTCCGGCGGCGGGGCCCGGGGGGGCGGGGCCTCGGGGCCGCCGGACGCCCCGCCCTCACCTTCTGTCCCCTCCGCTCCTCGCCCGCCGGCCCTCTGGCTAAATCGTGGTCCCCCCCCCCCACTAACCCCACCAGCACCACCACCGGGGTCGGCCGCGCCTCGTGTCCTCGGCGGCGCTCCAGCGAGAGAGAGAGAGAGAGAGGGCACGAAATCTGTTATCTTTAGAAGTTTACTAACGTGGAAATAAACAGATCGCAACGGCACAACCGGGCTTTTGTGATCACCATAAGAACACTAGTATGCAAACGGGTAGATGGAAAATGGTAACAGCGGTGATACTGTAGCGTTACAGGCATTGTTAACATTAAATTTAAAACTGTTCCGTAATCTTGTTAAACTCCTGCCTCTGTTCGCTCTAAATATAGAGCAGTGGTGGGGAAAGGCTGCATTGGAAAAGCTCTTCTCAGTTCCTCACTTTATATATGGAGTTAAGTGCATCGCTCTTAAGATACATGTCCCTGGAGACCAGAGGGACTTTCGGTGACCTCTCTCGCGGCGTAGATTTAGTTTGTTTGTATCGCAAGAGAAGGATCTCACTTTATGATTTGCTGGGCCCACAGTCATTAAATAACCTCAGGCTTTTTAGGGAGTCTTTTCAGGTAAAGGATCTAATGTAGTCTTTATATTCAGCATTAGAAAAAGTATGTTTAGGAGAGTTTCTCGCAAGTATAAAACACAATTTTAGAATACCCGTGAAGATGCAATAAAGACGGAGTTCTAGTTTGAGCTTAATTGAATTTTTCTTATATTAAAAAATCTATTTGGGGCGCCTGGGTGGCCCCTTTGATTGAGCATCCAACTCTTGATTTCAGCCCAGGTCATAATCCTAGGGTGTGGGATTGAGCTCCATGCTTAGCATGGGGCCCACTTAAGATACTCCCTCTCTCTCCCTCTGCCCTTTTCCACTGCTAGCCTGTGTGCGCTCGCTCGCTCGCTCTCTCTCAAATAAAAAAAAATTTTTAATCTATTTTTTATCCATGCAGAATATTTCCCCAAGGAAATTCAATTAAAGGTTTACAAAATACAAATCTGTTGAAAGTAGGGAGGGGAAAGAGATACTTATTATCTTATTTTAAACACAAAATAATTAAAGCTACAAAATAGGGGCACCTGGGTAGCGCAGCTGGTTGAGCTTTGGACTTTGGCTCAGGGCGTGATCTCATGGTTTGTGAGTTCAGGCCCCGCCTCGGGCTCTGTGCGGACAGCTCAGAGCCTGGAGCCTGCTTCGGATTCTGTGTCTCCCTCTCTCTCCTTCCTCCACTCATGCTCTGTCTCTCTCAAAAATAGATAAACATTTAAAAAATTTTCTTTAACCTGAGGACCTTTTTAAGAAAATAAAACCACCTACACAATAAAACATGTAAGAACTTTAGAATTGGTTTTCCCCAAGAAAAAGTACTAGTGTCATGTATATTGAACGAAAGTGCAACAAGCAATCTACAGAACCACTAAGGAAATGCTGTCTGAAAACTGTCTGCCGTAATCACAGGGGGTGATGATGCACTTTATCTCTGCAACTGCTAATACACACCGGCTGTTAACAAGTGCTCCTACGGAAGGGAAGTATTATATCTCGATTTAAAGTTAGCCTTGGGAGGGGCGCCAGGGTGGCTCAGTCAGTTTAACGTCTGACTCTTGGTTTCGGATCAGGTCGTGCATGATCTCACCATTCGTGATGTTCGAGCCCCAGGTCCGGCTTGACGCAGACAGCACAGAGCCTGCTTGGGATTTCTCTCTCCCTCTCTGCCCGCTCCCCGCCCAGCTGGTTCTCTCTCAAAACAATAAATCAATAAACATTTTTTAAAAAATAAAGTAAGCCTTGTGAAATCCAAGAGTTTTCAAAAAAAAGAGTTCTAAGAAGGTTCTACAAGTGATTCTTAGGCTGTAAATGTAAGCAAGGCATACAGACATCAGAGTGTAGCTTACAGTCAGCACCTGAAGAAAGAATGAGTCACTTTTTCTGAAATAACTACTACTTAGACACTGGACCACTGACGCTTAGGAATATTCATATATTCTGGGGCACCGGGGTGGCTCAGTCAGTTGAGCACCCGACTTTGGCTCAGGCCCCGAACTTAGGAGTCTGAGCCCGCATCGGGCTTGCTGCTTCACAGAGCTCACACTTCAGAGCCTCTGCTCTGTCCCCCTCTCTGTGTGCCCGCGCCCCCCATGTGTGTGCACTGGCTCTCTCTCAAAAAATAAACATTAAAACAAAAAGAATACTCATATTCTGATCTCTCCCACCATTCACTTCTTTACCTAATTGATTCGACAGTGCAAGAGTAGGGTGGGTCTAAAGATTTTTCCTTGAAGGGCAAGTTTGGGGGATTTTTGTTGGTTTTTTGTGTGTGTGGCTGGTAAGCCGACACACGTTACATATATGGTCTCTATTTCTCTTGTTCCATGACCGTGTTTACTGACGAAAACCATTTAAAAGTTGACCTCACTTGACTCACTTCATCTAATTAAGAGTTTTGTCTTTCTGTTCTCTCAACATCTATTGTGTCACTCCCGAGGAAAAAGAGGTCAAGGCTGCTGAGCGTTAATGATTTCTTTCGTTAAATGACACCTACTTATTACTGTGAGCACTGGGAGTTAACACCCCATTTCCAGCTGGAGTCTGAAAAAAATCATCTCTGGTATCTCTGATGGAAAGCTACAAATAAGTGGTCCCCAGACTCGGGTATCATAAACACTGATATAATTAAACTGACTGTACTTTTCACATGCAAGGAAAAACACAGAACTCGATGGTAGGCGATCCGACCATTAAATGACATATCTAACTAATTAGAAATTTTCTATTTTCCCTAAACCATAACCAAAGTAAGAGATTTGTTCTCAATATTACATAGATATACTTGTATAGCTGTACTGAGAAGAGAGAAAGACATAAAAAGTAAGTTGAAATCCATTTTATTTGGCTTTCAAGTAAAGTGAGAGTGAAAATAAGCAACAACAAACAATAAATAAAAAAGAATATTATCAAATATTATAGGAAGGGGGCGCCTGGGTGGCTCAGTCGGTTAAGCGTCCGACTTCGGCTCAGGTCATGATCTCACAGTTCACGGGTTCAAGCCCCAAGTTGGGCTCTGTGCTGGCAGCTCAGAGCCTGGAGCCTACTTCGGATTCTGTGTCTCCCTCTCTGCCCCTTCCCTGCTCATGCTGTATGTCTCTCTCTCTCTCTCAGAAATAAAAAACATTAAAAAAATATATGAAGGAAAAATCCCACTTTGGTGGAAGAAACATTTCTTATAGAACTTCAATAAATATTGAAAGATTTATCTAATAATTATGTATTTATATGTATATATTTACCTAATATATACATTTTCAATATTTCAAACCAATGTCACACCCTTCCAATTTGCCTAGAAACTAAATTCAGCATGTTTCTTACACGAATGCAAACTTTTTCTCCTGATCCTCAAGTTGGATAAAATTTCAATATGAGAAAATACCAGAATCTGATTTCTTCACTACTTAGCTTACAAAGGAGTACTAAATCAAAAGACAGATGGTAGCATCGTCCTTAATCTGTATATCATTAGTGAGAAATTTTCAGAGTTTGCGATCTTCAGATCGACGCGATCAAATGGAAAGCCTGAGGCGCAACCATGATAGAACGGATATTCTCTCATGGGTCCCGTGAGCTCCGTACAGTGGTCCCTGTTGAATGGCTACCTGGGAATCAAGAGCCCCCAAGATGTAGGAAGAATTCAGGGGGTGTCCCCAAGCACCCCCTGCATTTTCGCTCCTGTCTCCCAGCTGCGTTTATATCATACGGCCTTACCTCGGTGAAGGAAATAGATTCAGTCCCTTCCTTCGGAGAGCTCAGAAGAGTGAAAGAGACATTCAATAAGCAACTCAGCAAATGTGCAGCAAACTGGATGAAGGGCCTCGAAGGAAGTAAACAAGGTGCAGTCGGTGGGAATGCAGGGGGGTGGTATCAGAGAAGGCATGAACGAGGTGACGCGTGCTGAGCCGTAAAGACAAGCAAAGGGCAGCGAGCAGGGTGTGAACAGGTGGTACCTGCTGAGAGAACACAGTCCATTAAGAACCTAGCACACGGTAGCACACAACAAAATACTAAATAAAGAAAAGACGAAAACTATGAGAAAAATCCTCATAATTGATGGAAAAGCCGAAATTATAGTTGTTTCTCTAGCTCTAATGTATTCTCTTAAAAAAATATTAAGCGCATTTTGAATAGGGATCTTCCTTCTCCTACCACATTCTAAACATAGCTTAACTCAGGTAATTACAGGTGGCAGAATGGAACAGGCATTATGATTCTGGAATGTAGGGGGGAATCTGATCCCTTTGCTGATTGCCTGATGAACGTGAGTCATAAATGAACTTTGCCTTTAAAGGCAGTTGAAGGGAAATTCCAGGCACGCCATGGCTACCTTATATAAAAAGTATATTTGTGTGTGGGTGTGGGTGTGGGTGTTTCTGCATTTGAGTGTTTATTTTAAAAAAATGGCAAACAACAAGAACAATCAAAACAGTTGATCACTGGGGCAGCAGGATTCCGCGTAGTTTTTATTTAAATTTTGAATTCCATGTTACAGTACTTTTATGAGCAATAAGTAGAATTTTAAAAAAATTTTTGAGGGGGGGTAAGGGACAAAGGGAGAGGAAGAGAGAATCTTAAGCAGGCTCCATGCCCAGCACGAGGAGGGGCTCGATCTCACAACCGTGAGATGGTGACCTGAGTGGAAACCAAGAGTTGGAGGCTTAACCCACTGAGTTACCCAGGCGCCCCAGAAATTTTTCTAATGAAGCAACTTTAAGCAACCTTTAGAAATACTTTATATGACACCCAAACAGAAACTGTACTGAACACAGACAATATGCTTGGAAATTCAAAAGGACTCTATAAAAAACTTACCAAAGAGGTTAACAAGGCAGGCGGCCTGCTGTAGACTAGATGCTTGTGTCCCCTCAAAATCTACAGGTTGAAATCCTAATCTCCAACATAATGGTATCAGGAGGTGGGGACTTTGGGAGGTGACTGGGTGAGGGTGGAGCCTTTGTGATGAAATCAGTGTCATTATAAGACCTCATAAAGCTCCCTCATCCCTTCACTATCTGAGGCCACTGTGAAAATAGGGCATCCATGAACCTGAATGTGGGCTCTCAACAGACACCGAGTCTGCTGGAAGCTCTTGGACCTCCAGCCTCCAGAACTGTGAGAAATCGGTTTCTGTGGCTTATAAGCCACCCATCTGATGGCATTTTGTAACAGCAGCCCAAAGGGACCAAGACAGTGACTAGATTAAAAATGTTCAACAAAAATAAATTCCGTTTATACAACCAACCAATCCCAGAAATACAAATCAAAGCAGATACCATTTTCAATAGCAAAATTATAAAACATTTAGAAATAAATATAACAGGGGCACCTGGGGGGCTCCGCTGGTTAAGGATCCGACTCTTGGTTTTGGCTCAGGTTGTGATCTCACGGTTTGTGAGTTTGAGCTCTGCATCAGGTTGTACACCGAGAATGCAGAGCCTGCCTGGGATTCTCTCTCTCCGTCTCACTCTGCTCCCTGCTCGCTCTGTCTCTCTCTCTTAAAACAAATAAATAAAATTTAAAAATATATTTAAAAAAAAAAAGAAATATAACGGAAAAAGTGAAGATCTTAGTGGAGAAAAGTAGGTGTGGTGTCTGATAGGACCAGAACCATGCCGCCTAATACAGTAGCCACTAGCTACATGGGGTTACTTACGATGACGTATAAATCAATTAAAATCATAGCATTCAATATTCAGTTACAATATAGTCATTTATACTACACTGCTTATGTTATACCCACATAAAGGGAAGCGCGAATTACTAAAAAAAACAACACAGATTAGGAGTTGTAAAAGTTTTCTTATCTTCTCAGAGTCTTGGGGGGTTGCGGGGGGAAGGGTTTTCTTAGCACCTGAAGGCCCTACTGTTAGGGAGCCAACTATTTTTTTAATTTTTTTAATGTTTTATTTTATTGTCGAGAGAGAGAAGACAGAGCGCGAGTAGGGGAGGGCAGAGAGAGAGGGAGACACAATCCGAAGCAGGCTCCAGGCATGGAGCGTGTCAGCACAGAGCCCGAGGCGGGGCCCCAACTCACAAACCATGAGATCATGACCTGAGCGGAGGTCGGACGCTCAAGCGACTGAGCCACCCAGGCGCCCCAGGGAGCCAACTATTTTGTGAGTCTTTTCACTATAGAAGCTCTAAAGGTCAGATACTTCGATACTTGCTCTTCCAGAACCCTGGCAATGAAGAATACAGGCATGAGACCCTCTACTGGCCCATCAGATACTTACTTTCTTTGAAGATCTGACTCTTAGGCAAGGAACACAGAGATGCTGGAATAGCTCAAAGTTCATTCCGGCACAGGTAGTGGTGGCCTCCGGTATCCAGTGAGCACAGGTGGCGCCAGTGGTGATGATGCCAGTGGCAGTGCCTCCTGCCTAGCAGGGACAGCATCTTCATCAAGCCATTCGTGTTGTGTTGTGGCTTCTCATTGTTCCTGTCCACTGTCCAAACTCAATTTTCCAGCCTGGCCTCTAAGAACTACTCCATACCTCCCTGAGAAATTCCTTTTCTAAGTCAGAAGGAGTCGATGTCTTTAAAACTACAGTTGATACTTGAACAACGTGGGGGTTGGGAACACTAACTCCCATGCAGTCAAAAATCTGTACATAAATTTTGGCTCCCCCCAAACTTAACTACTAATAGCCCACTGTTGACTGGAGGCCTTACCAATAGTATCACTGTCCTATAAAGTCATACAATAGATGTATGTATATGTGTGTGGATATATATATATATATATATATATATATTTAATGTCCACATATATATGGACATGAGCCATTCAAATTTGTGTTGTTCAAGGGTCAACTGTACAAATTCTGAGTGGTACCAAGTTCGGATGTATCTTATAGATCATCCAGTACAAATTTACTGTGATTCATAACATAAATTCAGGTAATTGGAACTATATACCTCTCTTCCCACTTTTGTATCGATCAGCTTAGGCTCAGCCACACTGTGGTAGAAAAGATGACCTCCCCCACCCCCACCAACTCTTATGGCTTATTCTAGGCCATGCTCCCTCTGGACCCAAGCTGATGAACTTGAGCTAATGGAGAAGCCCCTGTCACACATTCTGTAGGTCTCACTGGTTGAGAGAAAAGAGACCAAAGTACTAGAGCTGCTGGCTCTTAAAGCTTCTATCTGGAAATGACACGCATCATTGCCATCCATATGTCCTTGGCCAAAGCAAGCCACTCATTAGGATATACAATCCTGCTGAAGGGAGGGGCACTGCAAGTCACGTGGCAAATCTGAGCTCAGTGGTATGGCATTCTAGAATTGTCTCCCTGGGAAGGTCATCAACTCACAAACCATGCTCTTGTGACTCAGGGCTCTGTTTTATGAATTTGGTCAGTTTCAAATGCCATAACGTGAATGAAGTAAACTTATTTTGAATACATTTTTTTGCTGGAGATTGGGTTGGAAACTAACACTAACAACAGTAACATTTGATCCAGTTTATGACATTTGATCCAGTTTCTAAAGCTGAGATGCGGCCTTCCAAAGCACAGGGTGGGGTAGGTAGAACAGAGATACGTATGAACTCACTGAGATCCCACTCTGAGTAAAAACCTATCTTCCAAAATCGAATTAAGCCACTGACCACACCCAGAGTTAATCTTGGGGCTTTGAGGGATACAAACATCACTAAGATGTGCACAGGAATTTCATGGACAGTTAAAGGGGGGAAAACAGGCCCAGTGATAACACAACACAGTGATAAAACAGAGGAGAGCTAGGATGGAGAAAATTCACGGGATGAGCGAAGTGTGAAATCTCTCAGCCTGGAGATACAGTGGAATTGTGTGAGGAACAGACACATGACTCTATAGCCAGCCACAGAGTTCTTTTTTTCTTTTTTTTAGGAAGCCATATATTGCAAATGCACAATAATTTTATACCACACGGTATGCGTGTCTGGAAGAAGGCATGCAGGGGAGGAAAAACTGATCCAAGACATTGCTGAGAACCCCTGACCTTGCTCCTTACTACACAACGGCTGCAAGCCTTCATTAAAGACAATGGTTACAGTTGTGAAATCGGACTGAACTCAACTTGGCCAACTACAGTAAGTGACTACAGGAAAATATCCTTATTTCCCTTTTCTTAAAGAAAAAAAAAATCTTGTGACCTTTATCTTGTAGATAAGTGGGGGGGGTTGTCTTTCAAAATGTCAAGTGTTAACATGTGATTACCAAAAATTATTGACTTAAAAATGTGAAGAAGTGCAATTATGACAGATGTAAATATGAATTTATTTATGTAAATTCAGTTAAAGCTGCACCTGAAATAAAGGCCAGCACAGTTCCTTTGGTTAGTAAAATATGGTTTACTTCTTGGGTTAAAAAAACAAACCCCCCCCCCGGGGCACCTGGGTGGCTTAGTCGGTTAAGCATCCGACTTTCGCTTGGGTCATGATCTCGCGGTTCGTGGGTTCGGGCCCCGCGTCGGGCTCTGTGCTGACTGCCAGCTCAGAGCCTGGAGCCTGTTTCATTCTGTGACTCCCTCTCTCTCTGACCCTCCCCTGCTCACGCTGTCTCTCTCTCTCTCTCTCTCTTAGAAATAAATAAAAAACATTAAAAAAAAAAAAACTTCATTCTTTAAAAAAAAAAAAAAAACAACAAACAAACCCCCCCCCCCACAAAAAGCACACATGTGAAAGAAGCCAGACACAAAGGCCCCATATTACACAATTCCACTGGTATGAAATGTCCAGGGTAGGCAAATCCGTAAGAGACAGAACGGAGATAGTGGTTCCCAGGAGCTGGAGGGAGGGAAGAATGGGAAGTGATTGCTAAACGGTGTTTTTCGGGGGCAGTGATAGAAATTTCTGGAATTAGATGATGGTGATGGTTGTACAATCTTGTGAATATACTAGAAACAATGAAAACCTCGTAAGTGGCAAATACTGTTCATATATGTGATTTGGGGATATTTTCAAAGAGGCACTTTGAGAATTATTGACATATAACCAGGCACATTCTGTAATACAGAGAAAAAAAATCAACAGCAACAAAATCACCAAGCGGCTCTTTTTCTTTTTTTCTTTTAGAGAGAGAGAGTACATGTGAGCAGTGGAGAGGTGCAGAGCAAGAGGGGCAGAGGCAGAGAGAGAAAATCTTAAGCGGGCTCCACGCTGAGCATGGAGCGCGACGCGGGGCTTGATCCCACCACCCTGGGATCACAACCTGAGCCGATATCAAGAGTCAGACACCCAACCGACTGAGCCACCCAAGCGCCCCATAACTCTTTCAACAGTGTTCCTTGCCTAAGACTGGTGGGGTCTTCTGGGAAGTAAAACAATGAACACACAGAATTTTTTTTAATCTCCTTTTCCTTATTTATTTCTGATGACAATGCTATTGAACACTAAAGTAGAAAACAACGTACAAAAAAGGGAAAGGTAAAAGCCAACTGGACAATTATGGATACACTAGATACGGCAGCAGAGAACATAATACAGTCAGATTCTAGATGTTGATAACAGCTTTACTGAGGTGTAATTTACATACACCAACATTCGCTCATTTCAAGTACACAATTCAATGATTATTAGAGAATCTGTGCAGAGTTTTCCAGAGTTATACAGCCATCACCCCAGCAGGGTCCCTCGTGCCCATCAGCACTCATTCCCCAGGCCACCCCCCAACCCCCGGCAACTACACATCTACCTCTGTCATGACGGATTTGCCTCTTCTGGGCATTTCATATAACTGGAGTCAGAGAATGTTGGTCTTTTATGACTGGCTTCTTGCACGTAGCAAATGTTTCCAAAACTTGTCCACGTTAGAGCATAATATCACTACTTCATTCCTTTATATCGCTGAATAGTATTTCTTTTAATGGATAGACCATGATTTGTCTATCCATTCACCAGTTGATGAACGTCTGGGTTGTTATACTTTTTGCCTATTGCGAATGCTGTTGCTGTGAACATTCATATACATGTCTTTGCGTGGGCTTATGTTTTCACTCGAGTATGTACCAAGGGGTGAGACTAGTGGGCTGTAGAGTAAAATTGTATTTGACTTCTTAAGAAACTGCCAAACTGTCTTCCAAAGTGGCTGCACTATTTTACATTCGCAGCATCAAAGTACAGGGTTCCAATTTCTCTACATCCTCGCCAACACTTGATATTTTCTGGTGTTTTGATGATAGCCACCGTAGTGCGCATGAAGTAGTATCTCATGGTGGTCTTGATTTGCCTTTCCCCGTGACTAATGCTGTTGAGCATCTTTTCATGTGCTTAGTGGACATGCCTGTATTTCTTTGATCTTCTTTGGTGGAATGTCTATTTGAATCTTTTGCTCACTTTATTTATTTATTTATTTATTTATTTAAGACACTGTAAGCAGAGGAGAGGGGAAAGAGAGAGAGAAAATTTTTTTTAGGTTTACTTATTTATTTTTAGAGAAAGAGAGAGAACGTGCACGTGCATAAATGGGGGAAAGGCAGAGAGAGAGGGGTAGAGAATCCCAAGGAGGCTCCACACCGTTGGTGTGAACCTGACGTGGGACTCGATCCCACGACCCTGGGATCATGATCTGAGCCAAAATCAAAAGTTGGATGCTCAACCACCCAGATGCCCCAAATCTTTTGCCCATTTTTAAAAACAATTGTTTAAAATGTTTATTTATTTTTGAGAGAGACAGAGACAGAGCATGACCAGGGGAGGGGCAGAGAAAGAGGGAAACACAGAATCTGAAACAGGCTCCAGGCTCTGAGCTGTCAGCACAGAGCCTGGTGTGGGGCTCAAACTCACAGGCCGTGAGATCATGACCTGAGCTTAAGTTGGACACCCAACCGACTGAGCCACCCAGGCACCCCTCTTTTGCCCATTTTTAAGTTGGGCTTCTTATTCTTTGGAATAGAGCCAAGAGGATTTGCTGATTGGTTGGAAGTTCGAAACGAGAGAAAGAAAGGAGTCGGTCATACTTCCAGAGTTTCTAGCTTAAGTTTTGCAAGTATGGGGCTGCTACTAAGTGGAAAAGTAGCATTGGAGAAAAGATCAGAAGCCTGAGCTTAAACAGACAAAGTCTGGGGCGCCTGGGTGGCTCAGTCAGTCGAGCATCCAACTCTTGGTTTCAGCTCAGGTCATGATCTCATGGTTTTATGAGTTCAAGCCTCGCACTGGGCTCTGTGCTGACAGCATGGAGCCTGCTTGGGATTCTCTCTCTCTCTCTCTCTCTCTCTCTCTGCCCTCCCCCACTTACGCTGTCTCTGTATCTCTCAAAAATAAATAAACTTAAAAAAATAAACCAAGTTTGAGATGCTTTAGGCATCCAAGTAGAGTTCTCAAGGAGGCTGTTAGATTTGGGGGCCTAGAATTCAGAGGGGAGATGCAAGCCCAAAGATAAAGAGGGGGAGTCATTAGCACATAGATGATACAGAGACCACAGAACTAGATAAATCAACAAAGGAGTGGGTGTAGATACAGAAGGTATCCGACGACTAAACTCTGGACGCTCCGAAGTTAAGAGGTTAGGAAAATAATGAGGAAGCAGCAAACAATACTGAGACAGAGCGGCCAGTAAGAGGGGAAACCCGGGAGAGCCAACCCACGGCAAGGCACGTGAAAAGCGTGAAGAAGGAAGCGAGCGTGTTGAATGGGGCTGAAAATTGTCCCTTGCATTTAGCGGTGTGGACGGTGGTGGTGGGTCGTGAGCAAGACGAGTTGGGAGTTGAGAGACCAGGGTTAGCTAGAAACTGGGGCATTTCATCCCAACGCAGAAGCGGGGAGGCAGAGTCCCGGGCCCCGTCGCTGCGGCCAGGAGAGCGTTCGCAGACTGTACTGTGCACTGCGAGGAGTCACTGAGGGCTTTGTGAAAACATACGTTCCGATTCAACAGGTCCAAGATGGGCCCCCCGGCTTTGTATCCGCTCCCAGGCCTGGCTGCAGCCCCTGATCCCAGGGCCTCACTGTGCGGTCGCCAGAGTGGAGCACTGAATTCATCCGCAGTTTCTTTTCTAAGGGCAGATCTAACCAGGCACGTAAATGGCACTGCTCTAAGATTTTCTGTGTCCTAGGGGCCTGATGTCATTGATACAGTGTAGCTCAAGTCTGTGGCCTGACAAGCAGGGAAGAAACGTGAGGAGCAATGACGGTGGGTGGAAACTTTAGCCCTGTTTGTTTTGTGACTGAAAGAGGGCGGGGCCTTCTCTGCAGAAATGCAAAAGCTGGGGCCCGGCCAACTGCCTGGACAGAGGCCTCTCTCTTTCTCTTTCTCTGTCAGTGCGAACTGGCCGAGGCGCCTCCCGCAAGGCCCCTTTGAGGAAGACTGCCATTATTTCTCCATTACATGCATGAATGTACTGAAGGTTCACAACGACTTGCTGAGATAAATATCCAATAGAGGTCCTATTTCGAATTCCCTCCCTCAGCTCGTTTGATTTTTTTTCCCCAACAACTTTATTTACTGAGATCTCAGTCCAGACCACACAGTTCGCCCATTTCAAGTGTATGATTCGATGGTACTTAGCACATTTGCCTCAAGCAGCATCCCCACCATCGACTTCTGACCATCCTCATCACCCTCAAAAGTAACCCCCAGGCCCTTGAGCCACCTTCTCAATGTGAAGTGATACTGAAATTCACTATGATGCCTGGAAACTTTCTGCTCAGCAACTTGTGAGATTTCACAAAGCGGGGGTGGGGAATACATCTGTTGCATGGCAACAGAGCCGTGGAGACGGCGGTCCTCGGCGTGAGAAGACACGACAGGCGAGATCCCCTGGTGGACTCAACAGATGCCAACACACAAGCCACTCAAACCAGGGGGTTCATTCCGGTCAGATGTGGGTGACCGGCTCCTTCAGCTGGCCCGACGGATGTGCGCTTGGGTCCCCTGCCATGGGCAAGAGCCAAGGGAGCAGGGCGTGGGCAAGCAAGCTGTGGCTACGCTGCGGCTGGGGATGGAAAATGGAAAGGGGTTTGCAGCCCCGTGACCTCAGTCCTTTAGGGATTGGATAGGAGGGACCCAGCCGGAGGCCCCCATGCGGCAAACTTGGAAACGACTTGTTTCCATCCACAAAGGTGAATTTAGCAAATTACGTTGCCATTCCGACGATTTAAAAGCAGCTGCTGGGGCGCTCTCTCCATGTTTATTACACCTTTTGAAAGTGAACACAGTCTAAAAATAGGGAAGATTTTGAATGCGCAACATTTTGTTTATTCCTCGGATCTGTAACTTTCCTAGGGCCGTTTTAGATTTTTTTAAAAACATATGTGCCATCGCTTGAAAAAGATTAATGACTCCTATTTGTACCTTGTTTGTATTTTATTTTATTTTTTTTTTAATATTTTTATTTACTTTTAGGAGAGAGAGAGAGACAGCGTGAGCAGTGGAGGGCCAGAGAGTGAGGGAATCACAGACTGAAACAGGCTCCAGGCTCTGAGCTGGCAGTCAGCACAGAGCCTGACGCGGGGCTCGAACCCACGAACTGCGAGATCATGACCTGAGCGAAAGTCGGACGCTTAACCGACTAAGTCACCCGGGTGCCCCTTACCTTGTTTGTATTTTAAAAGAAAGCAAATAAGTCCAACAAATTTTATTTTTTTAAAATTGTCCTGCAGGATGCCTGCAACAATTTATTTTATTTTATTTTTTTATGTTTTATTTATTTCTAGGAGAGAGAGAGAGACAGCGTGAGCAGGGGAGGGTCAGAGAGAGAGGGAGTCACAGACTGAAACAGGCTCCAGGCTCTGAGCTGGCAGTCAGCACAGAGCCCGACGCGGGGCTCGAACCCACGAACCGCGAGATCATGACCTAAGCGAAAGTCGACGCTCAACCGACTAAGCCACCCAGGCGCCCCAGGATGCCTGCAACAATTTAACAAAGGATACAAAACAGCTTGGTTAGTTTGTCATAATTGATTGTTATCTTTGTTATATAGTTTCCCTAGGTCACACAGAGAATGAAGATATAAAGGCTGCTATGTTTTAGAGGAAATGATATTTGAAGCTGCATTTATACACTTACAGTCTTCAAATTAAAAAAAAAGATATAAACATAAATGTCCTTTTAAAAGCTACATGTTTTTCTGTTTTTCTACATTATAATTTTTTTTAACATTTATTCATTTTTGAGAGAGATAAAGTGTGAGTGGGGGAGGGGCAGAGAAAGAAGGAGACACAGAATCGGAAGCAGGCTCCAGGCTCTGAGCTGTCAGCACAGAGCCTGACGCGGGGCTCGAACCCACGAGCACTGAGATCATGACCTGAGACGAAGTCGGATGCTTAACCAACTGAGCCACCCAGGCGCCCCCCCCCTTTTTTTAATGTTTATTTATTTTTGAGAGAGAGAGAGAGAGGGAAAATGCATGTGCACGAGTGAGGGAGGGGCAGAAAGAGAGGGAGACAGAGGATCCAAAGCAGGCTCTGAGCTGACAGCAGAGAGCCCGGTGTGGGGCTCAAACTCACAAACCTTGAGATCATGACTTGAGCACAAGTCAGACACTTAACCTACTGAGCCACCCAGGCGCCCCTAAAAGCTACATGTTTTTCTGTTTTAAAATGTATGTATTTTAAAAATCACTTGCTTTTCAGAAAACCGGATAAACCACATGGATGCCACAAGGTTGGGAAGGGTCCCGCGTCAGGCGCGCCAGCGTGGGTTGCCGGTGCCCCTGGCTCATCTCTCCATCAGTAGGAGGGACGCACAGCACTGGAGCAAGGTGGAGTCTAAAAACCACACACTCTTGTCACTGAAAAAACAAACCACAACTTAAAAAAACAGTTGTACCTTGGGTGGAATTAACAGGAAGTCAGGATGTTTCTGGAAGTGAACAGATATGCAAAAAGAAAACAAAACAAAAACCCACCCAGACAACACCCCACCTGGCTTTGTCTCTGTATACCTTCCGTGGAAGTAAATTAATCTCTCTCTGCCTCAGTTTCCTCACCTCTAAAATGCCGGCGGGGTAGTCGTGAAGATTAAACGAGATGCTGTATCTAAGGGTCAGAAATCGAGCAAATATGGCGATAGGATACCCTTCCCCCTTCCTCTGCCTGTCCAACTTCTCCAGATTTACCCTAAGGGTCACAGCCTCCGTGAAGTTCTCCCTGATTCTTCTGGGTACCCTGCAGCCCTGCCTCGTCCGTCAGTCAGTCCATGCCTCTCTCATGGCTCTTAAAATGTAAAATGATAGCCAGCTACATCATGCTGTGGGTCCCCGAGGCCCGGGATGGCTCCTGACCGTCTCGTTGCCCCCAGCACCTGGCAATGAAGCGAGGTGTGCAATCACTACTGCACGGCGTTTCCGATAACGTTCGGCAACATCTCTGGTAACCTCACCGCGGAGGATCGTGCAGATGGGACTGTATGAAGCTGTCCTCTCCTCTCCTTTGGATTTGTGGGCCGTTCGGAAAGCAAGACGTCGGACGCCTCCTGTAATCTAGGTCCTTACAACAAAGAGCCGTGCGAGATATGAAAGTATTTTTGTGAACTATTTTGCATTTACTGCAAAGTCATAAAGAAAGCGATCTGACCTGAGAGATGAAGAGGCTTTGGCTTCCAGGCCGGTGTTTAGAAATGGTAATCGGGAGTGAAAGGGGCCTCTCGGCCCGGGAAGTGCTGGGGAGGAGACACCCAGCTGCCATTGTATCCAACTTTTTAAACTAAAACAAGTCACGGGGACAAAGGGAGAGTGCGGGGCAGGTCCCAGAGAGCCCTTCCGCGCTCAGGCCCACGCAGGGACCCCTCAGAGCCCCGGCAACCGGGATGCAGGCTCTGGGCGGCGTGTGGGGCTGGGTCTCTGTGCGGTTAGCTGCTCTGTATTAGGGGCAGGGGGCGTGGGGTTGGTGGGATTCGACGAAACGTCCTTCTGCCAAACTGCCAACAGAAGGAAGGAAAAGAGGTCTTTTTTCTTCCACCCCCTCGCGGTTCTCGGCTGGGGCTCTGTAACAACAGGCAGATTCACAGGAGGGAAGCAGTCACGTGTGTCTCGTAGAGCTTTCACAGGACGCAGGAGCCTTCGGAAGGAAATGGAGCCCCAAAGACACGGTTACGGCGGTTAAGGCGCCGGGATTTGGTGTTGCTTTCTGGGGGGTGCTTTTACGCTAGGCTTGACGAAGAGTGCCCCGCCACGGAGAGGTCACGGGACAAAAGGGTACGAGCTAAGGGGGAAGCTGGAAAGGCCTCTTCGTTCAGATTGCCCTCGGCGTCCCTGCCTCTGCTCTTTCCGGCCCCTCCCTGGAGGCTCTTAGGACTTGCCTCAGAGGAGAAGGGAGGGGACAGAGGGTCCTCTGACGCTGGTCACTCACACTCCTTCAGCTTACTCAATGCGCCAGGGTGCCGTATTTTGGATCCATGACATTTGGATCAGTGCTAACGCCACCTAACTGGGTGTCTGCACCCATCCTTGCCGCCCTCCCCATTCAACTTGACAAAGCAGTCAGAGGGGCCCCTCCCAAAGGCCGTTCCAACGGTGTCACTACCAGCTCCCTGGCTTCAATGGCTTCCCATCCGGCTTGGAAAAAACCCAAAGTCCTTGTCATGATTGACAAGGGCCCTAATGAACCCAATGGCTCTTACGACATCACCTCTCATCCTTCTTCCTCTTGCCACAGCTCCTGTTCTACCTGGTCCGTGCCAGCCACCCCCCCCCACCCCCCACCTTGGGGCCATTGCACTTGCTGCTCCTGTAAACGTGATTTCAAATTAAACGAAAGCTCCTTGGGGCGCCTGGGTGGCTCAGTCGCTTAAGTGTCCGACTTTTGATTTCGGCTCAGGTCATGATCTCACGGTTCCTGAGTTCAAGCCCTGCATTGGGCTCTATGCTGACAGCTCAGAGCCTGCTTGGGAGTCTCATCTCCCTCTCTCTCTGCCCCTCCCCCATGCACACGCGCTCTCTCAAAAATAAATATTAAAAAAAAAATGAAAGCTCCTTTCTCCCACAAGCAATTTTAAAGAAAAAGACTTTTTTTTTTTTAGCAGCTAAGACAGAGAATATGAAAGAATGATTATACTTAAAAATGTAATGCTGTCTCATTGGCTAAAAGAAAAAAACCCACATTATTATTTGCTTATCTCTTGTTCCAAAAGCCACTGAGAAAGACTGCCCAGGTTTTTACATTTTAGGAGAGTAAAGGAATTGCCATTTCAAATGCTTCTGTCTGCAAATTAAGTTTGCACAATTCCAGTAAAAAAAAAAAAAAAAAAACCCCACACACAAAAACAAACCCTGACATGAACACTTGGTTTTCATGTGACGTGCTCTTTTATAACCACTGAATAGCTTTTAAGATCACTCCAGGCCACATGAAGCCAGTTTGTGAAACTTGAAATTTTGGGTGACTTTGCAAGTTTCTCTTGAAAAGACTAATGTGTTATATCACAAGGAGCCGCCCTGGGAAGCCACAGGGAGAAAAGATATCAAAATAGAATCGCCACTCAATGGCCTCAAGCTATGTGAATACGCAAACATATTTGAGTCGTATGCCCCTTTTGGGGAATTCTGTCAGGAGGTGGCTGTATGTGTGGTTAGGCCTCTAGAGCTCTGGCTCAGAAGTTAGGAGCGGCAGGGGAAAAGAACTGGTGAAAATATGTAGGCCTGGAGATAACTTACAAGTGAACTTATTAAAACCGTAACCATTGGGGCACCTGGGTGGTTCGGTTGGTTAAGCGTCTGACTCTTGGTTTGGTCTCAGGTCATTCATGATCTCACAGTTCATGAGTTCAAGCCCTGCATCGAGCTCTGCACTTGTTGATACCATGGAACCTGCTTGGGATTCTCTCTCTCTCTCTTTCAAGAACAACAACAACAAAACTAACCATGAACACCCTCTAAGTTCTTAAAAGAGAACACAACCAGCTGTGATCATATGGAATGCAGGCTGTGCTGAAACAATTGCAGATTGGCTAAACGCTGCACAAAAGCCTTGAAGAACTGACTTCCCCTTCAGAATTCATTCATTGGAAGCACTGTTAGGAATTTACCCAAGGGATACAGGAATGCTGATGCATAGGAGCACATGTACCCCAATGTTCATAGCAGCACTCTCAACAATAGCTAAAACATGGAAAGAGCCTAAGTGTCCATCAACGGACAAATGGATCAAGAAGATGTGGTTTATCTATACCATGGAAGACTACATGGCAATGAGAAAGAATGACATGTGGCCATGTGTAGCAACATGGATGGACCTTGAGGGTGTTATGCTTAGCGAAATAAGTCAGGCAGAGAAGGACAGATATCATATGTTTGCACGTATAGGAGGATTAGGAGGAACTTAACGGAGGACTGTGGGGGAGAAGAAGGGGGAAAATAGTGGGGGAGGGGGAGGGAGGCAAGCCATGAGAGACTCTTGAATGCTGAGAACAAACTGAGGACTGATGGGTGTGGGGGGGAGGGGGGAGATGGGCGTGGAGGAGGGCACTTGTGGGGATGAGCACTGGGTATATGGAAACCAACTCGACAATAAACTATTTGTTAAAAAAAACAAAAAAAAAGAATTCATTCATTGGAGAAATGTTGGTAAAGTCAAAGGCTGAGGCACCGGACCACCTGTGACAGACGAAGGCCTGTTTCTACATAAGCAGAATTGGACCTTCAGACCTAACCAGGTTCAGAGTGTGTGGTCCCCAGATATGCCACCCTGGCATAAGGATCGTTCTGGGCTGAAAGCAAATGAGGAAAGGCAGACACGGAATGATGGAATGAGCTCTCTGCCTTCCACGCACCTGCCTGAAAGTAGAACATAAACCCCCGTGTGGATTCTGTACAGGAAGCAGGTAACAATCTTATCGTTGGAGACAGGATGGCATGGAGAAGAGTCCACACAAACAAATCTTACTAAATAAACCTAGCTTCCGTCAGCACCCTCACATATTTACCTTCCTGTCGTTTGCTGCTCCTAAAAGCCTAAAGCCTCTTTCCTTTGTCTCATTTCTCTACAAATATATGCTTCTTTGTTAAGATTCTACTATACAAGCCCAGGCTCTAACCACCCTTTTGAGTTCTTCATCACTGAGTTTCTCCAGTAGGTATTGCGCGGCACATGTTAACGAACTGTTTTTCTCTTTAATCTGTCTTTTGTTGTGTTCATTTGCAGAGTTCCACCTATAGAGTCCAGGAGAGCTTTCTTTCCTCCCTACAGATCTTTTTTTACTTTTCTTCTTTTCCAGTAGGTTTCATGCCCAGTGCGGAACCCAACTCACAAACCCGAGATCAAGACCTGAGCTGAGATCAGGAGTCGGATGCTTCACCTTAAGACTGAGTCCCCCGGGTGCCCCCAGCCCCGCCAGATCTAAACTCACGTGCCCTTGAGAACATGAAGACTCCCTAACAACAGAAACCAAATTTCATAAGCAGTTTATAGACTCTCGAGAACTTAAAAAATTTAAAAACATGACAAAAAATACCCAATTCCTCTAAGTAAGAGGTCTTGAAACAAAATTCTAACTGTGGGATTAATTACAGGATAACTTCCATGGTTCAAGGGAGAGACCAGTAGAGTGAGAAAAGAGAGGGGACAGGAACAAAGCTCTGGCCATCGCATGTTGGAGCCTAAAGACACATCTCCAGGAATACATTTCTCAGAGGTTAATGGTGAAGTGGTCTTGGGCAGGGAATCGGGAAGAAGACCAATGTGGGAGCAGTCTGAGTTGGGCTAGTTAAGGCTGTGTGCGCAAGTCACAGCACCTCTATGGACCTGATTCTTCATCTGTAAAGTATACAGTGACATTCTTTTCTTAGAGCTGTGAGACAGTCAAGTGGGAGCCTATGTGTGAATAGTTCTCGACTCTGCATCTTAAAATAACTTGAGGAATTAAAAAAGAAACGCTGTCAGGGCGCCTGGGTGGCTCAGTCGGTTAAGCGTCCGACTTCAGCTTAGGTCATGATCTCACAGTCTGTGGGTTTGAGCCCCGCATTGGGCTCTGTGCTGACAGCTCGAAGCCTGGAGCCTGCTTCGGATTCTGTGTCTCCCTCACTCTCTTCCCCTCCCCCACTTGCACTCTGTCTCTCAAAAATAAATGAAAAAAATTAAAAAGAAATGCTGACGGTGGGACTGGATCCCATACAGACTTAATTGTTTGAGGGAGGGCCCTGAGCACCAGATGATTCTCGTATGCAGCCGCTGCTGAGAACGACAGGCCAACTGCGAAAGCCACCCTTCTCAGGCTCTCTTGAACAGGAGCCCCTGGGTATCCTCCGAGATGCAGAGTCAGACTCAGCGGTGCGAGGCCTGGGACTCTGCATTTCTAACAGGCTCTAGGGTGTGCACAGCTGCTCTCAACCACACTCTGACTCACCCGCTCTCTTCCCAAGCTGTCATCTTTCAAAGTGACAGTGGTGTGAGTCTCAACGAATGACTTTCCTTCCTTCTTCTGAGGCTTGTTTTAAGAATAGTGTGTATAAAATTTTAAGACGGAGCGTAAAAGGGCAGTACAAAAAAAAAAAAAAAAGGTATCACTCCGGGTCTTTGAGAAGAGAGCTTGTATTTGCACTTACAGGCACACCCACCCGCTGTGGTACCACTGCTCCCCGCACTCGTTACAGATCACATAGGTCATCGTTTCTTCGTCTGGATTGGAGCGCCGCACCCAACTTGGAAGGAAAAGCGCTCCTCTGGCTATTACGGTGACCTTGCAATTGAACTTCTCACAGCGTCTGCATTTTATTTTCTTTGTGTGCGTGCCGTCCAGCACTTGCGGAAGGCGGTGTTCCTGTATGCAAGATTCCGTGTACGAGGCTCTCAACTGCTTCAGGCCCTTGTGTGCCATTTCCATGACAGTCATCGCGGCAAATTCTCTCGGAGACATGGTCCCCAAGAGCAGGCTTTGTTGCAAGTGAGAGCTTTTGGGGTTCTTCAGATTGGCGACTTTGCTTCTAACACAGGTTTTGTATTTTTTGAGGTTCTTGGAATAAAGGGTAAAAATGTGCTCCTCAATGTCTCTTGCCAGGTTGCGACACAAATCAGCTTTGGGCTGGTCTGCGGAAGAACTCGTTAAAGCTTCGTAAAGAAGCTCCGTGCATTTAGCTCTCACAGGGACTGTAGGATCCAGCAACTCACTGGATCGCTCATCAGCGGATTTAGGGTCACCACCCCTGAGATGCTTTTCCTCAGGTTCCACTGGCCGAGTGCTATTTTCGGGCGCAGTCATTTTAATGGCTTCTGCAATGTCGTGGGATGATGAATTAGAAATGGAGCCACCCAATGTTGCACCCTGACTTGGGTCATGAGAAAGCCCTGGGTTTTCTTCATTTCCACCCGCGGCGAATGATTCTGGGTTGTCCGTTGGTCTGAAGTGCACATCCTTATAGAGCCCTTTCCATTCTGACAACAGACGCTTGGCTTTCTTTTTCAAAGCCACCATGGGGCAAGTTTTGAGGACTCTGTACACGGCCCTGACCACAACGGTCTCCTGGAGATGCTCTTTAGTCACATGAAAAGTTTCTAGCTCAGTAAGGTGGTTGCCAAGATCCTCAAAATTCCTTCTAGACATCAGTTGCTCAATAAGGGAAGCTGTGGCGGCGATCTGGTTCTTGTCAGACATCTTGACAGCTGCAAAGAGAAAAGAGGTTTCCGTTTTTTTTTTAGGCTCGTGCTTGCCAATCGCAGCTTCCTAACAGCAGTGCTTTCTGCCAGTTACCTGCGTTGTGTTTTCTGAAAGAGTTATGCAACAACAAGAGGTGTGACACGTTAGAAAATGGCCTCTGCTATGTGACATGGTTCAGTTTCAAAAGTCTGAGTCCCGGTAGTTGAAAAAAAGGCAGCACTGCAAGCAGCTTCTGCATTCCCAGTTGCTTAAAAGAAGCTTGCTGGAAGATCTCTAGAACTTTTGCCATCTCCAATTGTACAAACGCACGGTCTTTCCGGGTCCAGACTGGCCAACTGCTGTGGATGGGATCTGGGGGTCCCGCTGGGCATGAAATCCTGCCAGTGTCAGCGTCAACGGGGAAGTCTGGGCCGAGCTGAACTACCTCCCCGCCTACTCAGCTACAGAACTGGATGACTTGCTGACTTTAGCATCTCTCAGTGGTGCTGTTCTGAATATCAAAGACCGAGAGAGCAATAAGGGGATGCTGTTTAGACGTCCCAAGGACAGTGGACAAAATTGTGAGGTAGTACAGGTTGGCAGGCAGCCGCAGCCAGGGCTGGTGGGCCCCAAGAGCCAACAGGCACTGTGCTGACATCTGAGTCTTCCGAACAACAGGGCTCAGACTAAGCAATCTGGACAATTTCTGACTTCGGACCAAACTCGTCCCTAGGCCAGTTGGGTTCTGTTACTTTTTTTTTTTTTTTAATATTTTTCTTTATTTCTAGGAGAGAGAGAGACAGCGTGAGCAGGGGAGGGTCAGAGAGAGAGGGAGACACAGACTCTGAAACAGGCTCCAGGCTCTGAGCTGGCAGTCAGCACAGAGCCCGACGCGGGGCTCGAACCCACGAACCGCAAGATCATGACCTAAGCAAAAGTCGGACGCTTAACCGACTAAGCCACCCAGGCGCCCCTGGTTCTGTTAATTTTTTAACTGTGAGGTGTAAAAAGTTGCTTGATGATCGTATCTGTGTGAATCCCATCCCCGGCAGGCAAATGTTTCTTTTATCTAACCAGTCTATTTTTCTCTCCCGGAAGGTACCTACCTAACCTTGCTACCTAATACCCTTGGATCTAATCTGCCCATCTGTGATGGGCAGAAGTACGCCCATTGTGTCTAAACACAATGCCCATTGTATAGATGCGTACGTCTTGATGGTAGGGGCCTGTCTCTTAAAAAACTCACAGTCTTCCATTTTACAGGACATGGTATTAAACGCCCGTCACCAAGCACACAGGCTGACACTAAGGCGAGGGCAGAGAGAGGCAGTGCCGTCTTCTTAGACACCGTCTGACAAGGTCTGTAAAATGCAGCGTCCTTGTGGTCAGTGATTGCACTTCTGCAAGTTCACATTAGGGAAATGAGAGATGTGGAGGCTGTATATGTGAGAGTTTTGTCAAACTGCAGAGAAACTGGAAGGTCCCAAATGGTTAAGCTCGCACACAAATGTTCACAGCAGCCCTATTCTTAATAGCCCCTAGTTGGAAACAACCCACATGCCTGTCAACTGATGGAAAAGCAGAACGCCGCATATCCAAACAACGCAATGGTATCTGGCAACACAAATATGAAATTCTGAAATGTACAATGTGGACGAGCCTGGCAAGCACTATGCTAAGCTAAAAACACAGATCACGTATTATATGATTCCATTTACATGAAATGCCCAGAAGAGGCAAATCTAGAGACAGAAAATGGATTAGTGCTGACTAGGGCTGGGGTGGAGGGATGGGGGGCACCCAGTGAGGTGGGATGAAAGGGGATGGCTCCCAACGGGTGTAGAGGTTTTCCTGGGACAAGTGGAAAGTCTTCTCTAAAGTGGATTGTGACAATAAACTGCCCAAGTGCAAATACAATGAAAACCACTGAAGTGGACACTTTAAGTAGGCTAACTGTACAGTGTACCAATTATATCTGAATAAAGTTATTTAAAAATTTAGTAATGTTTATTTTTTAATTTTTTAAAGATGGTTTTTACATTGAAAAAAATTTTTAATGTTTATTTTTGAGAGAGAGAGAACGAGAGAGCGAGCGAGAAAGCATGTGAGCTGGTGAGGGGCAGGGAGAGAGGGAGATCCAGAATCTGAAGCAGCACAGAGCCTGACACATGGCTCGGACTCACGAACTACAAGATCATGACCTGAGCCGAAGTTGGATGCTTAACCTACTGAGCTACCCAGGTGCCCCGGGTTTTACATTTTTTTAATGTCTGTTTATTTTTGAGAGAGAGAGTGACAGAGTACGAGAAGAGAGGGGCAGAGAGAGAAGGAGACAGAGAATCCGAAGCGGGTTCCAGGCTCCGAGCTATCAGCACAGAGCCCAATGCGGGCCTCGTACTCACGAACCGCGAGATCATGACCTGAGCTGAAGTCAGACGCTTAACCAGGTGAGCCACCCAGGCGCCCCCTGAATAAAGCTGTTTAAAAACAGCATATAGAGGGGCACCTGGGTGGCTTAGTCGGTTAAGGGTCCGACTTTCGCTTGGGTCATGATCTCGCGGTTCGTGGGTTCAAGCCCCGCGTCGGGCTCTGT